>NC_041049.1:63263954-63571454 GCF_900634775.1 Gouania willdenowi | reverse complement strand
ATCTTTAGTCTCTGTGGTATATTTAAGGCAGCGTTTAAAAGAGAAACCATTTGCATTTCAGAATTACTGCAATCATGTAAGGATGAGCAGAGAACATGTGCAACTCCCTCGACATATGTGTATGTGTATGGGGAGTTGATTGAATTTGTCAATTTTGAGATGATACCTGAAACTTCTTTTTATGTTGATATACATCAGGATTGATGTTATTGGCCACAGTTACATGATGTGTTTTTAATTCGGAATTAGTTAGTACAAATTAAATCATTCAAAATTAAAGTGCTCTGCTTCATGTTTACAAATTGAGGTTTACATGGAAAACCGGTTTATTCGGCTTTATTCAATTCTGCTTTAGGTGTGGGGGTTGGGAAGGGTTCTGATTGTCTCACTAACCCTCCTGCGAGGTTGACTTTGGCTCATCAGCCATGAGTTTGACAAACCTGATATTAGATCTATGTAAAGTAATATGTGTGTAGCATGCTTAGTTTTACTGATCCATCATATTACAGAAGTGAAACAGCAATGAACCGCTCAAGATCCCAATGATGTTTTAATCTTCTTCTACCGCATACAGCCTCAGAGAAAGACCAGTAAACTACAGACATTGTAGTCAAGATGAATGGACTTATATTATACTAGACATATATTAATAAAAGGTAGAACCATTAAAACATGTTCTTTCCGTCTCTGTAACCAATCAAACAGGGAATAAGCTCAACCTGATTCTGGAAATATCAGAGGCTTGCCAGCTTCAGCCTCACCACACATCACTGGTGTGTATAATTACTGTGATTAAATGACCTCATTGAGGCCGCAGCACGGTTTCCCTGCGGGTAAAACAGTAACGTATAACAGTATGCATGCAAGGTGAATTAATAATGGTGTCATTGAAGCAGGATACTGTTATCATAGCAGTGATATAATGTTACTTTGATGTGGTTTCTTAGCAGCACTCGTGAAAAAACACACACAAAAAGTGTGTTTTTATTTTTATTTAAATGTCTTAGAGGAATCATTTCATGACTTCACAGCTGTCCAACCACATTAACATCTGGAGTAAAAAAGGTTTTACAAGTAGAAAAGTGAAGTCCACATGGTATAGAGTATTGTTCCTTTATGACTCTACTGTGTCATGTTTCTTTATTACATGCTATGTATTCTAAAGTAAACCCACACTGAAACAATTTCTACGTGTGAGTTTAGAGCTTCACACTTTGGTGTCATCGATGTATTCACCTGATTGTGTGAGGAGCTCCTGTTTCTGCCATAGCTTCAGGCTTTTCTGATGTATTTGCCAAGTATGTCAGATACAGGGTGTCTGTGTGCCTGTGGGGTGTGTCTGTCTGTGTGTGTGTGTGTGTGTGTGTCTCTCACTTTTGGCTCTGGTCCTGGGCTTGGTGGGGAGCAGAAAGAAGCAGATGAAGGATGAACGATGGAAAACGTGGTTCTGGTGGTAAACCTTACACATGCTCACAGACGGAAACCTCCGAGCATGACGTGTGGCGCTGAAATGATGCTTCAACCACAACACCTGGAAAGCAACAACCCAGCTCTATTTTCAGTTTGTGTTTCGTCTTAATGTGGTTCAAGCTGCAAAATGTCAGTGTCAGAGACACCAGAGAGCACGTGTTCATGAGTTTATATAGAGTTTATAAAGATTATAAACAGCTTTCTGGGTCACTTTAACCTGCAGAATACAATGGATGGATGGGTGGATGAATGGATGGATGGATGGATGGATGGATGGATGGATGGATGGATGGGTAACAGAAAGATTAGTGGATGGAGGGATGGATGAAAGGTTTGGATGGATAGTTGAAGAGATGGATGGATGGATAGATAAATGGACAGATGGATAATACAACGTTTAGTAGATAGAGGGATGGTTGAATGGTTTGGATGGATGGTAGAAGGGATGGCTGGATGGATGCATAAATTGATGGAGGGATGGATGGATGGATATCACAAAGAGATGGACGGTTGAATGGTTTAGATGGATGGTAGAAGGGCTGGATAACTGGATGGATGAAGTGATGGATGGATAAATGGATGGATAACAGATCTCTCTCTCTCTCTATATATATATATATATATATATATATATATACAGTGAAGAAAATAAGTATTTGAACACCCTGCTATTTTGCAAGTTCTCCCACTTAGAAATCATGGAGGGGTCTGGAATTTTCATGGAAGGTGCATGTCCACTGTATGAGAGATAACCTAAAAGAAAAATCCAGAAATCACAATCTATGATTTTTTAACAATGTATTAATGTATTTTCTTTTTAGGTTATCTCTCATACAGTGGACATGCACCTTCCATGAAAATTCCAGACCCCTCCATGATTTCTAAGTGGGAGAACTTGCAAAATAGCAGGGTGTTCAAATACTTATTTTCTTCACTGTATATTAACCCTAGCCAGGTTTAATGTCCCTCAGAGTGGATAAAAGGTCGGTTCAGGACAGTGAATCATGGGATTGTTGCTGGTCACCCATTGGACGTCCTGCAGGCTTCATTTAGGAGATGCTCACGCCACCATCCCTCCACCATCCCTCCACCATCGCTCTGCTTTGTTAGCTCTCAGACGCCTTTGGTGAGATCATTATAGTGCATCAGATAATGACAGAGCAGTTTAATAAAGGAGGTCGACATGTTCCCATCATGGAATCATTTAAATGAGCTGATGAGGATCAGAGCTTAGTTAGATTATATCAACAAACTCTGGATTGGAAACAAACCCATGACCTCAAGAAGTGGCATCTCAACCCTCTGCTTCATCACTCACTATAATGAATCATTAACTTGAAGCAAGGATGGACTGGGACAAGAATTCAGCCCTGGCATTTTGTTTGCAGACCAGTCCACTACATTATCAGAGACACCATGTAGAAGCCGTTAATAAGTCAGTGATGATCAACATGCGGCTTTTTATGTCTTCATTGTGATTAATATTCCCCCAGAAAACCTTACAAGGGGGAAACTTTTTTACCTATTTCCTTTGGCCATTTTGCAACTTCCTTTGTCCCATTTTTGCCCTTTTTGACACTTTAGCTATATCTTTGCCAATAAAGTTCTGATTGACACTTTTAACCATTGTTGTCCTCTCTTTAATTTTTTTGGCCACTTTTCATCCAAATAAGCTAACATTTGCACAATAAACACCACTTGTTTCCTTTTTACCTACATTTTGTTTCTTTTTGTTGCACGTTTTCCCCTTTTCACTATTTATTGTACATTTTGCCAATTGAAGCTACCCTTTGCCATTACATACCACCTGGTTCCCCTTTATTTGGCCACTATTGACTGCTTTTGGCCTATTTTAGTCACTTTACACTCTTTCCTTGCAACGGGTTTGCCAGTTTTGGACCATTTCTGGACACCTGTTACCATGTCTGCCTCCACTCGCTTAGTATCGGACAAGACCAGCCCACTCCGGTCAACGAATGGCCAGATGACCAGTCCATCACTGACTTGATGCATATTATGAAGAAATGGAGGAGAAAGATATTTCCACAGTTTGAATAAATTCTGGTATTTATTGGTGATTTCAGCAGCATCGTCCTCATACTTTCTGTCTGTCTGGGTTTGTAGCAGATGCTGGAAGGAGTGATTGTAGAGGAGCCAAACGCAGAGGAGGAGGTAGCAGCAGAGGGTAACAGACATGCTGCAAGTTCACTTAAAAAACATAAATAATAATGTGATAGTTTAATTATTAGTCTCCCTTAGGGCAGGGTTGGCTGAGTCTGGTCCTGGAGAGTCCCGGTCCTGCATGATTTATACTTGGTTCACCACAGCTGAAAACTGTGCCTCTAAATGCTGATATAATCTCAAATATAACAAGGTTTGAATTGAAATCAAAGAACAGGAGGCAACGAGGAACAAAAGTGAAATTAAAATTGAAGAATTGGAACGTTTGTTATCACTTCCAGGGGCTAAGGAAAAGTAGATAGGAAAGGAGATAGGATGGACTATTCGGACGCACCCCAGGTCTGTATTATAGGTCAGATAATACTCAACACTTCTCCAATGTCGCATTTTGCCACCTTTGAGAGATTTTAAATTTTAATTTGAAAACATCCAAGCCTCCTTTACAACATGCATTTCCAGCTTTACTGTCAAGGCAACATTTCTTAAGACTCCATACAGATTAAAACAATATCCCATCCTTTGATTGGAGGATAGAACTATTTTCTTACGAGGAAAAAAATGCATAAAATTCCATCTTGTTCCCCTTTAAACTAAGAGAACTTGACTACTTTTTGTATTAAAACCTGTTTATAACAATCGTATGTAAATCCTGGATGGGGACCCTGAACAAGGTCTGTAAATACAGCCTCTGTGGTCGCGCTGAAGCTGCATCCTTTTAGTTTCATATAAAAAGATCAGATCTGTGTTTGCATCTGTGTTGGTTTTGTAAATAAACAAGGCCGCGACAAAAAAGGAAATCAAACGATTGCAATCACGCGCATCACAGGAAGTAATTACAGGTGAGCACAGACAGGAAAACTATCTGTCAATAATTTCCACGCCTACCCCGTATCGGCCCGGAGTATAATCTGATGAAGTCAGCTCATATCCAGGCGGAGCTGTAAACATAATAAAGGCGAAGTAGTCCATAAGACATGGCTGAGAAGTATCTCAGAGTGGTACAGGAAGTCTGTCTGCGTGAGAGAGGCCTTTAAATGTGGAGGTGGGATTACACGTGTTGATTGTGTTAGATGTTTGCAGATGATACAGTGATGTGTCATGAGAGTCGGTGGAGCAGGAGGAGAACCTGCAGACAGACGCGTCTCACCCATGAGGGATGTGACACCCGCACTTTCATAAGAACAAAAATTCATCCCCCTCACTTTACACAGAGGGATTCAAAGTGAGATTGATCAAATGGTGAACGAGCCAATCACAGCCAGGCGTTTGACAAAGATGCCATTTTGAGACGTAAACAAAGAGTTAACAGTGATGAGTAAAGTGTAAGGAAAATGACAAAAAAAATAGTAACAGGTTGCAAAAAATGGTCCAAAAGTGGCAAAAAAACGTGGCAAGAAAAGAGTGAAAAGTGACTAAAATGGGCCTAAAGCAGTCAAGACTGGCAAACACTTTTTTAGAAAAGAGGAAACAGGTGGTATGTAATGGCTAAAGGTAGCTGAAATGTGCAAAATGTGGCGAACAATAGAGGAAAAGGGCAAAAATGTGGAATGTACATTATTGTCAGCATTTAAAATAATGAGCGACCTGAGCATTATTACAAGAAATATTTTAGAGAAACTTTCTGTCATTTTGCACATTCATGTTGTCCTTTAGTGTATTTGTGTCCTCGTTTTCTCTTTTTTTTGGAGTCAATTATGTTTATTTCTGTTGCTTTGTTTCTTTGTAGCAATGCAGAGTCTTTTTGTTTTTGATGTAATTTCATATGTTTTTTAAGTATTAACCTACTGTTGTTTTTTGTGTATAACTGTTGTTTTTTGTTCATTTTTGTAGTATTTTTGTGTATTTCTGTAGTATTTTCTGTGCTTTTCTCTTGTCTTATACTGTGTTTTTCTATAATTTTATGATTTTTGGTACATTTTATGTATTATTATTTTTGTTTTCATTTTGGGGGCTGCCAGTTGCCCATGTCTGCTGTAGTTACAGAAGAACAGAGACCTCAACAATGCAGTGGACACAGTAAAGTAATAATACACATTTAGAGATGTATTCATTATTAAATTATTTTAGTTTCAAGTTTGATCTCTTGTTGTAATTTTTTTTTAAAGTGCCATTTTAATACTTTCTTGTGTATTTTAAACCCATGTGTTACAAATAGTTGCTTTAATTGGAGTTATTAACAGTTCAAGTTTGAAATGTCTGATTCATATCAAGCACACAACCACTGCAGGAATTGTGCATTTACCTGTGCTTGTGTTGCACTTTTCATTTCTGACCGCTAGAGGGCAGTGTTGATCATTAAAAAAAACCATCAGATTCTCACTGTTGATGATTTTGTCAACAAATTGGAATTAAACAATACTCATAATACTGTAACAGTTACAGTAAATAATACATTTAAGTCCAATAAATGTACAATTAGTTTCTACTGCTCGGAAACACATGGAAACCAGTTGTATTTTTATGATGTATTTATTTTTTGATTATTACCTCATTCAGAAGTAGTCTATGTATATGTTCATAACAAGAATTATGCACAATAATAAAATAATATTTACAAGCTTGTAAATATGCAGTAGGAACGGGGCCGCAAATACTCTGTCTCCGGTAGCCGATGTCCCCGAAATGTTTCCAGGTTTTAGCATTTATTTGGTGTGTGACACACCAAATAAATCCCGGAAGTTAGTGCAATAAGAAGAAACCCAGCTTCGTATTTCAGGCCCAAAATGAGAAAGGAAATACACAAAACAATAGAGAATTACACAAAATGGCTCCAAAAATACACAAAATCACAGAACTACACAAAATGACAGAGAAATACACAAAAGATTAACAATGCTAAAAAAAATTAAAAAAAAGTCAACTAAAATAAACAAAAATAAATCACAAATCATTTGCTGTTTTTGTTTGATTGTTTTTTTCCCCAATATCAGGGCTGACAAACTCATTTTAGTTCAGGGGCCAAATATTGACCAGTTTGATCTCAAGTGCGCCACTGATTTTATGCAGGAAAACAAGTCATTTCAACATTATTTAGCCCTAGTTTGTACTTCTACGTATACATAAAATACAAAATATGTAAGAAACCAACCATATCCAAGCAATAAGTGACGGATACCAGTCTCAGCAGGATCGTCACTTTAAATTTCCTTGTTTTTGTGACCAATTTCTATTTAAATAACGCAAATATTATGTCATAATTTGAGGAAAATGTAAGGAATTTGTAAGAATTTTGAGTTTATTCAACTGTTTACCATTAAAAATGACTTCAATTTTGCTATATAAGTACTGGAAAAAATGTGACCCCCTGCAAATATTGTTGAGTTTTATTTACACAATTAATCATGTTTTCGCTGTAATTTTGTCATTTTTTACTTTCTCCTGCGGGCCAAATTGGAAGCTCCGAAGGGCCGGATTTGGCCCCCGGGCCATGAGTTTGACACTGGTGTCCTAACGGTCATTAATTTAAATGCTGAGATAAATGTTGATAATGTGACCATGGATCATCAGACAGTCACATGTTTGTCGGCCCCGCTGTGGTAAAAGGTGTTTTAAACCTTTAAAAAAACCACTGGTTAAAGTCAGTAAATCAGAGTTATGGAATACCCGAGGCGTCCCTGAATGCAGCACGGAGGGGTGATGTCACTTCAGGGGCTGTCGGAGTTCTAAGCGTCAGCATGTGTGAGGCCTGCTGCTGGCCGTCAGCAGGAAAAGGCTGTTTACACACACGGAGCGTCTGGGGAGGCACAGGCCGAGGAAGTGAGCCGGGCTCCCGCTTCCGGAGTCTCACAGTCCGCTTACAGAGCCCCGCACACGGCATGGAGGAGCACCGAGCCCCGCGGACACCGTGAAGGGAGCACCGAGGCACGAGCACCGGACCTCAGGTACACACACACACACACACACACACACACACACACACACACACACACGAGAAGTTCAAGGTGTGCGTGCGTGAGTGTAACAGAGAGCGCGTGCTTTGATAAAGTTTAAACCTTAAGCGTATTTAGTAACTTGGATGAAGTAAGTGTGTGTGTGTGTGTGTGTGTGTGTGTGTGTGTGTGTGTGTGTGTGTGTGTGTGTGTGTGTGTGTGTGTTTGTTCTGAACTGTGTGTTTCGATGCCACAAAACACTCTCGGCCTTAATCCTGCAGATATTATGTCACATTTTTCCAAATTAAAGAGAAAAATCTTTCATCTTAAACTTCAACCGAATTGTTAATTCTATTACTTATTATTATTATTATTATTATTATTATTATTATTATTATTATTATTAATAATAATAAAATTATATTATAGCCTCTTCTAGTCTGAAGACTCACTGTGAGTTTCTATTGTCAACGGGAAGTGAGCCAATGCAGTCATAGCTCAGTCATACATACACACACACACACACACACACACACACACACACACACACACACACACTAATCTCATTAGGAGTTTCCGTCCACGCACACACACTGAATGCCCTTTGTGCTCATCAGTCGGTTCAAATATCATCTCATGGCTGATCGTACAAAGGAAATTAGACAACAGCGTGGTCTGTGTGACATGTTATTGTTTAACATTTCAATTAATAAGAACATGTAACATGAACCAAAACAACTGATCATCATCATCATCATCATCATCATCAAAGCAGAAGCAGACTGTCACTAGTATGGAAACATTATTATTATTATTATTATATGTAGGGATGTCACGATCTGATCCAATATCAGCCAGAAAACGAATATCTGATTTTATCGGATTACATCTAAAATCACCAACATCAGTCTCTGATAAATGAGCAATGATCACATTGTTTTGGGCACAGTCAGTAAAACTGCAGCTGTGAACTCTTTTGGCGCGTTTTGAAGCTTTTTGCGCAACAGACGCTCTTGCCGTGCGGCCAACGCTAGAGTTGGGGATTGTTGAATTTTTGGCACACATCGCTGTGCGTTGACCAATCAGAAGAGTTCCCCAACTGTAACGTATTCAGAATAATGAAGGAAAAAAAACACTAACAGGAGGCGGAGCCAGATGGAATAGAGCGGCTGTAGTTGGTGTCCTGGTAGGAGATGCGAGCGCCGATGCTGGTCAGCAGGTCGACAAACTGGGCACAGGAGAGACGGAAGTAGTGCTGAAAGCGACTGTTGTCCAAGTTCAGCTCTGGTGAATCCAGAAACGTTGCCGAGGCACAAATTAAGCCAAGCCACTCTCTGGATAATGTAGAGCTGATGAACGTGAGTCGGAGGCAGCGTGTTCAGCAAGAAACTCCAAACTTTATTCTCCATTCAGCCACACTTCTCTATAACCTCTAACATCACAGTGCACACACTGAGTCACACCAAAATACATCCGACCGGAAACATCGTCTTCAACACAATAATGTTCCACCACTTCACAGTCACTGGGTGAATTATGAACGTAACTGATCGCCACAATATCATCCATTGTATGAACACCACTGGCAACAGAGAAGCCCCTCCCCTCAATGCGCTCCCTTTCCAATTTGTTTGGACGCACATCTTCGATGCTGGTGACAAGCGTCTGATTCAATGAGCACCAAGCGTCCAACTTCGGGCGTAAGGCCTGATTTTGACGCCCGATATGCGTTTGGTGTGAACGTACCATTAACATTGAGCAGTGGAGAATATTGTGTTGTTGTTTTTGTTCCCACCCTCAGTTGTTCCCACCATATATTGACAGTAAAAAATAACTGAAGAAAAAAAAAAACAAAAAAAAACTGAAGAGAACTTGAATTGTTTGCACTTTAAAAGTATAATTAGTTTTTACTGGATTTATTTAGGTTATTGTTAAGGGTCTTATAATTTATTTTTTATTTATTTTATTCAGAATACTGTAGATATTATTATATAACCAATGGGTTAATAATAAATGGGTCAGTTTTTCTCATCCCTACTGTTGTTGACTATTGTTTTCTGTGTGAGTAACATCACTTAATCAAGCCTTTTCTAACATTCCACACGTCAAAATAAGTAATAAAAGTATGTATGATTCGTGCTGATATTGTATCGGATCGATATTGGTATCGGCTAATACGCAAGGCTGCAATATCGGTATTGTATTGGAAGTGAATAAGTTATATTGGGACATCCCTCAGTGAAATATTGCAATAAATCGCCAAATCGATTTCTTCTTACACCCTTACTGGGATCACTGGGGAATTGTCACATCTGTTTAACGCTGCATTAAAGAGCTGTAGCTTACCTGAACTATCACTGAGATGGCTCTAATATTACGTGTTCACACAATATATCATTTACTTAAACTTCTTTTCACTCCGCTCGCTCACTGCACAAACACAGTTCATTAGAACGTGCAAAGATGCTGCTGACGTCGCTTTTTCATCCTTAATCTCGCTGGACGTTAAAATGTAATTGGTCGAGGCTACAATTACACATCTGTATGTGGACATCTGTGTTCAGTCAGTCCCAGGGTGGAGATGTGGAAAACAGGACAATGACCTGACCTTTGACCCTGGTGCAGCAGGGTGAGGGAAGCGCCGCCCCCCCCTGCTGTGGGATCCCCTCTCCTCCAACATTTGTCCTCCAGAGGAGAATGGGAGGAAGTCCCGTAGCTGACAGCTTCATGGTTTCACATGGAAGCACGAGAACTGTCGGAAACTGTTATCACTGGTGTTAGGGCGGAGAGAGAGAGAGGGCTGCTCATGATCGCCCATCACTGCTCACACCTGAGTACCGTGTTTAATTAGATCTACTTTATTCATCCCAATAGGAAAACGGGTGTCACAGCCAGGGTTGGGGTCAATTATAATTTGAATTGCATAATTGACAATTAATTACTATTATGGCATAATTATAATATTAACTGTCACCGTTGTAAGCATAAATTAATAGTAACATTATTGACTTTGTAATTGTAATTACCATGGAAATGAACTAATAATTGTGAATTACAATTTAACTAAACACAAAACAGGTATATGTCTTACACGTATATTAAATTATATTTCAAATTAAATTTTCCCACTACCTGTCAGTGAATTTTCACACTCAGAGTTGGGACATAATTAGGGCTGGGCGGTATACCGGTTCATATTTTCATTATGATATGAATTTTTTATATACCGCCATACCGGTGTATTTGATTACACGACTTTTGGAACGCTACGCTGCGCCGCGTTTCAGACCGGACCCTTTTCATCGTTGCACTCCTAAATATGAAGGTAAACAGTAGTGCTCTGGTGTTAGTTGTGGTGTAAATCATACGTGTAAATGGATGAGAAAAACACAATTGAAAGTTCTGAAGCTGCACGTGAGCATGTGTCTGCGTGCGCATGCCTCTGCTACAGGAGAACAACAATTTGTAATTCCTATAACACGGAATTAAGTCCTGGTGGAGCTGCAAACACAACACTCCCTTATTCACCATAAGAAACCGCCACACCACTGAGTATGCAGCATTTAAAGCTAGAAATCAAGCTAATGCTGAAGCTAAGCTAGCTCTGCAAAGAGCTATTCGGCTGCTGTTGCAAACTTGTATTACTAGTGTGGAATTATTCTACAATATTCACTCATCAAGACAGTAAAATAGACCATCATAAGTCAATCTACTGCAGTAATTCTTCTCTCAACCAGTAGAAAATGCTGTGAACGCCTGATTATGCATGACAAAAAATTACTGTGAAACCGTTAGAAATTTGAAAAACACCATGATGTACATTTTTGGTGATACCGCCCAGCCCTAGACATAATAGATTTTTTTTAATAGGGACAATATAATTTTACAGAGTAACAATAGTATGAATGTAACTGATGTTTTGTACAAAGAGTTTATAGTTATGTAAAAACCCAACCATGAACACGAGTTGGAATTTAGCAATAAGATATGATAAATGCACTAGAATATAAATGTAAAGATGCTAAAACGACATCGTACACATAAAGAAAAACGCATACAATTATCACAACGCTACATGAATAAAATTTAGTAATTGTAATTGAACTTTAGTAATCGAGAATAATAATTATAATGTATTTGTAATTGGGTAAAAATGCTGGTTATCGTAATCATAACTGATTAATGTAATTGAACATGGATAATTGAAGACGTAATTGTAATTGAAAAATGGAATTGACCCCAACTCTGTTCACAGCAGCTTGATACAAGAAGAAACAATAATATAAGAAATCGCAGTGGATAATAGAAAATATTGAAAGGTTTTGACAGATATTGCCGGATTATTATTAATCTTTAATGTATCTACATACTTTATTACAGCGTTATCAATGAATCAGCCATGATCTACACACACGTCGGCTGCTACAACCAAACCTGTAGAAAGGAGCACATCAGAGGCTTCTGGGAAATGTAGTGCAGTATAAATATGTCAGAAAATGTCAAAAAACGAGAAAAAGATACATAAGTACAGTAATGAGGTATTGTGTGCGTGTGTTTATGAGGCCATGAAACTGATACATTTAGTCTCAAACAGCCCAATTCATGAAGCATTTTATCACACAACCTAAACTTTGCTTCGTCTCCTTCCGTTACACACACACACATGCACATACACACATACACACACGCAGTGCTCGGCGGCTACACATTCCTCTAATAAAGAAATAAGCCACCGCGGGGCCATCACGCACGCACGCACACACACAGTGCTCGGCGGCTACACATTCCTCTAATAAAGAAATAAGCCACCGCGGGGCCGACACACACACACACACACACACACACACACACACACACACACACACACACACACACGCACACACACACACGCACACACACACACACACACACACACACACACACACACACATTTCTATTCATCCGCAGCTCTTCCTCACAGGCAGAGCTAAGCTAAGCTACAGTATCTACCAATAAAGAAGATCAGATTCATGATATGAAAAAAAAACAGTTGGTCAGCCTTCACTCTTCTCAGCATTTAAAGTCCCTGTAAAGCAAATTTTGACATTTTCTTCTAAACACATTAAATAGGTCATAAATGTATTCCTTAAAACATATACAAAGCCATTCAACCATTTATAACTTAATTGTGGAGCTAGGCTTCACAAACTGTGTTGCAAATTTCTGTGTTCAGGATTTAATGGGCGGGTCAGAAATCATAGCCACGTTACGTAATGGAGCCATCATTAGCATAAACCCGACCCTGCTGCTGAGGCACACCAAACTTCACCAAATTGGCCCCCGAGCCAAAAACAAACCACACATTTGGACTTGGGGGGAATAAAACACATCCACTGGTGCCACATCTTTCATGAAATGAACACTTTTATACACCGCGATTTTGTTTTTCGCCTCTAGCGGGTGCAGATTTGACTCAACCCGAGAGAGATTCACATATTCGGACTCGGGCGGAGGCTGCAGACACTTTGTTTGGCCAGATCCGAGCACTATTGGAAGCACCATCGACGCTGGAGCTGCTTTCACATTGTTGTCTCCCATAGACGGTACACTCCCATAGGGTTAATACACGGAGGCGGCACCCTTTCTGCACGTGGGCGTGGTTCCAGCGTCTCTAACTGACACGCCCCCAGCATCTCAGAGCAGAGAGAAATGCTTGTTTTTCTGTGATTTTGAGACCTAATTTTGTATACAGTACTTAGCGATTTTTTTTTCATCTTTCAAACTTGGCTCAGTGGTCAATTACACACATTTCTGTGGTGTGACAAACTTATGACACAAATTTATTTCTGCTTTACTGGGACTTTAATAAAAACCAGTACTGACGAAGGATGTAAGAAAAAAATCGATTTGCTAATATATCGCAATATTTCACCGCTCGATTATCTTTTAAATCCAAAAAATGTCCAAATTGAATTTTTAAATTTAAATGAAAAACATATTTAATTACGTTAACATTAACACAACACATAAACGGCCGGTTACTAGGTGACAGTGAACGCACCATCAGACCTTGTTAAACTACCTTACTCCTTAATGCATTTTAGCTAGAAGTTGAATGCACTTTATTATTATTCTTTTTCTAATGCACACCCCTAGTAATGACAGTGGTATCTCTGTATCTGACTGCCTTCCTCCGTCACAGAGAGCTGAAGCAATAAACATGACATGACACCAAATAGTAACACTTGAACCTCTCCAACAGAGTGTGGACGGAGGATGGAAGCATCCTTCTTGTTCAACTTCTCCTGAAACTGTAGCATGAAGTTATTATTCCATTAAACCAGTGAATAATATCCACCGTTATCCAGGAAGTTTAGTATTATTTGGGCTATAATTTCAGTTCAGGGATTAATAAAGTAATTAAAATTATAAAAAAAATTACAAAAATTATAAAAATGGGTTAAAATTGACCGAAAATGGTGTCAAAGGTGTCGAAATGGGATTTTCAAAAACACAGAAATTGGTTAAAAGTTGCAAATTAGAGTAGGCAAAAATGGACAGAACAAATGTTAAAAAGAGTTCAAAGTGTCAGTATTGGAACAATTAGTTTAAACTGGCAAATAATGGTCGTGACAAATGGTGAATGTGGTTAATTGGTAAAAAATGAGCATGAAATATGTGAAAAGAGGTTAAAAGTGACAATAATGGTTCAACATATGCGACGTTGGGTGGAAAGGGTTTATAAGTGCCAAAAATGTCTTGAAAGTAGAAAATGGGAATAATGTAGCAAAAAGTAATTTAAAGGAGCAAAAATATGGCAAGAAAAAGTGATGAAAATAGGTTGAAATATGGCAAGTTTGGTGTAGTTGCAGAAAAATGGTAAATGGTAAATGGTGTCCCTCCCCCCCTCCCTCACAGCTATGGACAGTGCCATCACGCTATGGCAGTTCCTGCTGCAGTTGCTGCTGGATCAGAGTCACAAGCACCTAATTTGCTGGACGTCCACGGACGGAGAGTTCAAGCTGCTGAAGTCTGAGGAGGTGGCCAAGCTGTGGGGGCTCCGCAAGAACAAGACCAACATGAACTACGACAAGCTGAGCCGAGCACTGCGCTACTACTACGACAAGGTGGGTTCGTCCTCTCTCTACCACCCCAGGTGACACGGGGACCGAAGGTACTGAAGCCCTTCGGCCTGAATTGTATTTGTTTCTTTGAGTGGCATCAGGGTTGGGGTGAATTACATTTTAAAATTACAATTATGTATTCAATTATCCATGTTCAATTACAACTCAATTGCCCTTTCGTAAAACCCCGCCCACACAAACAGTCATTGTCCAATCATACGTCCGAGCAACCATTGCTATGTAAACAAGAGCCAACATGCTCAGAGCAGTAGAAGGAGAACCTCCCACAGGCACAATGGTGAAGTGGTGTGTTCATGACTTGTGCACGTCGGTTATCAGGTACCCCAAGAGTTTGGCTGGGGGAGTCGTGTTCTTTCCGTTCCCAAAGCCGAAAACACAACTGGAGCGATGTCTACAATGAACTATAAAAACACCTGAGGGATGTGTGTATGTGCAGTATGGTAGATGTGTTAGTTTTTAACGTTATGTTATCTTATCTGCACTAAAGTGTTGGTTCAGCAAAATGACAATAATGAAACTCTTGTTAGCTCTGTTAGCTTTCTGTTAGCATCTCTTATGATAACGGGTCAGTTTTGACCCTTGTCTTAAATCAGCTGTAAAATAAAGAAATATAATATTATCTATCAGCAATTTTTTTTTCATATACTGGTTACCTTGTTAGGCTTTCTAATCAATGAAAAATATTGGTATTAATATTTTTGATGTGGGTGTCTGTCAGTATACCCCTGGATTATTTATTTATTTATTTTAAATGGTAAAATTATATTTGTGAGAACTGACAGGCAAACTTGATATGAAACATATTTTAATAATTAACTACACATGTGTAAGCCATATAACTTTCACAGTTTTTGTGTTTATTTACATTTTAAATTACAGTTTTTATAGAATTTCCATGTCAATTACAACTACAAAGTAAATTATTTGAGCTCAATTACAATTCAATTACGAACACAATAGCAAAACATTTTCATTTACCATTATAATGATATCACAGTTGTAATTAATTATCAATTACAATTATAACTGACCCTAACCCTGAGTGGCATCGAGTAACGTCAGGGATTCTGAGGATTCAGGAAATGTTCCATTGTTCCTTTGCTCCATTGATGGTCACAATTAAAGGTAGGGTAGGTAATTTTCTCCAGATACACTTTTTAAGTTTTTTGGTTGAAATTGTTTTTATGTCCTGACAGAAATTAATTATGTGCTCTGAAAGAGGAATGAAGAAAATCTGTCATCTGTAGCAGCTGTAAACCTGTAGTAACTTCGACCAATGAAAAAAGACGTTATCGACACCTCACATGCACAAGCCCACACTCAAAGCGCGTCACCGGTGACAGAGTTAAACCTGAGTTCTAGATCACATTTTTTAACACCTATAATGATAAAGTTTAGTGTTCACTTACCACTGAATGAGACGACAGTTTCGACACAATACAAGAGATGAGCTGAGGTCCGCTTCTGGAGCACCGGTGCTCGTCATGTGAGTGAGACGGAGGGGGGAGGGGGATAAAGGCGGAGCCGTCGGTAAATCGTGCTAGCTTTCGAAAATCACCAACCCTGCCTTTAAGCCAAAGAATAAAACATTATTCATCTTTTTTGCAAGAACAATTGGATTTTTGCTTATAATAATATAATTTCTGATATGATGCAATATTTTCTGGTGATGTTAGACTTTTTTGTGGCATTTGATAGACTTTCAACTATGACTAGGTCACTTTACTGCCTGTGATTTTTGTTAAATGCTGAGAAAAGTAGGGGCTGACTGACTTAAATAAAATAGAAAATTATATTAAATTAGGCTTTAAACAAGTTGAATTAAATTTACAATAATGTCTGAAATGATTTGTGTCTTGTGAAGGTTTTTTTTTTTTATATTTATCTCGTAATCGATGTTTGACAGTTTAGCGCCTTTATTTTGTTGTTTTGTGTTTTTATAACCTGTTTCGTCTGTTCTACAGAACATCATCAAGAAGGTGATCGGCCAGAAGTTCGTCTACAAGTTTGTGTCGTTCCCTGAGATCTTGAAGATGGACCCCCAGGCCGTGGAGATGGGTCTCACCTCAGGAACGTTCCCCCTCCAGGACGGAGAAGTTCTGGAGATGGAGGAGGAGGAAGAGGAGGAGAGGGAGGAAGAGGCCCAGAGGAGGACTCGTGCAGCTCTGCAGTGCAGGAACGACTTCCTGCGCTCTGGTCTTTATTCGCTCCAGAACCAACCGGATCTGCTCCGGGCTCTCAGGGAGTGTCAGGACGAGCCACGCTCAGTTATTCGCTTTGGCACCAACAGGAGCCCCCCTCCCTCAGCTAAGCCAGAGTCCCAGACAGCTTCCAGACCCTCCAACGTCACCTCGCACTCGTCCCCGAACAGACAGGAGGAGGAAGAGGAGGAGGACGACCTCAGTGCGCAGCCTCTCAACCTGTCCTCAGGGCAGAGGGAGCGAGCTCTGCAGCTTCCTGAGAAGAAGAACCGCAGCAGCCAAAGAGAAGAACTCCCTAAAAACAAGAAGCCCAAAGCTCTGGAGATCTCCACTCCGTCCCTGCTGCTGAGCGGGAGCGACATCGGCTCCATCGCCCTCAACAGCCCCGCGCTGCCGTCTGGATCTCTCACTCCGGCCTTCTTCACTGCACAGGTGAGAAACACGCCTGGAAACTAAGAATCATCTAGAACAGTGGTTCTCAAACGTTTTAGGCTCAAGTCCCCCCTTTCTCTTATTTCTGAATCCAAGTCCCCCCTTTGTCAACTACAACATTTTACTTAGAAAACTATTTAAAAACAACCGTAGAGCATAATGACGGAATGAACGAGTGATAACACACATTTTAAAGAATCTCATTTTGTAAATAATATGGCGACCACGTTTAGGATTGGCTCCGCCTCCTGCCAGATTTAAATTCATGAGGCCAAAAACTGCCAGTATGCCAAATTTAAAACTTGTAGACAAATTTGCATAATTCTTCCTCTAACAGACCAGACTAATATAAAAGACAGCATGTGTGAGTGAGTTCCATAGTGTGGATGTTTTGGGGAAGGTCTGGGTAAGGACGCACTCTAATGTATCTAACTGTGCTTTTTATGCCGTTCTGAGAATTAACGAAAGCATCGACTCCTGAAACGAGTATTTTAATACAAAATAAGCTAAAAAAATATATACATTGATATAGGGGATATTGTAATTTTCCGTATCACAAAAATGGAAAACTATATATCTTGAATCTCGATACAGCTGCTAACTGCTGCACCTGATTGGCTGCCGTGTTGGTTGCAGCTGTTTCTGCTCCGTCACTGAAGAACCAATGAAGGCATCATCGATCAAACACAGCAGAACATCTTAGCCTGGATTTCCACAGGATGCGTAACTGATGTGAAACAGCAACACACAGCTGTGTCAATGTGTCAATTTCCACCGCGTGCAAATCTGCTCCAGCACAGCACCGTAACTGCTGAGTCATGCTGGAACCCTCTGCAGCATATGCGCAGCACTTCTATTTCTGCTGGACGCTGGAGCTTTGCTGCAGCAAGTTAACAAAGATAAGCCTGTGCGGGACAGGAAGTAGTGCATAGACACAGAATAAAATATCCGGATTATTTTCAAAATAAAATACGTGTTCAAGGGGGAAAACACCGACTTTCTGGGACCTCAAACGGGCCTATTTCGGACTCTATCCGAAAACTGAGGACATATACGGACTCAGCAAAATAAAACCTGTCCGCTTTTACCATTTTTTTCGGCAATAAAATGTTGCATTTAGGCTCTAGCTAGGGCTGGGCGATTTTGCCTAAAAAAAATTATCCGATTTTTTTTTTTTTTTTTTTTTTAAAAAAAAAAAATTTAGTTTTGATTCGATTTTTTTTTTTTTTTTTTTCAATGCACCTAAAAATGACTGCAGACACCAGATATTTTGTCAAAAGTGCAACGTTATTGTTGTGATTGTCCTCAGGAGTTAAAATGCATAAAACAATCCCAAAATAAAAAGTAAATGAGCCTCTGTCATTCAACTATTTTAAGCTTTAACCAGGTTTAAGCAAAAGTACAACAGCAACTTCACTGCAGCTTAATTTTTCTGATTAAGAAATCAAATAACTACATGATTTATAACATATAACATTACAATTAAAAAAATTATGGACTCTTTCCTTAGCATCTCAGCATAGAGCGAATAAAAAATGAAACATGTTTGTGGCACACATATAACCTACTCAAAGGGTAAACACAGAGGGGGCTGGCTCACATCGCGCTACGGTAACCCACAAGGACGGAACGCGGAAAAGTCCGAAAAAAACGTGGTGGAAAAAAAAAAGAAAGAAAGTTACAAAAAAAGAAAAAAAAAAATTTTTATCTACAAATTTGATAAATCGATTTTTTTGGCCAGCTCTAGCGGAAGCAATTCGGACTCTACCCAAAAACCAAGCACATATTCAGACTCGGGGGACGAGACCTTTCTGCTGATCCCACGTTTGCCCCAATCTGAGCACTTTAAAAATCGTATTTTACATATAAATATTGCAATTATCCATAGTTGAATCACACGTATGTATTGCACGATTACACGTGAATTAGCGAGACCTCCTGAGTACTTACTGCAACAGATCAGCAGCAAAACCTGAGACAGTGGGGATTGAAGGACTGGGCTGAAGTTACGCAGCGGAGCAGTTTCGGTGCCGATACGTATCCAGGGTTAGACTGCACGATTTAATCATACAAGGTTTCACATTCAGGCTGTTTAAAAAGGTAGCAACTCTGTCAGGGGTGTCCAACTCATCTTAGTTCAAGAACCAAATACGGACCAGTTTGATCACAAGTGGGTCACAGGTTTTAGGTGGTAAAACGAACAATTTCACCATTAATGTGCCCAAGTTTGCACTTCCTGTACTAAATTAAACATGAAGTATGGTAGGCATCAACAATATCTACGCAATAAGTGACAGATACTTAAATGTCTTTTGATTCATTTATTTTTTGACCAATTTTGATTTAATTTGGAGAGATTTGGTGGAATAATTTGAGAAAAATTGTACCAGGAGTTTTTTCAACAACAAATTACAACTTAATTATTTAGTCATTTACACAATGATTCATGTTTTCTCTGTCATTTTCACTTTCTCCTGCGGGCCGAAATCGGACGTTCTGATGGGCCGGATTTGGCCCCCGGGCCTTGAGTTTGACACATGTGAACTAGGTAATAAAGAGCGAAAAAAGGCATTGAATCAATAATGAAAATCACACAATACCATAATAAAGTGATGACAACAAAACATGTAAAAAATCTAATAAGAACTATAAAAGAAACAAAAAACTATCAAACAACAGAAGTAAATGAAACACACCCACATCAGACCACAATAACAACTGCTACGATCACTGACTGTAATGTCATCCATCAGTGGGCGGAGCTAAGAAAGAGCCCAGAGCGTTTTAACTGCTCCTAGATTCATTATCCTGGAACTCTCACGTGGTTTGGGTTGATGTGAACCAGTAAATAACGTCTGGAGTGAAAAGTGAATTCTAGAGTTTTTGTTTTGGCCAAACTGTGAATGTTTGCATCTGAATTCACACGTCTGACAGAAAGCTCGTTACAAAAACATTAAAAACAGCTTTAATGCAGACGGACGACGGTGCATGTGTGTGCGTGTTTGAGGAAGCTCACCGGAAAAAACAGGTTTCAGCACGTTTAGCAGACAATGCAGCAAAGCTTTTACTGTTATTGTCAAACATTTAGCAGTGATTTTAACTGTTATTTATATTTTAACTGATGGTGGTTCCATTGTTTATAATAAGTATTGGTTCTTACTGCAGAAAACTATGGTCATAATGAGTTTGACGTTTAATGTTTCATCATCTTTCCCTGTTTAGATGACTTTACTGGATATAATACAAAACATGCTAAACAGGGTTAATAGGGTCAACTCATGTTATTAATTTTGCATTTATATGTTTTATACCAGTGGTTCCCAAACAGGGGTACGTGTACCCCTAGGGGTACAGGAGCACATTGCAGGGGGTATTGGTAAAGATTTAACAGTTAATTTAAAAATAACTGTGAAATGTTCTTAATTTTAGGCTATTAGGCAAACTAACAGTACTATTACTCAATAAAATTAGTAATTTATTGAAACAGGATTCTTTTATGCTGTGAAGGCCATTTTATCACACTTGTTCTGACAATAAGAGACAATAGTTTGATACATTTTACAAAGGAGATCATATTTACTTACTATTGATGTAATCACAAAAGTTGCATGACATTTAAAAAAGTAAATTAAAAGAAAAATCCACTTTAAATTCTACTCATTGTTTTGAATTTGTAGATTAAAGACTTAAGGAATCAATGTTGAGGGGTTTAGGGGAGCCTGCTGTTCCACAGATTAAAACCACTGCTTAGATGATTTACATAAAGTAGAAATGAGATGAATCATTACATCGCTACAGCTACGTTAACCACACAGCTAGACTTTCAATAGAAGTGTGTGAAACGGTCCCAAAACCTTTATATTCCACCATGTCACCAGTTAAAGTAATACACCATCAGCTACAGTTGTCTTTGTACCAGAGCCTTTTCAGATTGAAATGAGTCATTATTACAGTTCTACAATTTATCAGACGCTTTAATCCAAAGTGACGTACAACACGAGTTCCTACAGTGATGGACCAGGTTGGATTTGAACCGATGACCCTCTGATTAAAAGCCCACTTCCTTAACCGTTACAATCACAACACATTAAACAGAAATTGTCAGTCACAGGATAACATGATCACTCGTCTCACCATAACACGTAGCATTAGATTTTTTACAGCAAAAATTGCACAAATGAATCCGTTTGCACCTATTTTTTGGTTTAAAAAAAATGTAAATACAAACATGTTTTTACACATTTTTAAGTCCCTTACGTGTCATGTTGGGGCCTGATTTTAGTAACGTGCGTCACGTTTTCTGAAGCTTGTTTTTGAACGTTGGCTGAGCCACTTTAATTATCCCCCCAGGAGTGACGGTCTGTACGCACTTCTGCCTCCGACCGCCATTTTTACTGGACAAATATGAGCCGACTTACTGATAAATGTAAACACAGAGCGCTCGGCTGTGTTTGCAGCATCCTCAACTTTACCTGAAAAAAATAACGGATTATAGGATGGAAAATATGGAAAATGTAAGAGCTGACGGTCCGTGCTAGTAAAAAGTGCTTCATCTTTAATTCCTCACATGATCAGTAATGGTAAAGTTTGCTCTGGTGTGTTTAAGTGATGCCATATGATCCAATAACAGCAGTAATGCAGGGTGTGGGGGGGGGACTATATGTTGCATGTGTTTTCACTCAGATGGGCTGGAGCCTCTGCTGCTGGTGGTGGTGGTGAGTATTCTCAGAGTAGAGGCTGCTCACTTCCTTCCTGTCGGATCGGTTTGTTTTTCCAAAGCTCAGCCGTGCACGCTCGGCCTGTTTTCCATTGAGTGATGGAACCTTCTCGTCTTCCTCTCCTCCTGCAGACTCCCTCAGGTTTGCTGCTGGCCCACAATCCCCTGCTGTCAGGGATCCACTTCTGGAGCAGCCTGAGCCCCGTGGCCCCGCTGAGCCCAGCCCGGCTGCAGAGCCACAGCTCGCTCTTCCAGGTACGACCACGGCACTCACTCACCTGAAGTGCTCCATTGGAAGAAATAATATACAGAATTGTATTGCATTCACTAAAAAAAAAACAACTTCTGAATAATTCATTTTTTTCTGTTTTTTTTTTCCTGTTTTCAGTGTAATTTTATTCTGTTTTTCAGACAAATATTTTTTCTGTTTTTCGTGGGATACTTAAGATAATTATTGAGATGCTTCAACTTTCTACCTATTCTGTGTATTTTTAGCAGTATTTCTTCTGATCATATTATAATACCATCAACATTATGGCTTAAAGACAGAACTGAAACCAAGTTGAAAGTATTTTTTTTTTTTATCAAATTAAACAAGCCGGCCATGTTTGCTCTCAATAAAGAAATAAATGCATCAAATCCCCTCTGAGCAAAAATAGTCTGAAAAACAGGGCAAGAAATTATTCAGAAAAACAGAAAAAATGAGTCCAAAAAACAGAAAAAAATGCCTAAACCCCCCCCAAAAAAATTATTTTTTTTTTTTCCAAGTGAATGCAAGATTCTTCCGTTGTATATAAAATGTGTTTAAAGTATTCCCAATAAAGAAAATATGCAGATTTACTTACTTAAATAGCCATGTTTGGCCGAATGTGACGTTATGTCGTTGATTCCCGTGCAGTGTTTACATCAGGTCACACCTGATTTCTTTGATTTTTTCTTTTCATTTAGATTTTTTTCTTCATCTAATGTTGTTTTATTCCATTACACCACAAAACACAAGGATGTGTGTTGGAGTCCTAGCTGAGAAAAGCTGGACGTACCGGGGGTCTAGTCTGGGTGGACACTGGAGTGATTTAGAGGAGGAAGTAGAGAAGCTAGAGTTTAAAGGGATATTCAACACAAATGCTACAGAATAAGTCCTTTAAATGTGTGCACGTGGAGGTCAACACGTTTGACAAACTGTGACGTAGTGACCCGGTCCGTCAGGTTCGGACAAAGATTTTCAGCTGTAATCCAAATGCTGCACCAAAGTAAAAGCTGCGCTTCTACCAGGAAAGAAGAGATTGTTAACATTATTAGACCAACAGTCACATGTTTGATGGAGATAATTCAACAGTGAAGATACTGGCATTAATATAAACGATAATATAGACACACAGTTTACTGAGTGCTTGACTGTGGGTGTGTTAAGAAGTGGGAAACAGAAAAAAAAATGCTCTACTACTACTAATAATAATAATAATAATAGCAAAATATGGCGTTATGATTGCGCACATCAGGCTTAATGTTTGTCTCTGTCCATCTGATCATTAAACAGGCTGTGAATGTGTAACATGTGACTCAGTGGAAAACACTTTGATACTAAAGCCTCTATAAGTGAAGCCGTGGATTTTGACATATGCACGTTTTGGGGCGTACGTACCTTTTGTACATGAGGCCCCTGGTATTTCTAGCAATAGCATCATAACATCCATGGAACTGAATGAAGGATCTAGTGGATCAGAGCAGGGCGGAGTTAGTACGCCTAACGTGTCCAGAACATGATGTGCAAATGCTTTGGAAATCTTTGGAAAGTTCAGAAAACATTTTAAGTGAGAAAGTGACCAAGTAGAATCTCAACATTTGATCCATAAAACTCATTCATTCACACGTTTCTATGAGACACTCCATTTTGCTACTGACAAAAAAATCCGATTGACTTCAAAACAAGAGCCTAGTTTAAAAAAGTGTTTAGAAAAACATGTGATGCTTTGATTTTGAAAAGGGGATGTTTGATTTTTAGCTTTAAGCCGGTTCCAGGACCGTTTTATATTTAGCTCGCAATGCATCATGGGGCGGTTGATTCCGGGAATTGCTCACATACTCAATCTTTTCATACTATCTAATGTGTACGCGCTACATACTCATTTTGACATCAGACTTAGTATAAGTATTATTGTTAATATGCAATTTCGAACACATCCAATGAGCAGATAAAAGGCCGACAACAGCTGCTCCACATTAACTGTACCCCGAGAAATCAAAGTGTTCAGAAAAGCACCTTTTGTTTATTTATCAAGCGTAAAATAAAATGTAGCTTCCCTTTGGATTAAATATGAAGTAATTGCCTTGGAGGTTTGGTTAAAGCACACATGAGGTGTAACAGTGAATACCGTAGTTTGATCCTACAGATGCTTTAAAAACAAGCTGGTCTCTGTGCTCAGAGTGTCGTGAAACTGGTTGGGATTCAGTTAGTCGGTGTCCTGTTTCAGGAAGAGGAAATCCTGCGAGTACTTCCCGTTTGGGCTCAGGGGAGTCGGTCTGACTCGTTTACAGAGCTGCTCCTCATTTAGCAGCGCACGCACACACACACACACACACACAGTATCCTTTGTGCAGCAGATCATGTCGGCCTCTCGTGTTGTGCAGAAAGAAACACACAATGAGTTAAAGAGAAACAGGAAGTTGAGAGCAGTGACACTAACAGTGTGCTCTTCCTCCTCAGTTCCCCAGCCTGATCAACACACACATGCCCCTCCCACTGCCCAGCCTAGAGGGGACACACTCCGCCCTGCTCCTGTCCCCCAACACCCACCAGTCCTGATCCAGGGAGAAGAAAACCCAAATGCTGCATCTTTACTTTTATAAAAAGACTGAATCCAACCTACAACTCAGATGCAGCATGTGTAAGTAACACACGATTCATCTTTGGTGCAACAAACGCACATAAAGTCCAGACTGTGCCTTGTTTTCAAACGTCTTTTAACAACTTGTATTGTTGTTTTTCCTTATACTGACTTTGTATAGAGACTGTATTCTGTGTTTTTATTATTGTAATAAAATGTTATTTTCAATAAACAAAGCATTGAAATAAATACTTTGGTTTAGACTTTTTTCATCATAGAAAAGCTCCGACACAAATGTCAGGGTCTAACTGTACATGAGTCAAAATGACATCCTAACAGGATCTTCACTAAACTTCCTAGATTTTGACTAATTTCTGTTTATTTATGTAAACTAGTACAGTGGCCGTTGGATGTATGTATTCATATAGTGGGAGCTTAAGTAGAGTGTTCAAGTGTTGCAAGGTTAGATGTACAAAGGTGTACATACTCTGTAGTATTATAAAGGGGTATATGTGTGGGTGCAAGGTAAAATAGCGTGTGTTTTCAGAATTAAACCAGATTTCGCTGGTTTAATTCTAAGGGACATGCACATTATAAATTGGTAAATAAAGTTTGCACCAATGTTTGCTGGACTTAAACAAATGGATAATAAATGTCCCGGCGCATCCCCTATCCCTTCTTTGAAAAAACACAGTGGGAAAAATTAATTACACACAAACATGTCATGTACATAAACATCCTACCAGAGAAGAGAGACAGAAAACATGTGGGTTTTACACCAGATTCTTCTCATTCTGCCTGTGGCGCCAATGGAGCGCGAAATGTAACAGCATCACGCGCTTCCTCACATGCTTTTGTTTTGCTTTTTACTTATTTACATAAGGTGGGCATTAGGTTATAAACGCGTGGTGAAAATTTCAGCGTTTATAATCTTTCCCTGTACATTATAGTACAAGGCTCTCAAGTTTTGAACTCAGTTCAGAGTGAGACTTTGGCTGGAGCAGCGGTTTAGGTAGAATCTGATAGAAGACACAAATTTGTACAAATAAAACTATTTAGTTAGCGTTTAACATTTCTTAGTGCAGGGGTGCTTATTGTTTCTCACACACATACTTATAAAAAAAAGGGCGGGCTGCTGTACTGGTAGGTTGCACGGAAATGTCCGCGTTTCAACCAATAAGTTTCCTTTACTACATGAAGTCTCCTCCTCACTGCCCCACGTCTACATCTCAGTCCATTTACAGCTTTTTATGCTCACTTTTTACTGAACCAGACCGATACACCGCTTCGTCCGCTCTTCTTACCGTGAACTATCTCCACTCCGTCTGTCCGTCCTCCTAAGAAGAGTCTCCATCAGCCTCAGAGTCCAGTGAGAACAGCCCCCAACAACTTCTGGGAACTCTTCCGTTGTCACAACCCTCTCTCTAACTGGCTCTGTGTGCGTTCAGCATATACATACAAATTCGCTCCACACACACGCGGTCTTGTAATTTCAGGAAACTGAAGGACTGGGTACAAGTTTTTCAACAGTTTAACATTAAAAATGACTGCAATCATGCGATATAAGCACCATGAGTGTTGAGTTTCATTTACACAATGATTCATGTTTTCCCTGTAGTCATGCGGGCCGAATTGGATGCTCCAGAGGACCCGATTTGGCCCCCGGGCCATGACTTTGATATGTGTGATTAAGCCAATAGCCTTATTCCTTTCAAATGCTGAAGTCACTCATTACAGCATCTCACTTGATAAGCTTTTTTTTTTTTTTTTTTTTTTAATACACAATAAATAAAAACTGTTTACATTCACACAAAAAAATTGAATAAAAAACCAAAACAGCAATTTGTTTAAAATTAAATTTTTTACTTTTGGAAAAAAAACAAAAAAAAGAAAAAGAAGGAGAGGAGGAGAGGGGGTGTCTGCAAAGTAATCCAACACCAAGAACAAAATTCCATGGATGATTTTTTGGGGAATATGATAGAAAACTTGTAAATTGTCCTGTAACACTGTCGAATCCACTCCTGCTGCTTTGTGCTTCCTCATACCAACACAGTGATGGAGGAAAGGAATCACACTGGGAACCTGTCCCTGTAACAGACTCTATGCATCACATTAAGGTGGGAACAAAGAGTGAAGAGGTCTCATCCTGTGCTCTAATGCCCTCATCAGTGGAACCCTGCATTTGTTCATTGGACCTTCAGACGACGGCGACACACACACACACACACACACACACACACACACACACACACACACACACACACACACACACACACACACACACACACACACACACACACACACACACACACACACACACACGTTGAGGCAGAGTTTCATGTAGGAGAGGGAAAAACTAAGGACACACCAGCACTTCAAAGACACATTAAAAATCTATACACATTGCATGGATCCAGTAAAGTGACTGAGTCAGTTTGAAGTCTACACAGTAGTTGGAGTTTAGCAGCACATTGTCGTCTCAATAAATATAGATGTACAATATATAGAAATGTCTCTGTTTCAGGTGGAGGAGAGGGTTACTGTTACTGCCGAGTAACGGCGAGTCCTCTGGTGGTTTGTGTTGGAGGTGGTGGTGGTGATGATGGTGGTGGTCCACAGTAACGTCACCAACATTAGAGAGCACAGGGTTAAAACAGCATGCTCTGTCTTCTGCTCTTCCCGTTACCTGACGGCCACAGAGGAGAAGCTCATGGTTACTTTTCTACTTTATCACCACCACACTACGTTTCCCATAATCCTCTGAAGTACGTTACTCTATGTAATCAGTGCTCATGCGTAAAATGGCCATTATCCAGCTCTGATTGGCCAGGGCTAAATCCCGGTCCCAATGTGTTTGATATCACCAATTTCTACAGACTCCTAGCTTTCCAACGCTATGTCAATCATTCTGAATATCACCCATGCGTAACGGCATCAAAGAGTGGAACGGATAAGTAGCATTACGATTTGACTGACATATTACAGTTACCCACTTGTTCCCACACTTGTGGAAAACTTTGGCACAGTTGTAACAAAGTGGGCTTCCGCCTGAACCATGTGTATCTTTGGCCTAATGTTTATGAACACCAAACTTGCTACAGTTGATATTTCTGCTTTTATAGCCTTCAATAATGATAATTGGCTTTATATTTGATGTGAAGTTTCAAATTTTTTTATGTATTTAAAACATGATTTATTGTCACTCAGTATCATAGATTTCCAAAATGTCACATCATCTGTAACCACTAAGGGTCCTCCTTCAATCTAACAAAAATTAGCCATGTAGGTCATGTAGAAGCTTAGAAAAACTTTAGTTGTTATGGGTATGTGATTTTTGTAGAAAAGTGGCTGGAGCTGAAGAGGTAAAAAACAAAGCTAACTGAACAGCAGGTGGCAGCAAAACACCATTGATGCTCCAAGCCAAAACATCCATCCATCCATTTTCTGACCTGTGCTCCTTTTTCAGGATCCTAACCAACTAAAGTATTGTATTTCATGTCTATATAAACATCTGTGTTACAGTCAAACACTACTGAAGGCAAGGCTGTACTTTATGGGCTGTACTTTATGGATGTTTGACAGTGAACGAAGGGGAGAAAATAGGAGTTAAGGTGGTAATTTTTGTGCCACTGAGGCAGATTAGGAACATACACAGGTTGAATGAAATAAAGGCTGTAATGACTGATGATAGGAGTGCTGATAAAGTCAGTTATAGATGTACAGTTACACTACTTTGTTTCACTTTCTCCTCCAGCTTTTAGGGAAGAATCTGCTATATTTTGTCTTTTCTACTCCTGATTACCAACATCAACTAAGCAAACTCAATGAGCCTTCACTACAAAGATATTAGGTGGTACCACTACATGTTACCGACCCATGATGCTTTGCAGCAATTCAGAATGGCTGATCACAGACTTTAATTAAAACATCTTCTAATAAATATACAGTTCCTGGAAGGTTTTAGGACAAATGTGTTAAAACAGTGGATATTCTCTTTAACATAAGGAGCAAACCTGTGAACTGGCGGAGACTTCAGATGAAACTCAATCACAGTCTGTTTTGTTTATTATTGAGCATTTTCTCAGTTAAAAATGTGTCTTAAATATAGGTGAAGTGTCTGAGCAGCTCACCTGATTCAGGGTAGGAGGAGTTCCTGTAGCCAGGGTCTCGCTGCAGCTGAACCTCCTTTAGTGTGAACATGGATACGTCTAAGAGAAAGAGAGAGAGAGAGAGAGAGGATGAGTGCAGCTCAGAGTACACAGGTGTGTGTGTGTGTGTGTGTGTACTCACTCTCTGGCAGTGTGTGCACGCGTGGGCCGAGGCTCCTGAAGTACGGTTGCCTCATGGCTTCATCAGCAGAAATCCTCTTTTTGGATTCGTACTGAAAGGAAAGAAAGACAAACGCAGTGAGATGAACATCTGTAACGCGCACACACACACACACACGCACACGCACACAGTTTATTTTCTCAAAGCACAAGTGTTAAAGGGATAACATTGTAAATAGGTGTGTATATACTTGTGTATATACGGACAAATTAATGTATAGTGGATCATATGAATTGTGTAATTATATAGATATATATCAATAAATTGTGTGTATACATATATGTATATTTAAAGTCTAAATAGGTGTATATTATAAGAAGATTATATATATAGTACTAGATATTACCAGCAGTAGGATCATATAAGTTTATACTTCCTCCTTTTTGAACATGTACAGGTTTCACGAGCAGGATTTTGTAATTATTTGTTCTCTTTGCTTTGTTTGAGTTATAATTTTTTTTAATTACTACTGTCATTTGGTAGATACACAGCTGATGTGTTCATGTTCAAAATAAAATAAAAAAATCAATCAATCACTCATGCACACTTACTTTAAGGAATGACATCAGCAGTTCAATCCCATCACTATCCAACCTGAGGGAGAGACACGGAGGTCAGTGTGTGTGTGTGTGTGTGTGTGTGTGTTAAGGAAGGAAACACACTGATCTACTCCACAGGACGTCCTCACAGGATGTGACAGATGCTGCACACTAAAGATTAAAGTCTGGTTCTAAGAACGAGCGGCTACGCCTCAGCCTGTCTCTGATACCTGCGTCTCATTGGACAGAGACAGACCTCCTCCTCCTCCTCCTCCTCGTTCTCCTCCTCCGCCATCATTAGAGAACCAGTGAGCAAGGCCAGGATGCTGAGCCAGCATCGGTCAGCAGAGGTGGCAAAAGTACACACATTCTTTACTTCAGTAAATCGACCAAAATGCCTCTAAACCGGCTTCTCTGGACACAATAAACTACTGTTTTTCAACCTTTGGGTCGAGACCTCATGTGGGGACGCCCGGAGTTTAAATGGGGTCACCTGAAATGTCTAGTAATTGGTTAAAAAAAATGACTGAAAAAAAAAACTTTTTTGTGAGACGTCATTTTGACTGAAAAAGCTGCCAATTGATCCTGAATGCTTCACCTCCTATAGAACTCAATAACTGAAACGGGCGATTCGCGTCATCAATGACATCATTTCAACATGGCGGCACACATGCTCGAAAGTGATAAAGTAGTCCCATTTGCATTTACGCATAGATCTTCTAATAAGGACATTTCAAAGGTTTTAGGCCACATTTGTAAAAACAGTAAAGGATCCCTTTATAAAACTGTACTTCACTTTGTCAAATAGAAATCTTGTTCAAATAAAATGCAGTAAAAAAAAAAAACCTAAACTATTTCTAAAATTCTTCCGTGTGTGTGTGTGTGTGTGCGTGCGTGTCCATACCTGGGTGCATGGTTAATGAGGGGCTGTGCCTTGTACTTGGGGAACTTGTGGGTCTTGAACTCATCGATGGAGGAGATTCCAGGCCAGCTTTCCTCAGTGGGGGTCCCTGAGGAGAACATGCAAACTGAGCACCACCAACGCTACACCAGAAGTGAGAGGGGCCAACAGAATGAGCCAGCAGGGGGCAGCACTGACCCAGCAGCCTGAAGATGAGGTGCAGCTCGTCCTCCACGGTGGATCCTGGGAACAGTGGTCTGCCAGCAGCCATCTCATAGAAGATACAGCCCACGCCCCTGACAGGACAGTGAGGCAGAGCATCTGTGATTCACTATTTTACACATATATCTAACATTTGTACTTATTTTAAGATCATTTTCTTGTATGTAAGAGACATGATTTCCAAATGGGAACACCAGCTTTATCTGGCAACGTAGAGTAGTGAGCGTCATCTTTAACCACAGTACCTTCCAACAGAAATATCTATATTTTTAGTAAAGTAAAGTAAAAGTGTGTGTGTGTGTGTGTGTGTGTGTGTGCCTCACCACATGTCTATCTGGGTGGAGTACTCAGAGGAGCCCAGCAGCACGTCGGGCGGCCGATACCACAGTGTCACCACCTCGTTGGAGTACGTCTTAGTGGGTACAGACTTGGCCCTAGCCAGACCTGCACAGGCAGAATATACAACTCCATGTCTGGTCCTACAGAGATCCTGTCCTCCATGTTTTAGATGCTACTCTGTATTTCTTTTCCTTAACTCACTGGAGTTAAAGCCAGTCAGTGAATATGAGGACTTATAAGAAATATTTAACGGGATGACTTTATGTGGCGTACCAAAATCAGCCAGTTTGAGCTCCCCTCTGTCGTTGATCAGCAGATTCTGAGGCTTCAGGTCTCTGTGGAGAACTTTCCGTCGGTGACAGTAAGCCAGGCCTCGTAGGATTTGATACAGAAAGATCTGCAGGAGAAAAGAAACATATTACATATGATATATAATATTAGATAGAAGCACTATTTTAAATGATTCGAATATTTGTTTAAACAAGTGCTTTTAAAAACTGATCATTTACATTAGCTGACTGATGATTTTTCAAAACTTTCCCAAAATGTTTTACCAAATTTCCATGACTTAGTTCTGAAGCGCCAAGCACCAGCTGAAGTGATCTTACCCACGCACAGTTTCATAAATGAGGCGGAGGATGAATTTGCGTGAATTTGTGAGATTTCGTGATTCCCGCTCATTTATGCTGCCGGTATTTTTCACTTTGAGATGAATACTTAACATCTTTGGGGTCTATCATATTTCAAAACAACGAAATAAAATGGGCATTATTTCCAAAACTTTTCCAAAATAGTTCAAATATTCCATGACTTTTTAAGACTGGAAAAATCGGTTTTATAAATTCCTTTACTCGTCCAGGAATTTCATGACCGTGGGGACCCTGTACAATGCATCAGATTATGTTTCATACTGAAAAACATCCCTCAACAACTGTAACAAATACCAGTGGGTTCTCGTCTTTTTTTAGGAATGAAGCCAAAGTTTTAAGCAGATAAGAGTCCACATCAGGGGTCACCAACCTTTCTGAAACTGTGAGCTACTTCAAAGCTAGTGAATAGTCCGAAGGGCTAGCAGTTTAAAAAGCACTTATTAAATACTACGTTTTCACTTCAGATTTTCAAAATGCAACACTTCATTTCTCCTAATTTATGCAATTGTTTCATTTTCATTACGTTTCACAAAAAATCCTTTTGTTCCTATTTCACTAACAACTTTAAATAATTGTAAAATACGTAGGCTCAACGTGTTTGAAAAAAATTACGTAATGGTTAAATTGTACAAAGATCCACTCTGCATTTTATTTTAAAAACATATCTTATTAACACCTAAAAACATTTGTCACAATGTTTTAGTGAAAATAACATTTAAAGAAGGTTAATTGAATACAAAAACGTATAATGTGCAGCAGTATGTAACTGTACTAAGTAGAGCTGCACGATTGTGGCCAAAATTCTAATCACGATTATTTTCATCAATTTTGTAATCACGATTTTATTCACAATTATCTATCATATAAGGAAATAAATCTGTGTTTTTATTACACTACATTAAAACAAACAATGTGTACAGTTTACAGTGCACAATGACGCTTTAAATTATGATTAAAAAATAAAATGAAGCCAAGAATTTAAAATGTACCAAAGGCTAACTGAATAAATACACTATTACAAAGTGCAGAGCCTGTATTTCTAGTGTAAATATTGCCGCCCATCAGGTTAATTTAATCGTGGCAACCAAAAAACTGTGCAGCTCTCCTACTAAGGCACTAACTATTGACGTTTTGAAGCCTGGCAAATAAATCAGATTTTAGACGGAGCTCATTGTTGACGAGAGCTAAAGAACAGGCCTGAGGGCACCTCACATGGTCCACCTTATGCCCGCGGTCACCATGTTGGTGACCCCTGGTCCACATCTTTGATCTGCACCATCAGGGGGCGCACACACTGAGCTAACCCTGCTGCTGACAGCTGATGAACATGCTCCACACTCACCTTGACATTGTACATGCTCAGGATGTTTCCACAGTCATCCATGTACTGCTTCAGGTCTTTGTCCTGCAGCAGGAGGGGGAGGGGCGGGTGTTAGAGCAGACAACCTACTGACGACCTACTGACTGACAGTTACAGACAGACGTTAGCTCACCAGATACTCAAACACGAGTGTGAGCGACTTCTCCGTGTGAATGATGTCGTGCAGCGTCACGATGTTGGCGTGTTTCAGGTCCTTCAGTAGAGACACTGGGCGAAAGGAAGAGAGGATTACTCACTTACATTCATTTTAGAATTTATTCATATACTATTTATTATAGTTATATAAACAATCCTTTGTGTCAGAGGGGGAAAGAAAACTACCAGCATTCGATGTTGCTATTCCTACTTTGTCCACTGGGGGTCGCATTGTTTTAATGAAAGTGAGATATAACTTAAAACCAAAGCCCAGACCTGACCAGCAGAGGACAGCAAAACATTATTAATGTGTCAAGCCAGTTATTATCATTGGGTGTTAACTGTTCACAGCCACATAATCAACATTCATGACAGAATTCAGAATATTGACTGATCTGAGGATTATTACTGGAAAAAACACGGTTTTTCTGTTTTGAATTTGTGTGGGATTTATTTATTTATTTTTTTGTTGTCATTCTATTTGTTTTGGAGAGTGCTTAAAATTAGACCAATTTACAAAGAAAACACCAAATTAGATGGCACTGCAGGCATAAAAATGGACATATACGCCACAATCAGCCTTCATTTTTAAATTGGGAAAAGCATTTTAATGCAACAGCTAAATTTGTAATGTGTACTTTCACTTATTTGGACTAAACCAAATGGTAAAAGTTATTTTCTAGGTCATGGCTATCCAATTTGAGGGCTGCGAGTGATTAGTTTCGACACACTACCCATGTTTGATATGTTTTTTTTTTTTGATAATTTTTAAAATGTAAAAAATATGTAATGCAGTACAGTGATTTATGAGAAAAAATCTAAAGCTTCCTGTAGAGTTTTCTTTGAAAAGCGCTATATAAAACTGATCTATTATTATTATTATTATTATTATTAATAAAGCTGAGGTCCTATTACATTGTTTTTCTCGAGTTTTTAAGAATTTTTCCAGGCAGGGGAAAATGTAGTGTTTTAATTGTGTAGGTGTGGTATGTTGTGTTCCATTTTGTTGAATTTGTATTGCACTAAACGTCATTGAAGACTTTTAGATGTTTCATACTTTTATGCCATGAAACACAAAAATTGTAAAGAGTGTAAGAAAAGTGTTCTTCAATTTCAAAACTATTTCAAGTGTTTATTTTTCACAGTTATGTTATTGTCTTATTTCATTTCATGCACTGGAACATGAATGTTTAGTTTTGGCCCACGGCTCTCCATTGTGAATCATTTTGGCCTTTCAATGTAAAACGTTTGTTCACCCGTTCTAGGTTATAAAGCTGTGACTTTACTAGTCTGGCCAACTCGAGTTCATTAACATCACCATTTTTTACTGAAGTTTGATTGGCTGAAACTCTGAAATGTGCCGAGGGAATTCTAGCAGTGAATTATATGAACCTTCGTACCCTCTCGAATCGCCGTGCATGGAGCCCCCTCTTCGTGCTCCAGTCGGATCTCCTTCAGGGCCACCAGATTCTCAGTGAGTTTACTCCTGCCTTTAAAGACTGTGGCGTACGTGCCCTGCAGAGCAACACACACACACACACACACACACACACACACACACACACACACACACACACACACACACACACACACACACACACACACACACACACACACACACACACACACACACACACACACAACACACACACACACCACACACACACACACACACACACACACACACACACACACACACACACACACACACACACACACACGGAGGAGGGTTAGTTAAAAATAAACCAGGTAAAAGCTTTCTTCATCATTGCTCATGTGGGAACATTAGCACCTGGAATACGATACAAAAATCAGTCAAGGTCGACACATACCTCGCCCAGTTTGTCCAGCTTGACGTATGTCTCCAGCTTCCCAAAACCAATCTCTGACTGCAAACCAGAATGAAAAACAGACACATATTTACATCTTTATTAGCAGTGACAAGCCTGACGAATGCATCAGTCACATCACAGTAAAGTAATTAATCACTAATTACTGCTGACAGCGGGGCAGGGATGTTTGTTTACAGAAGCAGAAGAGATGAAGCGTTTCATACGTTACTCTCTACACCGCTGCAGGGTCTGATACAGTTCCATGTGTTTATGGTAGGAAGTATTTTAAATATTATTCAACAGTTTCATCTCAGTTTTTAAAACCAATGTAAAGGATTAGGCATGAGGTGTGACGTGAAGGTCTTAGAATAAATGTTTCAGTTCCACTGTAAGTGGTGACCACCTTCTGTTAGCGTAGCTAGTTTCTGTGCTAATGAACTAGAGCGTTAGGCTGCTGTTGATACCGCGTTACATCTGACAAATACCTCGAGTTAGAAAACACAAAACTAAACTAAACCCCTGCTTTCTCCTGACCTGCCACGAGGAGGGAAATTAAAAAAAACATCTTGATTATGGGCGGGGCTCTTGGAGCAGATAAGACATGCCCAGTCTGTACTATAAAATCTCCAATGAACACTCTATGCTATGCTATGCTAACTAGCAACTCATTACTCAATATACTGTAGCTCTCTATTCACTCTTCTCTCAATCCAACCTACTCATCACATATTGTAGAGCCCACAGGTGCTAGTTTTTATAAAAGGGGCGGGGCTAACAGTACTTGTGTTTGTGATGCAAGATGGTCCCAAAACATCACATGATCTTGTTCTCAGCCAATAGCAAAAATCAATTATAATAGCCTGGTTTCAACCCAAAGAAGGCAGTCACTATTTACAACTAAATACGCCCAATATATAATCAAATACTTTAATTAAAATGTTGAGAGTTGGACCAGAATCAATCAACAGCACTACTTCATACTCAAATACATTTGTATTTGAGTATGAAGGGGTTTAGTTATTCTGGTCTTGCTGTGGACTCATTGGTTCATGTGTGCACAGGTATTTGAATGGAATCCCTCCTCGTGCTCTCACCAGGGATGCTCTGCGGGAGCGGCGGCTCAGCGGCTGATCAAATGTGGGGCTCAGCTGCAGCTTCTCCAGGTAACCATCTGGTATCCTGATGTCGGCGGGTAACGACAGGCGTTTGTTCAAGTCCTGGACACACACAAACAAAATATCACTTTAAATAACATATACTGTATATATGGAAACTGAATAAACATGGAGATCAGACTGTAGGAGGTGTGTGTGTGTGTGTGTGTGTGTGTGTGTGTGTGTGTGTGTGTGTGTGTACAGGGTTCACAGTTAAGTTGTTCTAGAGAAAACAAAGTACCAAAGCTCGATCCTAATGACTTGTTACATAAAATACGGTGGTGGGATCTTTCCCATCATGCATTTTTTCCTCCATTGTTGGATTACGGATAATCTGACACGACGCTCTTGTGGCTTTAAATCTCTGACATGAGTGAGGTAACAGCACTGGATAGAACTATAAACAGCTCTAAAACAAACACGATGATGCACACGACAAACCTTTTCAACCAAGCAGCACAGATGACATATTTATTGCCTGCTGCTGATACACAAAACATCTTCAGCCTGCAGTGTTTACATCAGACGAAGTAAGCACAACCCTAAAGTGCACAATGTTAAAACATATTTACAGCTAAATTTAGGGAATTAGTGTTTGAGTCCTGAACCAGTGTTGATGAATGCTTCCACACCCAATAAAACAACCTTTCCTGACACCCCATCACATATCTAATATTTAAACTTGGGGAATTACCTAAACCAAAAACAAAGGATGTAAAAATACTAAAATGATATTCATTCTCTAGATGTAAAGGGACAAAAATAAACTATGACAGTGTAATGCGGTTTGTAGATGCAACGCTCTGTTGAAGATCAACTTAAATATGGTTTGATGAGTAATACTGCAGAATAATGTAGCAAATAACCGGAAAGGCAGCACATCTAACATTAAACATCTGGTTCTTCCTTGGCCTCTAAAATAGGTTTTACATCATTTGTCTTTTCTACACTACACAGAAAAGGTCTAACTTTAAAGATTGCATCCTTCTTCATCTCTCTCATGATGGTGTGCACTTTCCTTTGCTTGTGGTGCCTTCAGCAGGTCATACCAATCACTAATCAGATGCTTTATTGATCAGGTCTAATTGTGTGCACCCTCAGATCCCACATTCCTCTCCCATAGGGAAGCATCTTATACACCTGGGACCTCATTTATTAACTGTTCGTACGTTCAGATCTGCTTCGGCTGTGTTGGACCAGCATTGGAAGGCTGCTGTATGTGTACAGAGGATGTGTGACGTTATTTTAACCTGTTTTGCATAACATTTCATTGGTGAATGGAGCGATGTCTGATGTAATATCAGCGCTGCGTGAGGTGCCAAAGCTGAACCAGTGTCAGCAGGATTCCTTCATTTCTTTTCATATTTATTTTATTGCTTCCAGCGTGCGGAAAACTGAGGCCAATAAAAGTCATATTTCTGTGTCTCTCCAGGCTATCTGCCTTGATGTGAGGTTTGGCCGCTGTGCAGCGCTGCGTGCACACGGCAGGGGAGGGGGGAAAAGGGGTCCACTGGCGCACGCTCGTCAGCCTAACTAGTCTAAATGTAAAGAATTGTCGTGATCAAATAGCAGGAATTTGCACTATTAGGCTGTGGATGAGAAAAATGTAATTTAAACCATCATTTTCAGTTATTGAGAATTTAATTCAACCCTCAGCCTGAGTCCACTCCGATACAGAAACACTGTTCACTTCCTCAGTTATTTTCTTCCAGAGCATTTAAATCAGCTCCTTAAATTCCAGTTTTCACACTACCGAAAAGCACATCTTTGTTTTTCTTCACTTCACCTGTGTTGATATTAATCTCTGAAACGTTTATTTCCTTGCCATTGATTGTTTGACCTCAGTGGGCGGGGCCGCTGTACCAGGAATATTTGAGGGCGTAACATGTTAATGACGATCAAATTCAGCCACGGCATTTATCAACACCCGACCATTAGTGCGCTGGGATTGTTCAGATACGAATGTTTCTTAAGTGCCACATTGGTCCTGTCGTACGACACAATGTGCACTCACATTTGCACCTGTTTTCACATAAGGTTGGTAAATGAGGGCCTTGCCCACCTGTGACAGCGGGGGCTATACAGGTCCTTTACAGAAGAGAAAGGGTGATATTTACCCTCAACCCAGACAGAAACAGCAGTAAAGCAGACAGAGCAGCTATAGAGGACAGAAGCAGCTCCATCCTGCTTTATTTTCATGAGGACTCACAGGAAGTGCAGACACTGCTGGGTCTGTTTCAATTCTGCCAAAGTGTTAGTGCTCACTTTGATTTTTGCACCCATAACCGTTGCAAGGTTGGGTTTTAGTTAAATCCCTCTGCAGTGCAGCCATCAGCTTTATATCACGAGGCAGGAATCAATATGGAGTTTGTCTACCTCTTTGATCTGCATCAGACTGGCTGTATGTTGACCTGGTTTAAAGTGAGATAAAACTGGCTTTAGAAACCAGTGTCATTGCACTGGTGTAGTATCTCATAGTCCACTTTACACCAGTGTCACAACATATCTGCACCTCCTACTAATAGCTGCACTAATACTACCTCTACCCTGAACCTGAACCTTTACCTGCTCTGCCTTTACTGCCCTCTCTGGTTCCATAACATCTACTAATACTGTTTCTTTTTTTTTTACTTTGTTTTTTTTTTGTTTTTTTGCAATGAATAACATACAAACGACTTATAAATGTTAGAAAAGGAAACAACAACAACAAAAATTTAATTTAAAAATAAAAATAAAAAAATACCAAAAAATAAACAAAACAAAAACAATAAGTTAACAAAGGGTAAACATTTTCAGGGGCATTTATGGGCGTATTCTCAAGTGATCCAGTTAATTGCTGTCATCGCTTCTTTGTAAACAGTCCACTTCTGCCAGTTCTTTTCACGACCTTTAAGCTTTAGTTGGTAAGTCAACTTTTCCATCATATACACTATCCATCAAAAGTTTTAGAACGCCCTAATTTTTTCCAGTTATTTATTGCAATTCAAGTCGTGTAAGTCCAATTAATAGCTTGAAATGGCACAAAGGTAAGTACTGAACAGCCAGAGGTTAAAAAAAGGTTTGGTTACCCAAAACAGAAAAATAATGTACATTTCAGAATTATATAAATTGTGTTCCCTTTTTCAGGGAACACAAAGTGAGTTCACAATTTAAAGCTGTTCTGCAGCAATGAAGGTTGAATCAGCTTTGAAATCTGGTGCTACTAATTCCTACTGGTGTTCCAACTTACAACCCCCTCTGTCTGCATAAAAGCAATGTTGAAACACACTGTGGTACCAGACCCTCATGAGCATCAGATGAACAGTATTGTTCATGGATTCCATGATTTATTTTTCAACTCAAATTTCTTATTTGTTCTATGCTTTCATTTCAGAGTGCAATGACACAATAAACTGAATACCTTTCAGTAAAAAAGGGGAAAAAGTGGTGTTCGAAAACTTTTGACCGGTAGTGTAGATGTTTTGGATGATCTCAAACCAGTGCTCTTTCTCTGGGGATTCAACATTGTACCAGTTACTGGTTAGAGCTTTTTTTTGCTTGCTATCAGTAGAATTTTAATCAGATACCTGTCTTTTATTTGTACAGCATGTTACATTTTTCCCAGGTACATTTACAACGCAGTTATTAGGAATAGCATAGCCCGTTATATTGTTTATAGTTGTGTTCACCATCTTCCAGAAAGGTTTTAGCTTAGCATAGCTCCAAAAAAATGTGTGGATGGTTACTGTCAGTGATCATCGCACTGTCTCCAGCATGGCTATGGGGGTTTAATACTGTTTCATATCCTACTTCAATCATGGAGGACCTGGTGATAACCACGAACATGCACAATAGCGTTACCTAAGCAGACTTCAGTGTGAAGTGCCAGCAGTGATGTTTTACCCACAGAGCAATCGGTTACATCCGACCTCTACAACCCTCTCCACCCGTCCAATCATCCCGTCCTAATCTGTTACAACAGGGTCCCATCTGTGCTGTATTACATTAATCCCAGTGATGTAATCTCCAAACAGCTTCTGCGGACCATGGTCTACCTGAGTGGACAGAGCCACGCTTTGCTTCCTGCTCTCCGCCTGCTCTCCGAGTGTCACGGCCACACAAAGAAGTCACACAGCCAAGGCGTGCAGTGACTTCACTGTTGGACCACTTCATCTATTCTACAACAAGCACCACGCTCAGTCTCGCTGCTCACAAAGAACACAGTGTTGTTGTTGGACCGTGTGAGAGGAGCTTGGGGTAAATCCACAGATCACGTGAAAACACTTTCTCCCTTTTATGTGTTTTATTCTATTCGACATCTGAGATGGAAATACAAAGTGCTCCCGGGCAGCGTGAAGTGTTTAAAAACACTCTATTGTCTGCCAGCTTTCGATCTCGATGCTGTAAACTGCTCATAAATCTCTGCAGGCCTCGCAACCACAGAAACTTATAAACAGAAGGCATCACCACACACAGCAGCACAAACAGCAGGATTTATTCATTATCCTAGTGTGTAAACTCAAGCACTGACAGAGGAAGACAGTTAAACATTTAAAGGGGCAGTTTAAAAAGTTCTATTTCTTCCCTCCCTTGCTATTTCACATTTTGTAAAAAGTCAGCTCCAAACGGGCCAGTTGGATTTTTCTCACGTTGTGACGTCACAACGCGGAAACTCCTCCTCCTGACAATCCTGGCTCCTCCTACCCTACTTAAGAATGTGAGTTCCTCCCTCTCAAACTACCTCACAGGTAAAACAAACATAGCGAAGGCAGGTTGATGGTACAGTTAATATCTTTAAGTTCAGTATAATGACAAACCAAAGAGCGCTCACAATCAGTTCCACTTTTAGTAGCTGTTATACCACCTTGTATCTATCAACTTTATGGGATGATCTGAAGTGTTTGTGACCTAAATAGATGCAGCGGTTGGACAAAACAAAGAACTGTGGTCTTAAATGGACTATTTCCGTGGTCATAAGAGGTAAGGACGACTAGAACATGGCGTATCAACTCATGTGAGTGTTTGTGAAAGAGCTGACTCAGCTGATAGTTGAGAGGTTACTTCCCTACGGCACAGAGTGAGCAGTGACAATCAGCTCCACTTTTAGTAGCCGTTATACTTTGTATCGCTTTTATGGGATGATATGAAGTGTTTGTGACCCAATATAATGCAGCGGTCAGACAAAACAGTGGAATATCGTCTTAAATGGACCATTTCTGAGGTGAGGAGAAGTGATTTTCTGCTGCTGTGATAAACACATGCTGATGCAGCGCTGAGCAGTGCATGTGTTTACACCTACTCATGCATAGTCATGAAGGCCCAAAAACAGCCAGTTTTTAGAAGCACTCTGAAAGTCACTTTTCAGATGGCTAAAACTCCAGAAAACAGGCGAGTTTTGGAAAAATAAACCTCAAACACTTTGTTGTTGGGGTTCTTAGAATAATTGGAGATATGTGGAAAAATATCATAATACTGTACCTTTAAAACTGAAACTACAGAAATACAAACAATGAGGATACAGTTGCCTTTTCACATGTTTTTGTGCAAAATCTCTGTACTTTGAGGAGCGTTCACATAAAAAAAACATGATAATTGTCATTTCTCTGGCCAAGCTGAACAGAAGGCTAGACTTCCTTCAGTCAGGGATCGTCCCTTAAAGTCCATTAGCAGCACTTAAGATGGTTTTAAACTCCTGATTATTGGTGCAGAGACAGTAAGACAGAGGGGAATCGAATCCTGATTCCATAGCAATACAAACAAATCTAAAAGGTGTCACAGAAATTTACACATAAATAATAATTTAAGTTGAATAGCCATTATTATTTGAAATGATGGTGCAATAGTCTAACTGCACATGCTGCAATTATAGAAAATAACCTGGCGAGTGAGTCTTTGGGAAGTGACTCAAAGCCTGTTCATTAAATTGTGCTCAAGTACAAACAGTGGTTTCTCTGTAAAGTAAACGTCACCTATCTCAGAGCCAGACACATAACAATATGATTTGTAAATAGATTTCCACTAATTGTGAATAGTAAAAATCTACTGGTGTATTTGTAATCATTTTTCCTGACATTCTTCTGGTCAGGCTTACAGGACATTAGACAGTTTGACATCCCATCATCACATCCAGATGTAACATGAAATAAACATGTTTGGCTGGACTCTCAGAAAAGAATTCATGAGGCATGACCAGACCAAATTAATGACCATGTAATTTACAATTCATCTGTCTAACCCAAAATTAAACCTATTCACTAAACAGAAAGTGCTTGCTGCTTATTCACGTTTTATTCATAGCGCAGGAAATTACAATAGTGTTTATACTGATGCCTAAACTCTGTGGCTGGATGTCGGTGGTAAAGAAGCAAAGCAAGACATGTTACGATAGTGTCAGTGTAAAGACAATTCTTCTGAATTTGTGTCATGGACCTTTATTCACATATCTTTAAACAGTTAATCAGGGGGGCAAACCCCAATACGTCGACAACGATCTCAGTTTCACTCTGTAGAGGTAGGAACTACATTAGTGCTCTGTGTAATGAAGCTTCATCTACAAATAAGCTGCACTGGTTGCATGAGATGACCCGACAAATACAAAAGTAGTTCACAAGCAGAAATGTTGTGTGTATACATGAACTAAACAGTCTCCTTTTGAAACAATCCATGGGTTGTAGGGGTGTAAGGACACACTCAACCAACAATTCGATTTGAATCCCGATGTTTCGACAATTTGATTCAAATCCAGATTTTAAAAAACAAAACAAAAAAAAACCTCAAATCATAGATTGGGATGTAATGATGCACTTAACTCTTTTCAATTTGAACATATAGAGATCACATTTTGGAGAAAAAAAACAAGTTAGTCAAAATACAGATTCTTATTCTATAATTTAAATTGTAAATCTTTTTTTTTTAACCAATATATTTTCTTCTTGAACATGTTTGCTGCAAAAAGACAGACCCTCAGAACCTTCTTATAAAACTCTGTATTACTTTGTTGTTTCATGTCTAATGTGGCAGTAATAATCTTAAAGTATAATGCCAAGAAATGTCCAGGTCTTCTTTTCCGTTTACAAGTACTGCACCATGTTTTCTCGGAGAGAAGTGGTCATGTGACCAGGTATGTCATATCCTGTGACGTGTATTTGCGGAAAAAGTCTTTCCATAGCACTTTAGTGTTACATTTTAATATCGAAAAGTCTGAAATTTCCCCTCATGAAAGCGTCAAAACATTTTAGTGATATTTGAGTGTTTTTTCAAAACTGAGGTGTTTTCATCACATATTTTTATTGTGCTATTTATACTTTGAACTTTTCCAAGGGTAATGGAAACACAGCTTATGGTACTTTGGGACTATGACAATAGCAAAGCTCAGGAGGAAACACAGGAGCAGGCCTTACCTCGGCAGAAATGTGTCTGTTCCCGCGGTTCCTAAGGCAGACGCCTGTGGGCGACTGAACCTCGTCAGAAGACGTCCCTGAAGCCTGATCGCTCTCTCCGTCTGAGCCCATCTTCATATTCTCATGGACTATGTCTAAAGAGGGAGAGAACACCACCTTTGATAATATATTCATGACACTACCCCAGGACCTAAAAACATTACTTTCTCATATCCAAACAAACTCGACTCTCATACAGCTGGAGAATGACTAAGGTTTTCAGAAGATTTCCTCCTCTTAAAAACTAGTATATTCCATCTTTTGAAGCTTATACTTGCTCACATAAAACACATCTGATATCATTCATCCACAATACATTCATTGAGAAGTAAAGAGAATTCAAAAAATGTTATTCTGTTGAACATTAGACAGTTTTGAGCAGAAAAAGTGAAGAATGAGCAAAAACAAATAAATCAGAAAAAACACCTGAAACTCATTTTTTGGTATCATTTCAGGGTAATTTTTGCATTAATAAAGACCAAGAGTCATTGTGTACACAGAAGTCCTGATTCTGCAAACGCACACACACACACACACGTCTTACCGAGGCGGCTGCCGTTGCGAGGCATGGTCACGAGGGAGCCCAGGCCTCCTCCAATCACGCTCTGAGGTCGTCGCAGTGGTGGCTTCTTAAAGGAACCAGTGTACTGGTGGAGAAAGGAGTGCACGCTGTGGGCCGAGTGCGGGCGGCCATTCCTCACGATGGGATCTGTGGGGAGAAGAGCAGCAGCTGAAACACAGCTCGTTTCCAGACTGGACGAGGATAAAATGATGGCCTCGCCTCTTACAAAAATGACCTCATCCCAAGGTTGGGAACCACTGCACTAAATACTGTTTCTTTCCACATGCTCAATACTTGTTTTTTAATAGTTTTCTCCAATAAATTGAAACATTGTAATTCGACAAAGGGGGTTTTGGATAAGAAAAGTCTGTGCTTAAACTAAATTAGGCCTACATGTGTATTTTTGTCATTAGAGTACATTGTGATGTTTGGATGAGCTGATGTATTAAAATCCACAAAGAATGATAATCCTGGATCAAGAACAGGATTCACGGCTTAAAGCAGACATAGGCGACTGGCGGCCCTCGGTCTAATTTGGTGCGGCCACCAAAACAAAATTGTAATTCATGAATTGGAAATTATACGAAGAACATCATAATACACAAAATGACAGCAAAATGCACAAAATGTCAAGAAAAGTACACAAAATGATAACGAAGACACTTAACAACCACTTTACAAAAAAAAAAATACATATATACAAAAGGAACACATAGTGCCAACGAAATTGCACAAAATTACAACAATAACAAAAAATATAACAAAAACACACAATGACTAAAAAAAAATGTACTGTATTGACAAGAAAACAGACTAAATGAATTAAAAAAACTCTAAAAACACCAAGAAACCCCACACAAAAGGACTACAAAGACAAAACCCTTTGTTCATTCCTGTATTAATGCTCAGATCTTTAATCTAAATGCTAACATACATGTTGATAATGTGGCCCTCAGATCAGACAATCACATTTTTGTGGCCCCACTCTGATAGAAGTTGCCCAGCTTTCGCTTAAAAGGCATTAAATATCCCCTATAACTTAAAGAAGGTCGGTTTGCAGCCTCGTCCCATATTTCTGATGCTACACTGTCCTGTCCTGCCACGAGAAGACAATTGATTAAGGCAGGACACTGTCATGTTTTATATTAACCAGAACCTTAAACAATTAAACAGACACATTTACAAGAAACAGGAGAGTGTTAAACACACACAGTATTATCTTTTCTCTGGTAGACACTACTTTTCTGTGAGAATCCAACTTTAAAAGTCAAAAAGTGAGAAATTAGAGGCTGTAAACAAATGACCTTCAGGGCTGAGCGGTGCAGGCTGTCCTTTAGACCCTGAGGTCCATCATTGGCTGACAGAAGCCCGTTTGTCCTGCTGTCTGAATGGAGCTGTCAGAGATGACAGATTTATTCTCAACAGAGTGAAACTCCCAAACTGGGACGGAGGAGGTGGGAGACGTGTAACAGTGGCAGCAGGAATTAAAGCAGGACAGTACATACAGCAGCAGAAGAACTGTTGCACTGTAAAAAATTATAAAAATAAAAACTACCTGGAGCAAATATAATAGTTCTGTCTGAAAGCGCTGATACATTTCTGCTTGTATTCTCTTTTCACTGCATTTACAGCATCCGTTTGTTAACACAGACATGTGCATTGGTGGGTGAGACCAGAGGTGAACATCAGTGTATCGACATCATCAACATGTGTGCACTGGTTTCAAAGAGCGAAACCATCAGGATGTCCCTCTGTGTGTGACTTTATTTTGGTTTGGGCTGAGTTTAACTTTGTAGGTCTGATTAAAGCTCACATCTGAGGCTCTGCAGCCACAGTGAACATACCCGTGACACAGAAAGTATCGTTTCCACGGACACGGAGCGGGAAAAAATTTCCACTCTGGAGCCCATTTTTGAAAAGTTCAGTTTTAAATGCATTGTAAATGCACCGACAAAACTTTTGCGTTTTCACTAGTGTAAACAGGACCTCAGCGACAGATTTAGTTGACTAAAACTAGACAATAACCTAAATCATGGAGGTCAAACTTATTTTAGTTCCAAGGCCAAATGCAGATTAGTTTAATCTCAAGTGGGCCACAGAATATAGGCAGTAAAACGAGCATATTTATCGTTCTTTAACCCTAGTTTGCACTTTGTATAATAGTATTTGAAGTATGTAAGGCACCAACAATATCTGAGCAATAAGTGACAAATATCAGTCCAACTTTATTACAGACATCTGCAGGTTGAACAAGCAACTTGTATCTATTGTTTCCAATTGTTCACAAAACTCCATAGCACTCACACACACACTCATTTTTCTGGAAGTTTAATAGCCAGTAATGAGGTACAGTAGGTGAAACGCAACTAAATGAAATTGGGCAAAAATTAAAAAAAAAAAAAAAAAAAAAACAATCAGAGGTTGTTCTTCATATTAAGCTGTGTCTAAAACAAGAAAAATGATGATAGAGGAGGAAACATTCTTTTTTTAAATGTAATTTTTTTCCCTGCAAACAGGAAACTTTTAGGCCTCGACCCATAAGTTGAGAATGTCTGTTTTAATGTGATGCAGCTGTAGCATTCATAGATTTCTTTCAGCTTTATTAGTAAATGTAGCAGGTTCTCTTGTTTTGTCTTATTCACAGTGTTATTTTATTGTGACTGTACTTGGGTTAGTATTAGTAACACTGTTATTGAAACCACAGGGCTTAGTTGCAGCATTGGTTAAACAAGCACAAATGCACAACTTGTTACTGAAAACATAGGATGTGACCGGACCTTGTGTGGGGAACAAATTCCTTTGTGACTTTCGGGCGTGTTGTCCCTTGTGTGCATCTGTAAGAAAGCAAAAGGGGAGGGTGTCAGGGGCAGCTTTATTCACTTTAATGCTCTTACTATATGTTGAACAAAAGCAGTTTTTTGACAGAGGTTACAAACGTTGTTTAAATGCCAGTATTTCCTATCAAACTCTTATCTTTCTTTTTTTACTCACAACATATGCTTTTTTTTTAATATATCAGGAAGTTGTAAAGAGAACATTAAAAACCTTTGGAGAAGAACTTTACACTGCATTAATCATATCAGGAAAGAAGAGATGGGCTAATGGAACTCTGAACTGATAATTTGATACAAGTAAAGCATTTTGTCCTGTTAGAAGTCTGCGATCAATCCCATCAGAATATATAGATTTTTTCCAAAAAAGTGAGACTATTCACATTTACTCAAGAATATGAATTATCATATAATTAAACTAAGCATTGGTGTGCTGGATCTTAATATGTAATGCATTGCATCATTTTATACCTGAATATTTAACAAACAGGTGGAGTTTTTTTATTTATTTAATTTTTTTCATCAATAATTAGTCGATTTTTGTATTTTTATGTTGTGTAGATTTTGGTTAATGTTATGTACTATGTATGTGTTGGTTATTGAGCTTTATTTTGGTTATATTAATATTTCAGGATGCTGCCCCCGCGACCCGGAAACGGCTAAGCGGGAGAAGATGGATGGATAATATTTTCATACACTAATGTATCATCTATCATTTGTTTGGTCTGCATTAATAACTATGGCATGGATGGACAACTATCACAGCGGGGACAACAAAACTGTGATTGTATCTGATCCGAGGGTCACATGATCAACATTCATGTCAACATTAACAAGGTGAGAAAAAAGGGTTTTATCTTTTTTTATTTGTCTTTGTGGTTTTGAGGTTTTGTCAGTTTTTAGCCGTTTTGTGAGTTTTTTGGAGTCATTATGTGTGTTTTTGTCATTTTTTGGAGTTCTTGTAATATTTGAGTTCTTGTTGTAATTTTGTGTATTTTTCTGTCATTTTCTGCATTTTTATTGTCGATTTGTGCCTTTTTGGGGTCACCTATATTTTTCTGTCGTTTTGTGTAATTTTGTTAATAGTTTGTGTGTCTTTGGAGCTATAGTAATTTTGTTTATGTGGTAGTTGTGTCTGTCTTTGTTGTCATTTTGTGTATTTTTGCAGTTTTTGTATATTTTTTTGTGCATTTTGCTGTCGATTTGTGTGTTTTGGGAGTTATTTGTATATTTTGGTTGTTTATTTGTGCCTTTTTGGGGTCACTTTTTGTGTTTTTGTTGTTTTCTATATTTTCCTGTCATTTTGTGAAATTGTGCGTGTCTCTGGAGCTATCCTGTAATGTGCCGTTTTTGGTGTACTTTGTGCATTTTGCTGGCAATTTATGTGTTTTGAGAGTAATTTTGTCTATTATTGTGGGCTTTATATTCCTTTCAACTTCTTAGACTAACTAAACTAATTAGACTGAGGGCCACATGTGGCCCCCGAGCTGCCAGTCTGTTCATGTCTGAACTACAGCATCGACGCTGGCCTGCACTGATGTCACAGTGGGTGAAGACTTATCATTTTACACTTGGAAACAAGGATTCGATGCTGGTGCAAAACACCTTGTTCAGCGCTGACAGGTAGTGAATATATTTGTCTTTCATATGGACTCATCTGAAGGTTATGACCTTCAAAAGGTCAAATAAAGACAGGGCGACACAGCAGCTTATCTGTGCCGATTTTCAGAACACCCACAGGGAGTGAGAGTGTTTCCTCCGTGTGCTGTGGTGTCGTTGCCATGGCGCTCGGGGTCTGAAAACATTTAGGAGTTTCCATGACATTACCACAGCGACTTGGATGACTTGATAAAACCAGCCAGGCATCTTACCCCTCCTCCTTTTTTTTGTATCTTTCTGCACTGAAATCCATCAGACCAACCCGTCCTGACCCCCACCCCCTCCCCCTCTTTGCTACTTTCTAAGAGCTCCAATGCTTTGTAAGGAGCTTTTTGTGTTGTGATTAACACCAAGTTTGGCCAGAATGTTCTGTGCTTTGCTGAGAGAGGGACACACAATTGTAAAGTATTTTTGTGTGTGTGTGTGAGAGGATTTTAGAAGCCTGTGTCACAGTAAGTAGGGTAGGGAGGACACAGAATGAGCCAGATGAGATTTGATCTCAACTCTGTGATTAGGGGAATGCGCTGCATGCCTGAGCCGATTATACAACCATCGTATAACTCATGTAGTGATAACAGAGAGGTAGCGTCAGGGCCTGGCTGCAAACATAGCTGTGTGGCTGGTTTGTTTATATTAGAAATCAGGGAAACACTGAGCAGAATGTCTCCCGGTTAGATAGACAGTGTACTAGCTTGAGTGACATTTATTGTAACTACAATTTTTGCATTTCCTGAAGAAAATGCAAGTGAGAATGCAGGTGCTGGCAAAACAACATTTTTTTAGCATAAGTTAGCATTGGCATTAGCTATCATATGTTAGAATTAGCTAATTTTAACATTAGCATAAACTTGCATTAGCATTAATATAAGTTAGCATTAACATTAACCTAGCAATAGCATTATTCTAGCTTTAACATTAGCCCAGCAATAACCTAGCGGTAGCATTAGCCTAACTGTAGCATGACCCTAGCGGTAGCATTTGCCTATTAATGGCATTAGCCTAGCATTAACACTAACCTAGCATTAGCTGAACATTAGTAATAAGGTTTAAAAAGATTAAAAAGATTGAAAAAAGTTGAAATGGGTTGAAAAAGTTCAAATGTGTTGAAATGTACTGAAAATGAACAGACAACTGAACGTGAATGGCTGAAGTTCTAAGTTAAAGGTTTAAAATGTTTAAAATGTGGAAGGGAAAATGAAAAGATAAAGGGTGGACACTCAAGTTACAAAAGCGGATTTTTCACAATGTGTCCCCTATAAAAAGTTAATTAGTTTAAAAAGGTGAAAAGTTAGAACAAAGCTAATATATAGCTGTGTCCATTAATTATTTGAAAAAAATACCTGTACTTTCTACTCATTTCATTACTTTCCTTACCTCTACAGAAGAGCAGAAAGCCAACTGCTTTAGATGCTGCAGGGCTTTACGTTAATGTTCTAAGGTCACTTATCATGTCAAGCAAGTAGGGCATCAAATCTACTTACAAGTTTAGATTTTGTTTAGAAAATCAAAACTAAACATTACTAATAACCATTTGTTTTGTAATTATACATCGTGTACGTTAAAAATGGGCAACTTCTATCAAAGCAGGGGCCACAAAAATGTGAGTGTCTGATCCGAGGGCCACATTATCAAAATTCATGTCAGCATTTAGAAAAATGACCAATATGAGCATTATTACAAGCTTGAAAATACACAGTGTTTTTAAATTCATTTTGTAGATTTTCTCATCAACATGGCAAATATGTGTTGTCTTTTGTAATCATTGTGTGTTTTTGTTATATTTTTTTCTGTTCTTGTTGTCATTTTGTGTAAATTTGTGTGTCTGAAGTGCTTTTGTATATGTTGTTGTTTTTGAAGTCATTTTGTGTGTTTAAGTGGTTCTTTAGTGAGTCTTTTTTGTCATTGAGTTTTATAGTTTTTATAGATTTCTTTTTATCTTTTTGAATTTTTGTATTTTGTGCATTTTGCTCTCATTTTCAGTGTTTCTGGAGTTTTGTGTATTATGTTGTTATTCATATCACATCAATTTTGTTTTGGGGGCCACACAAAACAAGACCGAGGGCCACCAGTTGCCTAATCTGGTGTACGTGTTACCGTTTGATCATTTTGCCTTGAAAGCTCACCAAGAAGATGTGTTTGTTTTACCATCAAACTCTATTACAGTATATATAACTTTGTTTTATCTAATTTACACATGTCGGCAATCAACTCTATTGAGTCTTGGCAGCAACTAAGAATATATTACATTTATTAATGTTTTCCTGACAGTTTGGTACAATATAAAGTAAATGTATTTAATAAAACATTCTGGTGCCAACATGAACCTTCTGTGGAAAAATTCCCTTTCCAAAACATCATATATCGTGAGCCCATCATCATCTCTGAACTCTATCTTGTCTATCGTAGGGCTGGGCGATATATCGAATATACTCGATATATCGCAGCTTGTAGTCTGTGCGGTGTTGAAAATGACCATACCGTTAAACTCGGACTTTTTTTTTTTTTTTTTTTTTTTAAATATCTTAGTGGCATTATGCACAAAAGGTGCACTTAAATTTAGTGTTGTTTTGAAATGTCATCTTAATGACAACATGCACAAAAGGGCACTATTTGTTTTAAAATATTGTAGTGGCATTATGTACAAAAAGTGCACTTTAATTTTGTGTTTTGAAATGCCATGTGAGTTGCATCCTGCACTAATGTCTTGTTTTGAAATGTCTCTGTGACAATTTTGCACAGAACGTGCACTTTCTGTTGACAATTTTATGTTTGAGCCACTCACTGTTTAATAAATACAGTTATGTCAACTTTGACTTAGTTGTGATATCCCCTTTTTTGCATGAAAGTTTAAAATTGGCATATATTAATGCAGTATGATCAAGAATGTTTTAATGTAGACATATAGAATCATCATACTGGTGTGATTTTGTGCATCAAAGTATTAATTCAAGGGTAATGCAAAATATCGAGATATATATCGTGTATCGTGACATGGCCTAAAAATATCGCGGTATTTATAAAAGGCCATATCGCCCAGCCCTAGTCTATCGTGCCACCAGTTTTAATATTACTAGTAAATCCAGCGTTCAGAATATGCTTCATGACTAAATGCACCAAGACTCCAAAATACAGTCTGTAACTATAACTGGGGAAACATCCAGTGACTCTACGACCTGGCTCAGTATGTGCGTCTGATTCTGGGTCAGATTCAGATAAGCCGTAGATTAAGATTTGGATAGATGTGCCACAAAAATAATGCAATTCTAATGAAGTTTGGCCTTAATTTTCTGATGAAATGTAAAAGTACTTTATGACATAAATAAACAGGGAATTTACACAGAGATGAAACTGTTGGAAGAACGCAAATCAGACACCAATGGGTTCCTTTCTATTGTGCTGATATGTGTTGTTGACCAGACCTGCAATGTCATGTCACGCCATGTCATGTCACCGTGCAATCATCAAACTGGTGATCCCTGTGGTGTAGATGCTGTAAAACCACCAACTCCTGCACTCACATTCCCCTCAGCCCAGCATGGGACCCTCAAACACACACGTCATCACACATGCAATACACGCCTGGAGCACATAACACTCTGTTTATGGAGAATGGCTGGGATGCATTGCATGTTGAGCTGTTTTTTCACCGGATTTTGCAAGAACAATGTCTTCCAAACTTTATTGCCCCATGTACCCCTCAGCTCACGTGTCAAACTCATGACCCGAGGGTCAAATCTGGCCCTTTGGAGCATCCAATTTGGCCCGCAGGAGAAAGTAAAAATGACAGAAAACATGAATTATGAAACGCAACAATATTTGCAGGGGCTCACAGTTTTCCCGGTGCTTATATCGCAATAATGCAGTCATTTTTAATGTTAAACAGTGGAAAAAACTTAAAACTCTTACAAAATCCTTCAGTTTTGCCCAAATTATGACAAAATCTAGGAAATTTAAAGTGAAGACCCTGTTGGGATTGATATCTGTCACTTATTGCTTGGATATTGTCGGTTTCTTACATATTTTGCACTTTACATATACGTAAAAGTGGAAACTAGGGCAGAATAATGTTGAAATTACTCGTTTTCCCGCATAAACTCTGTGGCCCACTTGAGATCAAACTGCTCTGTATTTGGCCCTGAACTAAAATGAGTTTGACACCCCTGCCTTAGCTCACATTATTTATTTGTGTTTGTAGGCTCGTCTAAACTCTTTCCTGTGTCTCATTCAACATTCATCTTGAATTTAGGCCTTTTTATTCATTTATTTCTGATATTTTGCTTGTTTTTGCATTCGAACTTAACCTTTTGGTGTATTTTAAAGAAATGTGCAACAAAAAAATGTAAAAAAAAAACAACACTATAATGTTAAAGAATAAACTGACAAATGTTTCTCTGTATCTCCTGAGAGGTCGTCAACATGTACCCCACTTTGCGAACAACTCACCCTGAACTTTTTTTGAAGGGTAGTTATGTCACAAGAACACTAGTATTTGCCCGGTGGCCCATTGATGTCTGCTTCCTTTTCCACTAATACTTCCTTACTGTACCGCACACCTGACCCGGTGTGAAACACCAGCGGAGGAAAGGTGCTGGACTTCATCCTCAAAAGACAGCCAGGAGAGACTGGACCTTGTCGTCTTTTCACCAGTTGATCAAATGTTTTTTTTAAACTATAGTTTCATAAAGGAAATCATTCCTCAGCTGTCAGCTTTACACAGGGCTGCGACTGAACAGTTAACACTTCTTCTAATCAAATCGTTGCCCCGAACTCAATTTCAACCACAGGTTGAAAGACGAATAGATCAGAGTAAAATACCCTGATGTGATGTGGTGAAAAAGGTATTGATCAGTAGGGGTGTGTATTGCCTGGCATCTGGCGGTACAATTCGTATCCCGATACATAGGTCAAAATACGATACGATATTAAAGTATAAGACGATTATTGCGATTTATTTTTATTTTTTTAAATATATGACTTAAGAAACAACTAATCTGTAAATGTGTATGACTTCATGAGAACATTATGTATGAAATACATTTTATTGGCATATTTTACACTCAAAACGTTGGCTTTAACATGCCATGTGCCAACAACTTAAAATCAAACAATAAACAATCTATTCTGCCTCTGGCTTTTAAACCAACTTTGACTTGCACTTCTTTGTGCAGTTACAATGTCTCCTGCAGTGGAAAAGACTTTCCTGGTTAAATAAAGGTAAAAAAATAAATAAGACAATAAAAATATAAAAATATATTTTTTTTTAATTGTACAACGTAATCGCGCTATATCGGGCTAACTTGTAGTTGTTTTATGACTGCAAAGAGTCCAAACTGGCCAGTAAAAGATCATCAGTGTGATGCTCGGAGCAACCCATGGTGAGTGCCATGTAAATATCCACATCTTTGGCCTCTGGGAGCAGAATAACGTAGGTGAAAAGAATCTCCTGCTGTCTACACATGGAAATGATCTGCTGCATCACTGCTCCACTACTCAAGGTGAAATGCTTCTCTCACCGTTGTCTTTAAGGCCGTTTTCCTCGATGGTCACCTGTTCAGCCAGCTCCGACAGTGACTCGTCGATGGTGTGGCTGCCTCGTAGCGTCTGAGAGAGACGCCTCTTGAACCGCTTCATCTTCTCCATGGAGCTCTCAGGAAGGGGAGGCCTGAGGAGAACAAAGAAGCTACTTTAACTGAATCTGAAAACTAAAGCCCACCTCCTGTATGATTTCTTCAGAATCAGTATCAGAAAGGTTTATTTGCAGAGTACAGTTTAAAAAATAAATAAAAACAGCACAGGGAATTTGACTTGGTAGCCAGTGCACGGAAAAAAAACAAAAAAAACAAGCCAGCAGCAATAATAATAATAGTGATAAATATAAGGATAAGGGATAAATAAAGGATAGAGGATAAAGAAAAATAAAGTAAAATTAATCTTATTTAGAGGATCCTAGTGCAAGCATCCCCATATTAACAGATCAGATTGAGAGGTATGACATTTATTCTGGATCAAAGGTGTGTTTATGCTGAATTTAACTGTACTCGGAAACCGGAAATATGGTCAATTTCGACCTCTGGGAGAAATGCATTTCATTCAGTGAGCTCGGACAACATGTTTGGCACAGTTAGCTGATGTTTGTTTTGATATATTTGGGGGAGCAAAAAATTCCTGCTGGGGTAATATATATTAGCTAATTGAGGGTAAGAGGGTATACTTTAAATATGACTAGAACGCACCAGCGAGGGGATCCTACATGCTTCATTGAACCATAAATTGTATAAAGAATGCTTTGAACTATACGGGAATCACTACTTACGCAGTGTGTTCAAATGAACAGAGTTATTCTACACTTTTAGTAACACAAATGCCAAATTACGGCCAAAATACAGTAAGCAAACCATGTAACTCTGACCTAGATAGCAAAATAAGAATATTTTTGCCATCAAAAGTCTCAGTGTTGTTTTTGTAGTTTTATAGAAGGAAACCAATGTTGAGGTGTCCCTAAAGCAAAAAAAAAAATTGCTTCAAAGTCACTAATATTTTTCTCAGCTTTTTGTCAAAATGTGTGAAACTTCCCTCTGATGCTGATTACAGAAGAACAAAACAAGCTAGAAACAAAATTACCGCTTTTTTTCTGATGAAAGTAGAGTCTAATCTTTCAGAATGTGTTTTCAGATGTTAGATTGTCATAGGACTAAATTTTCTATGGGTCTTAAAAAAAAAAAAAAAATCAGTCAAAATGCTCTAAAACTGCTGGCACTGAGGAGGTAGAAATTTTGAAAATGGCTGTCACCGAATGAGTTAATGGTATGCGCTGATTTATTCAGTCTGATTTATCCGGGTTCCGAGTGCAATCGAATGCAGCATTTGTCCAAACTCAAACTCTACAAACTCTAATACTGTATACAACTACCTTCCATCCAAATCTATGATTTATTTTCAATGGAGCTCAACCAAAATGAAATATCATGGATGGAGTAAATCTCACAAAAGAATTGAACACAAAGCCAATTATATCAAAGTGACATGGGGTAGGGGGGCTGATCAAATAGAGAAGCATAAATGAGACGAATCACTTCCAAATTAGACCAAAAATTGGTGTGATGAGAATTATGAAGCAAAATTGAAACATTTCAAAAGACATATACAAGCAAGGGAAATACAAAGCTTTATAGAACATGAAAATGACGTTTTGTTGGTTTGGTTTATTTTTTTCGAAGAATAAAACGCCTCATGCAGCTGCAGTGTTTCAGTCTCTCATTAAGGTGTCTGTCTGCGAACAACAATGTGCAGCGATCGGCAGAAAGACATTGAATGTCACAACCCAGCTCAGGCACGCTTCTTTTTATTCCCTCGCTGATGACTCAGCCAGACATTCTTACAGTCAAGTTCTGAATCCGGTCCCTGCCACTCTAGACTGTACAACCACATACAGCCTAGTGATTAGGAATTAACAGCTTCATCATTCACAGACCTCTATGTATTGTTGGTAGGTTTATATTTTCACACATCTCTGTTACCCTGAACAAGGAACAGTCCACATGCTCTTATGTCAAAACCTTGTTATTTGTTTGTATCTAGACATCTTTAACCATGCCAGGGTTCTTTACCCTGGAAATCCAGCTTCATTTGTTCAAGTCATGCAAATAAAATAAAAATAAACCTGTTATTTACAGCAAACTGCTACTTACTCCATCCTTCATAAAACACCGTCAACGTCACTATCACATCAGTATCAACCATAAGGTTGTAAGGCAGATTTCCTATGATGACAATATAAAAGATTGTGCTTATCAGAAAACTAAAAAAAAAAAAAAAAACTAGTCATTAGCAAGAAGAAAGAAAATTTTAAAAAGTGGTTGGAGATAACCTGCAATATTTTCTAAACCATATTTTAATTTATTTTTCATTTGTATGTTTAGACTTTCCACATTTCTTTTGAGGCTCCTTTTTATAAACAAATACATTTACCACTTGTTTTTGTTGCAATGAGCGTCTTTCTTTTTTCTATTTATGGTTACTTTACTTTGTTTTTTTTTTACCAAAAAATGTCTTTTTGCAGTTATTACCTTGTTCATTGTGTTTCTGCCAAGTAGAATAGTTCAGAGTAGGACGTGTATTTGAAGGAATCCCTTATGCAAATAAAGTATTATTGGCTTATTGAAAATTATCATTTAGGAATACATTTAAAATCAGGCTTTTGTTTTATTTATTCATCTTCCATTAAAGTGGCTTTACTTACATTTCATTTACTCTCAAGGTTCATCAGAGTTTAAAACGTTCAACAATGACGAACATTTGGACAGTAGAGGAGCAGTTAGTATCAATCAATCAATCTTTTATTTGTATAGCGCCAAATCATAACCAATGGTATTTCAAGACACTTTCCAGTAGAGCAGTCTTAAGGACGGACTCTTCATTTTATGGATACACACATATGCATATATACGTATATACACATACATATGTATCCCACACCCAACATGAATTCAGTATATGGCCATCATGTTCATAGAGGGTAAAATGTAATTAATTAGGTTTATAATAGAATACGGTATCTGCCTTTGTGTTCCTTACTGTCCATAATTGGCAGTATCGGGCCCCCATAAGGTATCCCACAAGAGCCCCGAGTAGGCTTGGGTAGTAATGCGGTATACCGCAGTGTCATAAAAATAGCAAAGGTATCAGTTTCAATGCAGTCATTTAAAGCGGAGTGATGGTTGTCAGTCCGTTCACAGCGGCAGAAAGCCGATCACAGCCGCCTCTGTGTGAGCTCGGGCGTGACGACCTGACAGCAACAGTTACTGTTTGGGACACTAACGTGATACATTTATGTCAGAGTCTCTAAAACAACAGAAAAATCTCCAATAACGCAAGATAAAGTCCATATATTTGTGTCAATAGTCTATATTAAGAAAAAAGTCGCTAAGAGTGTTCAGAAAATATACCGGGAAGGGAGGATCAGTTTCAGTTTAAATATGGAGCGGAGAGAGGATTCTACGCATTGCAGCTTTCACTTTTTGAATGAGCCTACATTCCGAGTGAACTCATCCTGTTTGTAACTCCGTAAGTTGATTATTTAAACTGTAAAAGCAGCGCTATTAATTAGTGATCAACCGATTCATCGCGCTGCTGCGTTCACCGATCCACCTTATTAACAGAGCGGTTGCTACAGGCTCCTCCGTGTTGCTGAGAACTTGTAGTTAACGAGCAGCTGGCTGGAGGTTTGGCATGTGTGTGTGTTTCTTTCCCTCTCCCTCTCTGCTTCTCACTCAGCGCTGCGCTGTTTTTAACTTTGAGAAGCAGTTTACTACTTGTTTGAATATTTGTTCTTGTCAATGTTGATGCAATTTAGAACAAAAACTTGAACAGTTTGTTGCTTAATGCGCATCTGACATCACGTTATTTTACTCTGTTAATTTATGTTCTGGGGTTGTGTTGGAATGGACTATTATTCATGGTTTCTTTTTGTGTTTATACTATAATTCTATATATTTACACTCACTCTTTTTACTTGTTGTTCTACATCACCTGTTTTTATTATTTGTTAAATACATTTTACTTGTTGTCGTTCTACCTCACTTTTGTTGATTTCAATAAATGTTCCTTTTTTTTAAAATTGAGAATTGCACCATTTGTTATCATCTTTGTGTAATTTTTATGATTTAAATTGAGGGACCAAAAGTAGTATCGGCTCCAAATATCGGCAATCCGTATCGGTCATCGGCCCTAAAAAAAAAAACCCATATCGGTCGATCTCTACTGTTAATGATCAGTGCTGTAAACAAATGGCCAGAGTGAGAAGGAAAAGAAGCGATCACTCCTCTCCGCTGTCACTCGGCCCTGTCGACAGACACACACTTAAAACGATACTACTGTAGCGACAACGCATGGGGGCGTGTACGGCGGCAGCGCACACAAACACAAGCTTGTTGTGTGATTACTGCCTTTGTTGTGTGTGTGCTGAACTCGCAGCAGCCTCCGTGTTTTAGGCTGATCCAACAGCTCGTTTAGACTGCATTGCTGCTGCCGATAAGTTGATGGGCGAGTGTGTACGTTGAGAGGGAGAGAGTAGCTGTAGGCGAGATCCCTACAGTAGTATCCTTTTAAAACACAGACACACACATTCTGTGTGAATGCACCATGAGCCTTGCACCATAGTTTTTAATTAGTCACAGTAATGCTGTATACCACTGTAAAATAGGAAGACTGTATAATGGTATCAAAATTTGGACACCGCCCAAGCCTTGGCATAAGATGTCTAGGGCTGGCCCTGCCAGTTACTATCAGACTGACATTTGTTTTCTCAGGCTGCATGCATGCATGTGCGTGCGTGCATTCAGTGAGACATGCAGGTGGCTTTCCCAAGCAGGTTACCGACAGCCTCTCCCCGTGACCTCACTGTAGAGATATCAGCTCCTGATCCTCTGCAGATCTGAACGTGCCTGTTTGTGATGACTACAACAAGAGGAGCCACAGATGAAAACGTACCAGGGCAAAAAAGCCCCAAAGGGCTTTGTCATTGTCAGTCAAACTGCTTTTTGTCATTGAAATATTACAAATTACCGGAACTGTGTCAGAGCTGAGTCACTCGGCCAGGCTGGATACACAAAGGTTTGCTCTAATCTTGGATAAGAGTAGCAACGACATGGATTTGGAATTAAGGGGTAAAAGGACCTCCACAACACTTAGTAGCTCCTCATACTGTTGAAGCTGATTGAAGAATACTTAATCATCATACAACCTACGCTTGAGTCTGATTACTGAATATGTGGGCTGAAATAAAAGCCACAGAGTAGCTGATTCATCTCTGAATCAAACTTCAGTGACTGGTGTAAAAACTGCACCCACAGTCAGACAGACTTCTTTTAATCCTACAATTAGTTTTAAGGTCACTGCAGCTGTGAGGGCCACAGATGGATCATCTGTAACTTCCATTAAGATTACTTTTGGAGAGGACCGGAAACCACTGTATTTAGTTCAGTGCTTCAGCCTGAATAAATGCTGATTCCATTGCAAATGTCAAAGTTTACAGTGATAAACATAAAGGGTCAAACCTGGACTTTCCATCAAGAAAAAAAATGCATCCATACATGATTGCATCACTGACCCTGTGTCTATCACACTGCTAACAGGAATAACCAGGCCAGGAAAAGCACTTGGTTTGTTTGCACACCAGGAAAGAACGAGCAAATCCTGCAGAAGCACTTTAACAGATGATATCAGAGCTGAGGCAACACTGCACGATACGAAGCTCAGCTTGTTGTGACTTAAACTAAGGATTGGTGTGAAATTGTGTGATCTATACGACTGATTATTGAAACCGCAATTGGTTTACAAATTGATTATCATCAATTTTATTTTTGATGATTGCAGATTAATGATCTTCCATGTATCATCTGCCAGCTGCTAAATTATTTGACTTATCTTTTGCGTAACACCTCATAGCACCTTCAGTACTGTATAGTGTAATTGAAATATTCCAAATTAAAAAATGTAAATATTAAATCTTTGGATATGCAAGAATCCATTCATAATTGAAAATAATATTATTAATTGATTATCAAGTTTAACACCAGCTGTCCAACTGCTTTTGTGTTTTCAGAGACATGATAGACTTGATTGAAATATCTTGCCCCCCATTTATTTAAAAGTTGGATTAATCTGAATTAATAAAAACAGCTAAGGACTTTAAAACATGTTACAAGTACCGTATTATTATTATTATTATTCTCTGTGTGACTTCATTATTTTCTAGCAGGTCTGGGTACATTTTACATAGTGGCAGTACCTGGCCAGTAGGTAGAGCTGTGGGCAATCGGTGTCAATAGTGGACGTCAGTCACTAATAGAGTAAGACATCAATAAGTGCTAGTTACACGGAGCAACACAGACTTAAAAACTGCTATGTTTTGTTACTATTTCCACAGGAATAAAAATTAATATGTGACACAAAGGATGGACCACAGCGTCATTCTTATAAGTGTAACACTTTTGTGTGTTTGTACATTTCAAAGTCAGCCTGTGTTCCACCGAGGGATTGGGATCAAACTCAACCGAGGGACCCTCCATGCTGAGCCACATTAACTATGGTAATTATAGGACAATAAAAGGTTGTTTTTCAACTATCATACATCAAACAGCTCGACTACACACAAGGCTTTACATCAACCATCAAAGGTCACTTTACATACCACATGACAGGTGGACTGTGGAGCAAATCCGGCCCACCGAAGCATCCACTTCAGCCTGCCGGAAGATTTTGCTCGGTGTAAAAATGGCAGAAAACATAAATTAGGATGTAAATGGCAATTTAATTCAGTTTCCGATATCTCGGTCCATAACCAACTCACAAATTCAGGCCAATTCCCGTGTAAATGACTTGGATTGCAACAATTCTTTAATTGCAAAATGTTGCAAGAAGTAAAACTTCTGTTGTTTTTTTTTTTTTTACATTGCTTGGATATTGTGTAAGCCAATAAAATATCTTGGTGGCACAACAGTGTTTTATTTTTTTCAAATTGGGTTATATGCAACTCCTGAACCAAAACGACTTCATCAGGGAGCCATGACTGGTCAAGAGTAAATTCCCTACTTTTTCACTTTCACTTATTAAAGTGCAACAATCATGGCTAAACCCTAGTTTTTTTAAAATAATTTTTAAACCCTCTTAACACATGTAGAACCTTTTGCATGTGTTAAGATTTTCTATGATTTTTCTTTTCAAACATTCCCCATCTCCATTTAACCGACTTTTCCTAAACAGAGCACTGTCATAGTCATTACTGGCAATTAAACGTCCCAAAATATTGCCCAACAAGCTAAATAGGGTTCATTGAGTGACCTATTGTTGATCATTTTATATTTCAACGCTTCAGATGCACAAAGGGGCCATCGCGCTGAAATCACGAGATTACGCAGCACAAGATTTTGCACAAAATTTGACACGTCTGTTTTCTACACCCATTCTACAGGGGAAAATATCATGGAAATGTCCCAAAAACATGTAGGGGAGGATTTAGTCCCGTCAAACCATTTCAAGTTTAGAAAGTGAAGTCTGTCATTTGGCAAAATTCTGTATAGCAAGATTTGATAGATTTCCATCACTTTAATACACGTTCAACCACACGTCCAATTTCCATAATCACGAAGAGCACAATGTACAGAGATTTATGCATAACGCCATCCCAGTGTACAGGCTACATTTGGAAATGGTTGTGCCCCTAGAACAGAAAATCACAGGCTGATGTTAATCCAACATGTACAGTATGTTTTGGACTGTGTGATACTTGCAAACTCAGGAAAATTAAACAAAGCTCTTTGAAACATGGCATGGATTTGCATCCACAGTCTTTGTGTTACAGAGCTTTTCCCCACATTGTTATAACTATTTCCACAAGTCATGCTGTAATACAAATAGCAATTAAGCTGATTATGGTTGGACCCAAGACAAGAGACAAAGTCGCCTTTACTGACAAAACGGCTTCATATCTGCGTGCAGCAGGCGAGCAATCTGTCACCTCGGCTTTACTAATGTACTCACTGCAGTCCCACACTAATGTGTGTACTGTATAGGAAGATCCTTGCAACTGACCAGCTGATTGTATACCATTGTGGTTTGTCTTAAAGGCAGAGGAGACGTGACCCATTAGCAACAGTGAACATTGGGTACTGCAACTGTAAAGAGCAATTTTGTTCTCTTGAGAGAATCGCCCTTTGAATCCTCTGCAAACTCTCCACAGTAAAATCCTTCTGTAGATGTAATGGGATTAGGGCTGGGCGATACAGACCCAAATACATATCTCAATATTTTTCCTTAAAATAGCGATAGGCATATTTTTTTAGATTGGGTCAAAGTAAATGCCACACAGGCCCTTTTAATGGTTTTATTAACCTTTTCAAACAAGGTATGATTATCCATGTTATTCTAATTACATTTTTTGCCAGAGCCCTCTGATCTGATTGTTGCTTGTCCTAAATTCAGATAGCTGTAATTTAATATTTGAACCGGACTGAGAGGCTCATGTTACTCTATTATTATTATGTATAGTGTGTTTAGTGTGGTGTGTGTAAATGTCCTTTCTAAATTAAATGCAACTAATAGTGTACAATTTCAAAAATTCCATATCAGCATCAACAACGCTCATTATGTAGTCTGTTTGCTACATTCAGCTACTGTTTAAGGGAAAATATACTATGTAAACCATATAGGTGAGGGATTATTTCAATTTCAGGAGAAGTCTCATTTCGAAAGATTTTGTAATAACTGATTTGTGCACATTTCTGTGTCTTTGCTATGCATGATTCAACCACCCATTTAGAGGGGGGAATAGTACGTGAAAATGTCCGAAAACATGCATTCGAGGGTCATATTGCTATTTCCATTTCTGGAAGTGAATTCTGTCCGTTTTTTCATTAACACTGAAAATCAGAGATCCTACTATACGCTACTCGCCATTTGCAAGAGATAATGTTTCCATTGCTGTTAACCACTGACTGCAAACTTGTTAATTTCTACAAAATGTGCAATCCTCTAATTCGGATCACGCAGAAAAGAAGAGAAGCAACCAGAGAATGAAGACTCCTTTGCACCACAGCAACTTTCCCCCTTGCTACAATAACTTTTACTTGTCTGCATCGCTTTATTGCTGTTGCTCCTTATGTTACGAGTCTCATCACATGTATAGTAGTCGCAGGACATGAAGAAATGGTGAAAACAGACATCAACAATGTCGTTTTGGGCAATGACTACGCCAAACAAAAACGTTTTGGTAATTTCAGTGGCGATTCTGGCGAAGCAGCTGTAGTTTCATCTGTTTGAGTTTAGGACAGAGGCCCCAGCAAAGGGCCACAGCTGGATGACCAGAGGGTTTATTAGGAGTAGGAGTGTCACGATTACCCGTCTTCATGATTAATTAATGATTAGTGAATTGTTTCCTAATTCCTAAACACCATACTGGTGGTGCATCAGCACAACTCGCCCGGAACGAAAACAAAATTTGTGCAGTTGCAGGTGGACTCGTGTCACAGTCCCAAGCTGGCTAAAGCATGGTTTATTCCCTCCAAATATTCGGTTGAAGTCAGCCGTGTGTTTTTTTTGATACGACAAAAACAGAAGGTGTCATTGTGAAAGATAGCCAGCCTAATTGTAAAACACGCCCCAAAACTTGCCGTGAACTCAGGCAATACATCAAATAGTTTCAGCAACTGCTGGATAACCACCAGTCTTCCAAAGTACAGGTAGTAACTGGATTAAGTTATGTCAATGTTTACCTAACATAACAAGGAATTGGTAGAAAACAGTTAATAATTGTGTGCAACAGGACAAGTTAATGGTGCATGAAGCCAGACGCATCTGTTGGGCTGTAGTTGTTCAGCTGTTCGTATGAAAACATGATTGACAATAGTTAACAACAGTTGTAGTCTCATTGTGCAATGGCCTGTATGGGAAAAAGTAATTTAATCTTGTAAAGGTCCTCAGTCAACACTTAGCATTACCTCCTTTTGCTGTCTCCCATCTGTAGTGAGCAAAAAGCAGTGAAAACACTTTCATTTATTACTATTTTATTGTGGCAAGAAAGAACCAACATAATAGATACATATTTATACAAGACATAAGATTAGACAGACAAATGATTTTAATAGCTATCACTTATTTAATTATGTGTATTGAACTGGATGTTTTTAAATGTACTTTCTCTTTTCTTATTCACCTGCACTTTCAGGTCAAGCTTTGAGGTACGGCAGCCCAACAGCTGTTTAGACCGCTGCCGAATCTAAACTAAAATAATCGTGATAGTCGTAAAATCGTGAATAATTCTCTGTATGCACTCACAAATAGTTGTACCAAAAAAACCTGCAATCGTGACATCCCTAATGAGGAGATCACAAGTAAAAAAAGTTAAGGTTAATGGTTGTCCAGATATCAATAAAGGAGTTTCAAATAAATCTGAAAAGGAAACAATAGAGGAGCGTCTGCAACTGTAAACATAAAAAAATCTTTCAAAGGAAAATATTCAAATAGAGTAAAGGGGATTAAAGAGGGAATGGTGGGGGAGGGGGGGCTGTTCAATGTGCACCTCTAAACATGGCTCAGACTGAACATGGAGCTTTGGAAATGATCCTTATCATCAGCTTTATCCCTGCTCTCCTACGAGAGCTGCTCTGAGCTCAGTAGGAGGATCGAGGTGGAATAAAGGGGTTTGTGTGGTACGTCGAGTTACGATTTGTTGCTACAGCAACCCCCACTGTTTTTTCCATGCAACAGAATGGGGAACGCCGCAGGAGATTGCATGCATATGTTTTTTTTTTTCTGATTTCTCGAGCTTACCTCCCACAACCAACCCCCACTCGGTCCCTGCAGCTCGGCGACAGCTGCATCAGCGTTTTTTATCAACCCATCTCGGATGCAGAAGTAGGAGGATGGAAGAGGTTGAACAGTAGTTCCTGCACTTAAAAGACAGAAGCCTGATGCTGTGGAATACATCTGTCCTTTATTTTAAAAATAGCTGCGTACAGTAATCGGCAAAACACCATCTCCGCAGAAATCTATGCAGTAGCTGAGATCAGGGTTGGGGTCAATCACGTCTTCAATTATCCTTATTCAATTACAACTAAATTAAGATTACGGTGACCAGTATTTTTTACAATTAAAATTACAATAATTATTTTTCCAAGTTCAAATTCAATTAATCAAACTTACTGAGCCTTTAATAAATAAACCATAGAACTTAACCTCCCTCTTGTATCAGCTTTTTGTTACCATCTCTTATGATAACTTGTCAGTTTTGACCCATGTCTTAAATCAGCTGTAAAAATATTTTTCATCCAATTTGTTTCTCAGCTCATGGTAATTTCAAGTATTAAAAAATAAAGATAAAATGATACTCAAGAGAACCATAAGCTGGATTTCCATTACAGATTTTCGCAAAATAAATGCGATGTTATTTCTAAATGTCGACAAAGTATAATTGAGCTTTGAACATGTTTCTATTGAAGGTTGTTTTGGAGCCTCGCAACTCCAACGAAATCTCATCCAGTGAGACTTTGCTGCAGAAAGATCTCACCGTATTCCTTTGTTGTTTCACGTCTAATGTGGCAGTAGTAAAAATTCAAGTATAATGCTAAGAAATGTACAGGTCTCCTCTTCTGCCCACATGTACAACGTCATGTTTTCTAAGAGAGAAGTGGTCATGTGACTAGGTACATCACAACCAGCACTTTTACGACATTTCAATATCGAAACGCCTGGAATTCCTCCTCATGAAAGCGTGGAAACATTTTAGCGATACGACTGTTTTTTCAAAATACAGGTGTTCCCATTACCAGCTTTTATTGCGCTATTTAGATTTTGCGCATTTCCAAGGGTAATGAAAACTCAGTTATAGAACTGTAACATGGTTCCCCAGTTTTGTGTTTATTTAAATTGCAGTTTTTATAGAATTTCCATGCCAATTACAATGATAAAGTCAATTATTTAGACTCAATTACAATTCAATTGTGATTACAACAGCAACGGATGTGTTCGAATACAGTTACAATTATGCCATAATTGTAATTCATTATCGTTTATAATTATAATTGACCATAACCCTGGCTGAAATCCTGTGATCCTCACAACAAACTGTGCAAAAGTCACAACCTTTAAACGAGTTCAGCAGACCTCCAAACTCCTTTCCCTGTGAGAGAACTTAAAAAGGAACGTAAAAAGTCTGAACCTATTGCTAACGCTCCTGGCAGCCTCGCTCAGAGAGAAAAGACGATGAAGGAGCACGAGTGTTGGCAGGATTCATGGGTGACCTCAGCATTGCTTTTATAAAGAGCAGCCTTTACTCAACCTGGCTGAGACAAAAAGGACATGAGTGAAGAGAGAAGAGCCAGGCTCTGTGGAGGGCGAGTAGCATAAAGACTACATTGTGTGAGGAGAGGAAGAAGCGTGGGTTTGAGAGTGTCGCGCTAACCTGAACACCTCAGTGCATGACGCACCATCACTGACGGACACAGAGCTATCACGGTCAGAGGTGGACGGCAAAGGAAGTGGAGAGCAGACACAGCAGCTCATTCATTCATTCATTCAGAGCTCACAGTAGAAGGTTTCCTTTCCACAGCAGATCAGTGACGTGAGTACAGTCGTGGGTTGAAGCAGGCTAATTAACAACATGGCTGCTATGGCTACAGGAGATGCGTGAGTGACAGATTCCTCTGGACCCAAACACTGCCTGCAGTCGCATAAATCATCACCAAGCTCAACATTTGAACGTAGGGGTCTTTTTACATCTGATGCATAACTGAAACAGATCTGTGGCAGCAGCTTCACACATAGAAATGATTACATGTGGAAATATTTCAAAGCAAGTATACGCACGATGTAGCTACACTTGACATGAACACACAACTAGAACACGCTAGACTTAACGCATGGCTAACATGCTCTGTCACAGAGATAACTTCAATGATAATTATAATCCCATAATTGATCATTACAATCATGGTGAAATTATAATTGTAAATTTTAAAATCAGTTACTGTCGTAATTGAATTGTAATTGAGTTTAGATAATAGATTATAATTTAACGCAAAACTGGGGATATTTTTATAGTACAAATTTGCAATTACCATATAATTATTAGAATATGTTCCAGATCAAGCTTTCCCACATTTTACCATTTAGAAAAAAAATAAATCTAGGGATACACTGACTCAAAAAATGCCCAGATCAAAAATATTAAAACCTATATTTTTATTGATTAGGAAGCCTAACAAGGAAACCAATAGATAGGAAAGAAATTAGATGATATTTGGTTTTTGTGTATTTTACAGATGATTTAGGGCACTTTATCATAAGAGATGGTTAACATTAATTAGGTTATTTATTTCAGGCTCAGTAATTGTAATTAATTGTAATTTAACTTTAGTAAATAAAAACCCAGCTCACGTTCCCCATTAGTGGGTCAACAATCCAACGCTTGGTGAAATCTGCTTCACAATGATAGGAAGAGTCGACATGGAAGTTAGGCTGAGCGATGTGGACCAAAGCTCATAACTCAATATTTTTTCTCAAAATGGCGATATATAAATCTCAATATTTATAACTCAATAAAGTCTTATCAGAAAGACAATTCTGGGTTAAATTTGCTGATGAAAAATGCCACACAGGCACAATTACTAACAAACATCTGCATGATATGTGCCAGTCTTTTTCTCCTCTAAGGGACAGCACGTGTGAGTGAGTTGTGTAGTGTGGATATTTAGGGTAAGGTCTGATTAGGACGCACTGTTATCCAATCTAACTAAGCTTTACATGCTGTTCTGAGAAGTAACGAAAGCAGCGACTCCTAAAACGAGTTTTTTAATACAAAATAAGCTAAAAAATTTAATATATATGTAAAGGACACTGTTTGACTGTACTCTATGAATAGTATTAAATACTGGTATAATGTGATTTGTACTGTGTGGTTGTATAAATAAAAACAAGTTGTAAAAATATAGATATATCGCGATGTAGACGGAGTATTTCCCAGCCCTACATGGAAGGATGAAAAAGCGACGTTGCTATGAACGCTTGGCTTTAAAGGTCTGAGTGACGTGCATGAGACGAGTAAAAACATCTTCCAGCTGCAGGACTGACTTGAAGCTTTCCTTGAAAACAATTCTGATCTCGCTCAACAAGATTCTTTCATTCTTAGAACCAGCATTTCAAGCTGCCTTTAAAAGGTTTACCGGCACTACAATGACAGACATTCCGCAAACAACTCTTGATTTGGTTTTAGTCCAAATTTAGTCATCAAAACAATTTCAGTTATTGTCTAGTTTTAACTGACTAAATTACTATTACAGACATAATAGTCGACTAAAATAAAACAACAAAACTCATTCAAATGAACTCTGCTCTTTCCAGAAATATGTTGGTTTTCACTTATTTACTGCTTGTAATTAAAAAATTGATAAAATTCAGTATATGTAGTGTGAAGATTTGATGTCTCATCAACATATAAGACTTCTTATCATATAAGACGTCTTGATATGCCACGTGACGAGGATTTTAAAACCAGCAAGAGTTGACATGCTGGTTTTCCCAGCAAAAACTTTTATCTGCTCCTTCTTTTGGTGAATAGTTTAGTTTGATAAGGGTTCAAATAAGACCATCCTAGGGCTGCACAATTAATCGAATTTTAATTGTGATCATGATTTTGGTTGCCACAAATAAAAACCTGATTATTGGCAATATTTATGTTTAAAATACGGTATATGCACGCTGTAATAGTGTATTTATTCAGTTAGCCTTTGGTACATTTTCAATTCTTGGGTTATTTAAACAAACAAATTATAATTAAATTTTAAAGATCAATTTTACACTGTAAACTTACACATTGTTTGTTCTAAAGTAGTGCATTAAAAACAGATTTTATCACTAATATGATGAATAATTGTGATCACAATATTGATCAAAATAATTATGCACATACACATGTTCATTCGGACTTTGAACAAACTTAGTTCTGATTAGATTATTTGTCGCGTGAACATTATACAGTGTAGTTGGCTTTTTATTTGTTAATTGTCAATACATTTGAATATAGGGTCATTCTATTTCATTTCAACAGGACATCACACGCATTTTGGTCTAAAGAAAATCAGAATTTTTTTTAACAATTGTTCCTTAATTATCCAATAGGCACACTGTAATTTTTTTAGTTTGATCAGATAAAAACTGAGATATTTAGTGAGGAGAGTATGTGTCAATTTTCATCTGTCCTTATTTTTATTCCATTTTCATCTTAAATTATGTCAGGAACTACAGCACATAGGAAACTGAAATGTGGAATAGTAATACTATATATAGTAACACAGCTCCACCTACTCTCTCAGAATACACAAAAACATCTGCTATACATCCTATCTATTGGATATGCCAGCTCCTCAAAAATGAAAAAATGTTTTTCGGGGTTTGGGTCTGGAACATATTTGGGCCTTCAGTAAACAACTTAGTATATGCCTCAGCTCTCTGTATTTTAATCAGTTTTGAGCCATAAACATAGACTGATCACATCACTAATGATTAGTCACATAATATGCATTGGTTCTTTGGGGAGTCTCTTGAAATCAGAAAAAAAACACTTTCGTTTTTTTACTATATTCATTGACCCATAACTGCATGTGGGAATGTAAGAAAAAAATCTGATTTCCATTTTAATTTATAGTATAATGATTACCATTTCTTAAATATATATGAAACCATTTTTCTTTATGCGACTTCATTTTTATTTTGACTCCAACATTGGATTATCTCAGCACTCGCAAATATTGAAAATCTTTTATATGAGGCCAATGTAGCTTTGGATCTGTGTCTTATAATCATTTATTGTTTATTAGTTTTTCACTATAGTTTTCATTCACATGCATTAAAAATAAAAAATTAGGTCAACATCTCGCTTTTGTCAAGTGAACATATGGTGTTAATGAAAACTACATCGTCTTTGACGATATACGATATTAATCCCGATACATTTAACTCAATAAAGTCTGACCAGAAAGACCATGTTGGGGTAAATTTGCTAATGAAAAATACCACACAGGCACATGTATTAATGAACAGTTGCACAATATGTGCCACTTTTGGCTTTTTCTCCTCTAAGGGACAGCACGTGTGAGTGAGTTCTGTAGTGTGGCTTATTTAGGGGAAGGTCTGGGTTAGGACGCACTCAGTGATCCATCTAGCTTTGCTTTTCATGTGGTTCTGAGAAATTGCAAAAGCAGTGACTCCTAAATAGAATAGAATAGAACAGAATAATAGAAGGCTTTTATTGTCATCATACACTATGTATGTATGGTGGTGCAAGAGTATATAATAAAATAAAAACACAATAAGCTAGTAAAAATATGAAATGAAATAAAATAATAAAATACACAATTGGAGAGCATTATAGCAGCAATGGGAATATATATATAATGCACATTGAAAAGTGACTGAAACAATGGAACATGGTGTGATTACTGTGTGTTCAGTACCCTGATTGCACTCAGATAAAAAGTGTTAGTGAATCTGGAAGTGCGGGCCTTGATGGACCTGTACCTCTTCCCTGATGGTGTGAACTGTCACAGGTGATGCTTGTGGCCCTGTGCAGACGTCTGGTGTTGTAGATGTCTGACAGAGAGGACAGCTGCACTCCCATGATGTTCTGTGCTGACTTCCTGACCCTCTCCAGAACCTTCTTGTCAGCCTGAGAGCTGGTCCTGAACCACACCGGGATGTTGTGGGTGAGGATGCTCTCTACAGAACACCTGTAGATGGACAGCAGCAGGTCTCGGGACCATGTTGACCTAAGTATTTTAATACAAAATAAGCTATAAAATATAGATAATAAAAATAAAAGGACACTGACTGAACTATATGAATAATATTAAATAGTTTTATGATGTGATTTGGACTGTGATTGTATGAATAAAAACAAATTTGAAAAAAGAAAAAATATCGATATAGGCGATATTGTCATTTTCTATATCGCCAAAATAGAAAACTTGATATATCTTGAATCTCTATATAATGCCCAGCCCTACTAGTCAGTTGTTTGTAAGCATCATGACTGTGATAGAAGCCAATGAGTGTTGAACTGCTCTAATCTAAGCCCATTAAAGGGCAAACGCCCACATTTAGCATGGATTTCCTTACAGAGGACCTAATCATGAATAGAGCGCAAATGACAACACTGCCTTAAATTAATGTGAATGCCTTCCAAATCAAATTCAGACAACTGTAACAGCAAAGGCTGATGGGAAAGAAAGCAATATTAGTACCTCACCTGTTTCAGAAATAATTATTACTGGCTTTTACTGGAAGACACTCCCAGACACAGGCAGGGATGAGGAATCAGGGAGTGGAAGAAGAGGCTACATTTGTCTGCCTGCTGGTGCCACAGATCTTCTGTTAGCACCGCAGAGAAAAGAGAAAGCGTTTGTATTCATAGCTATCTATAGACCCCAGCAGAGCTAGTGACATAGCAGCTGCTTCTCAGGGAGGGGCAACACATTAACCTTCAGCCAGTTGTCTTAGCGCGCTGCATTAACATGAGCCTGCTCACATAACACATGGTCACAATAGGAAGACAAAATATCAAACTGTGTTTTTATGACTGTGCATGAGGTATTTTAGCCGAAAAAGAACCAAAAAAAACCCCATGCATTTTGGTCTCCTATCACATGCCCATTCACATACTGGACCATCACCTGATCTGCACTGGGACTTGAAGGATCAGCACCGCGTGGCTACAGCTGTTTCACAGCGACTCGGGTTACTGTGCCACCACGCATCCCCAAGGCCCTCACCAAGGGAACGACCTCACGTCAAAACAACACACACGGGCACACCGTCCTCCAGCAGCTCCTCGTCCTCCCATGGAGGCATCAGAGCTGCAGGGAGCATGTTGGGCCATCAGCACACTGGCATCTTTGAGTACCAAAAGTGACATTTTTGGTGTTTTTATTTTTTGCCTCTCAATATTCCGGTCATTTTAAAGGCTAGCTGTATGAAATTTTGCCACTATTGTTTTTTCAAGTTAATTTGCTTAATTCCAAAGTCCTGTGTATTGGCAGTGTATAGAAAAGGAGATATGTATCATACTGACACTTAGTGACCAAATTTGCCCCATTGACTCCCATTGTAACCACATATTTTCCATCAATGAATACCTAATAGATCTAAGCCCATGCCTTCACAATAAAGGGAAAATATGTTTTGCATAAAGTTTTAGAGAAATTTCAGTGAATCTTATTTTGAATTACGCATTACATTTAATTGCACTTTTATGAAATGGACCACTTGTGTACACAAGGTGTACAAGTGTTTGTTAATTTAAAGGAGTGTAGAAGGGTTCAGAAACCCTACATTATTTTTTAGGCATGCATCATTTTGTCTAAGAATAAAATACACAATTTTTGTTCTAAATATGCAATTTTTAATTACAATTTTTATTAAAACTACAAAAAAATGAAAGAGCAAGTTATTCGACATATGTTGTTTATATTCACTGTAGATATCAGGATGTTGAATATGTCTCAGTAATTCTTTCCCAATGAGCTCTTGTCTTATTGTTGTTTTGGACAGGAAAATAAAGCCGCTAGCACTAGCTGCTTCTGAGCTGCTCAAACAATGCCGAGCACTTATAGTACATTCCTTTGTTTTCACATACAGTGAGATGAGGAAACTACAACTGCAGCCTAAAGGCCTCCGTTTTTGCACGATCGCAGAAAACGGACGAAAATTATGGAATTCACTTCCTGAAATGGACATGGCAATATATTTTTTCTTTGTATTGTTTTATTGTCGTCGACTGCCAAAACATGAACATTTTTAAATGATTAATGTTAAGGAAATGCACAAACTTCTGAAATATAAACATTTTATTTATTATCAACTGTGCAGTTTGAATAATATTAATGAGACATTTATTGATCTGTAAGGAATCTGATGACAATTAGTAGTGGCTGCGTTAAAACAACAGTCCAAAATATGTGCTTATAATTTTTTTTTTAAATAATTGTCACTAATCAGCTCATTGAAATGAAATTTGAAAAATGAGTCAACCACAAAAATAATAGCTAGTTGCAGCTCTAGTAGCATGCACTGAAAAAACAAACAATGATATCACTACCATTGTATTGTTTCCATGGATAGAAGCAGGCACCAGCAGATTAAGGGTTAATATTTACCTTTGTTTAAAAAGTAACTGATGGGACTCACTGCGACCTGTTTAGAGGTTTGAGTTAAACTCTTATTTGCTCAAAAGTGTAACTGCCGTGTTGCTGAGTGAGTGAATCAATGAGATGCTGATGTGGTTAAAACCACCTTAAAGTCTTGTTACTGAACTTACATACAATTCATTAGATATAGAATGTAATCATATGAGCTTGCCCAATGTATTATTGCTTAAAAAACTAATCTGTGCAGACAAATGTTTAAGACTAGATCTCTCTCCATAATTCTCGGTTACAAACCACTGTGAGTCTGCCAGATGTTAGAAGTGATGAACAAGTTGTACTGGTAAGATATCTTATCTATATTACTCCAAAACAGATATTTAAAAGATAAAATCTCTTGTGAACAAATTGTTCTCAGATGTATTTCAGTACCACATCATTCAAACTAAACACTACAACAAACCTAGGTTTACTTATCCAGGGTTATTTCTCCATTAGAAGGCCCGACTCAACCAAATATTCACAATCCAGATCAGTTGTTCTACGAAGGCAAAACATAAATAACCTGTGCAGAGCAGCTTATTCAATCAAAAAACGATTATTATAGAATAATATGACAAATTAATTGAGTGAATTAAATTAGGCTAAAAGCAACAGTAAAGAGGCAATGCTGGAAGAAACAGCCAACTCTGTTAATGCGTAAATTTGTGAGGTTATACAATATAAAATAAATTAATGGGACAATATAACCGGACTGATGAGTCCATTTCACTTTATTACAGCACAGAGATGCCTGGGTTGATCCTACAGTTTCCTCGATAAAAGAAAATCCAGCTTCGTACTGGTACAGGCCTCAGGACATTGCCGAGACTTGGCTGAATTTGTTTTAAAGGGATCCTCCACTGTTTTTACAAATGTGGCCTAAAACCTAGAACCTAAAATAATGCATTTTGTTAGACATGGATCTTCTAATAAGGACATTTTAAAGGTTATAGGCCACATTTGTAAAAACAGTGGAGGATCCCTTTAAAAATGAGATTTCCAAAGATTTACTGCCGTCTTTTGAAGTGGTAACTTAAACAATACAGTCTTCATATGATTATCAGCAAAGACAGTATACAAGCAAATGCGAAATGAGTCAGTCACCGATAAGGTTGCACAACATATTCTAGCATCGTCATCACAGTGTACATGTGCGCAATAGTCACAGTGCAGCGTTACATAAAGTGATATTTAATTTGAGTCATATGGTAAAAATTCCTGTACGCTTTCATATCGCAATATATATCGCAGGTTTACAAATAATCGCAATGTCCGTTTTTTTTTCTCAATATCGTGCAGCCCTAGTCACTGACCTATATTTACTGTTGTTTCAGGTTAACATCTGTACGGTCTCTGGTTTTCCTTGATTGCGAAATAACGGAATTCACATTCTGAAACGGAAAAAAATAAAAATAAGGTGAAAGTGAAATTATTCTGACTACTTTTTTTCTGTTTTTTGCGACATCACGTTTTTAAAATCTATTTATTTCCCGGAAAACGGGGGACTGAATTTCTAGAAAGCTTAACAAACTGACAAATATGTCCAATACCACCAAAAATGATTTTCAATCATGTTGGCTACATGTTACGGTTTGTCTGGTGATCATGTTATGTTATGTTTGAAAATTAATGCAGAGCTTCATCTGAAGTGTGTTATTAATGTGTTGTTTGTAGGGATGTAACGATTAATCGTAAGGCAGTTAAAAATCGATTCATAGGTATCACGGTTGATATCGATTTTCTGAAAATTGAATCGCAGTACTTTTTTTTAACCAGCAGAGGGCAAGTGTACAAGTGTAGGCGGCGGCGGAGTCTGCTAATACTTTCTTTCTGGCCGCCTTCTACTCTTAAATATGTTAATAAATGATTCATTGCCCCTTTAGCACCGAAAGAATATCTGTAATATTACTTGAATATCTGTAAAAGTCACGTTTTTCTATTAGCTCTGTCTGCTAGCATAGCTTCTCTTCTTCACTGCAAGAATTTCTGCATGCCAACCGACCACTGTGTTACCAGCGCCCTCTGCTGGTCCAAACAAATATGACGTAAATCAGTGTAATCACGGTTTTTTTTTTAAAGTCCAATTGTTAAGGTACAAAATACATTTTCAGTTGCACTTTTGAAAAGAAAAAGAACTATTATGCAGTTTTGCATTGTTTATTATAGAACCAGAATTTAAATTAATAGGCTTCATTTTCATTTCTATTATTCCTTTATTTATTTCATTCAATATTTATTTTTAGTTAAATTGTATTGTTTTGAATAGTTTATCAAGGGATTCTTTTGACAATGAAATATAAAAGGAAAATAATGCAGTATTTTCTAGTTTTTTCCCAAAAAAAAATGTGTCTACAGTCCCATTTTGTAAAATAAATCGTGAGAGAATCGTATCGTGAACCCAGTATCGTGAATCGAATCGTATCGGGAGTTGAGTGAATCGTTATATCGCTAGTTGTTTGTGATAAACAGGCCCTTTGTTAATTGTAACGTGGGTGTGAAAATAGGTAAACACTGAAACAGATTTTGGGGAACTTTTAAACGTAAAATCGGGGGCCCTACGTCTGTGCAACTCTACAGCCTCCATCTGGCTGCTAAACATGCTGAAAACCAAGTTATTCCTGTCAGTTTCAACAAACATCTACACACGCTGCTCCTCCTCACTGCTCCACGTCTGCATACCAGTTGTTTTACAGTTTTGATTAAGTTTTACTTCTATGGTGCTGCAGTTCAGCTGTGTCACAGCACAGGGTAAGAAACAAATAGAGTCTGATTTCACCCCTGCAGACCTCCCTCCCCATCTGGACTTTAATCCGTGCCAGTCTGGGTTGCTTGTTTACACTTGGACGGGCCAAATTATGCAAACTTTGCAGGGAATCTCCCTCTGCATGCCAAGGGAGAACAAGCGAACGCCACACAGTTAGCAAGTTTGATGAATAGATCAAATATTAAAGACATAATACCAATGCTGAATGATTATCACCATCATTTGAGTGATATATATGTTCACCAATCAGAATTGCCGAAAACCGCCTTCCTGGGCTGCTGACCAAACAGCGAGTCTCTAAGTTCGCCAACAACTACACTAGGGTCCTATAAAATCCATGTTAACGGAAACACGGAATCAACCAATGAAAACAGAATCTACTGTTGAATGTGGAAATGGACAGAATCGGGATGAAACGCCATTACCGTGAGGAAAAGGATGTTTTTGTAATGCGAAAAATGTCCTCCCCACTCTCATCCTGGCCCCTTCAAACACCACCCAAACACCATCTAAACTGGCAAAAAACTACGCAAATCATCGCTAACTCCTATATCAGAGCCAACCAGTGCCTGCTTAACTTTACTGTGTGATGCTCTGTCCTTTTCTCAGCAGCTTTAATCAGCTTCACCTGCTCAGAGCGTTTGAACAACATCTTATCAGAGCTACAGAAGATTGGTGGTAAAAGCTGTGTGTTGTTGTGGACGAGACCATCAATGCCAGGGACTGTAGAGTCTGAAACATCGTAGATTAATGATAACTTGTAATACTTTAAAATATTCTGTGCCCTAGCGTTGAACTAACTGATGCAAACTGAAGTCCATATCAGCCTGTCATTGCCCGATCCCCGTTAGATCTCTGAAGCTAAGCAGGTCTGGGCCTGGTCAGTAGTTGGATGGGAGGCCACTGAGAATTCCAGGTGCCACAGTGGGGGGCAGTCACCCCAGTGGTATCTGTCATTGTGTACTTGGGCAAGACACTTCACCCACATTGCCTAGTATGAATGTAATGTGTGAGTGAGTGTTGGTGGTGGTCGGCCTCGCTTCTGTCAGTCTGCCCCTGGGCAGCTGTAGCTGCTCTTCTCCCTGTACACCAACAGCTGCACCTCCTCTCACCAGTCGGTCAAACTCCTGAAGTTTGCAGACAACACGACCATCATCGGTCTCCTCTCTGATGGAGACGAGTCTGACTACAGATGGGAGACAGACCGGCTGGTGTCCTGGTGCAGCCAGAACAACCTGGAGCTCAACGCTTTAAAGACAGTGGCGATGATAGCAGACTTCAGGAAGAACCCAGCCCCCCTCACCCTGGGAGACTCTACAGTGAGCTCTGTGGAGTACTTCTGCTTCCTGGGGACCATCATCACTCAGGACCTCAAGTCCTGATCAAAAAAGCTCAGCAGAGGATGTACTTCCTGCGGCAGCTGAAGAAGTTCAGTCTGCCAACAAAGATGATGGTGAACTTCTACAGCTCCATCATCCAGTCCATCCTCTGCTCCTCCATCACCATCTGGTACGCTGCAGCTACGGCCAAGGACAAGGCCAGACTGCAGCGTATCATCCACTCTGCAGAGAAGGTCATCGGCTGCAATCTGCCCTCCCTCCAGGACCTGTACGCCTCCAGGATTTTGAGGCGTGCAGGAAAGATTGTGGGCGACCCCTCCCACCCCGGTCATAAACTGTTTCAATCTCTCCCTTCTGGAAGGAGGTTTCGGTCCATCAGGACCAGAACCTCCAGACACAAAAACAGCTTCTTTCCCTCTGCCACCATCCACATGAACACACCCCAAGTCACCCACTGAACCCCCCCACCCGATCACCACCTCCATGATGACATTATCTGCTGCACTGTATGTATGTGTGTGTATATATATATATATATATATATATCCTTTATTCTCTATCTATCCTTTATTTATCCCTCATCCTTTATATTTATTATTATTATTATTATTATTATTATTGTTGCTGGGTTGTTCTTTGTTTTTTAATTTTTTTGTTGTTTGTTTTGTGCACCAACTACCAAGACAAATTCCTTGTACTGTCCTTAAAACTGTACATGGCCATTAAAAACATTTCTGATTCTGATTCTGAATAGTAGTTTACCACCACTAAGTATGGAGTGAAAGAATAATCCCATAATTCTGTAAAGCAACTTTGAGTGTCCAAAAAAACGCTTTATAAAATTGATGCATTATTATTGTTATTATTCTTTGTTTTTCTTTAATCATTACGGTCTGGAATGATGTCATCAAGATCATTTAAATTAAGTTGATCAAAACTTAATCAATAAACCTGCTCAGATACAGTAAATCATTGATCTGATGGAGGGACTTTGGAAAGTTTGGAGGCAGAGCAAGAGGGCGGCAGGGAGGGAGGAGGAGAGAGGGATCTTAGACTTGCGGACTGCACCTTTAAGTACGTTTTAAAAGAAGCAATGTAATTCATTACTTTTTGACACCCAACCGTTACTGAGTAAACTATTAATCAGATTAAACATAATACATGGCACCAAAACAGCATTGAATGCTGGTTATTTTCTCAGTTTTAGAGTTTATAAATTTAGCTAACCTTGGAGCCAGATTTTTTATTTTATTTATTATTTTGTATTGAATTTATTGGTTTATTTATTTAAAGAATTGTACATTTTGACAAATCATTTATTTTATATGTATGACTTACATGTACTTGTACTCGAGTATAATTTCAGTCAAGTAACAGTACTTCTACTTGAGTATGTAGAATATATTAGTACTCTCTGCACTTCTGAGTACCTTTACTGAAGTTTGGCTTTAAGGTTATATAAGACTGCAGACTGGTACAGTGAGCTTCAGTGAGTGTGTGTATCTTTGTGTGTGTTTGTGTGGTGTGTGAAAAATGTGGACTAATAACACGGGACACCTGAGTGTGAGATGTGGGGCAGTGGATGTTTTGGTCGTAGTTCAAGCATGATACAAGCCGACACAAGCACAAGGAAGCCCGCCCCGCTTCAACCAACCCTCCGCTCTCTACAGTGACTCTACAAACCTCTACACGCTGGGGATTTGAACACAAAACTCTTCATACAGCCAGTTAACTCCATACAGCGGTGTTCGTGATGACGAAAAATACCGATAATTACCGAAACTCACCAGAAACGGTTACCGCCGCTCCGACCAGCGTCCCCGACCTCGGAGCTCTTTCTCCGGCTCGAAGCCGTGTTTCCCCGGGCAGCCTTTCACGCAGCACCGACGGTTCGTTCACACCTCTCTACAGCGTCAATATGTCGCCTTTATTGACACTAGACGGCCCCCATGTTCAGTTCCCAGGCTTTAACGCTTCAGTCCGGGTGGAGGCGAAGAAATGGTCTGTGTTGTCTGTCGGTAGTGTGACGGACTGCGGTGATTACACGCGCTGATCCGGGTGTCCTCCTCCTCCTCCTCCACTCAACATGAATATTAGCGCAAAACAGCGCCCTCTGTCCGTCACAGCTGGACATGACAACCAGAGAGCCGGACTGTGTTCACACAGCGCCTCCTACTGGAAGAAAGAAGTCAGTTTTGAACATACTGTAGATCCTGGTTCCCAAAGTGGGGTGCGGGTACCCCCAGGGTAACGCAAATTGTCATAGGGCGGTACATAAATAAAAAATAAAAATTGGAAACTAGAATATAAATCAACCAGCATTTTGGAACCTTCATGCATTGCCACAAATTACACATTATTCGATGTAAAACCATGACAGAGAAACAATCTCATCAAAAATGCACACATATGACGAGTACTACATTGCTTTACCTATTTAAATTCCTCACAGATTATTATTATTATTATTTTTTAATTATTATCATACATTATTCCTCAACCAGATAGGTAAAATTCAGAGACAAATCATACTGTAGGACTAGGCTTTATAAATTCAATAAGTCCATTTACCATTTTACATTGTATGTGGTTCCCAACCTTTTTTGGGTCATGACCTCATTTTATTATCACAAATTCTTGGTATTTCCAGAAACCTTTTTTGTTTTTAGAATTAGCTTTTGATAATGTTTATTGTTGCCATGATTAGCACACAAATAGCTCAGATATTTTTATACCGCATTCTATTTAAACTTATTTTTTTTTAAAAAAGTGAGAGTATAGCATACAGTTATTTAAGATTGTTTTGTGTGTGATGTAAAAATAATTAAAAAAAAAGAGTATAATAATTAAAAACATTTCAAAAATAAATTTTTAATCAGTCATTTTATTATTATAAATTACTAGACATTTCAGGGGACCTCTTTTGAATTCCAGGCGACCCTACATTATGTCATGACCTTAAGATTGAAAAACACTGCATTACATTATAACAGGTTTAATGTCTGAAGGGGTACGGGACTGAAAAGTTTGTGAAACACTGCTGTAGATATATGGATACAGTGGGTACAGAAAGTATTCAGACTCTTTTAGATTGTTCACTCTTTGGTATATTGCAGCCATATACTAGAATCATTAAAGTTATCTTTTTTCATGAGTAATATACACACAACTTCCCAGTTTGACAGAAAAAAAAAACAGACAGGTAGACATTTTTAAGAATTTATTAACAAAAAAAAAGTGTTTAGACCCTTTTCTCAGTATTAATTAGAAGAGCCCTTTTGGGATATTACAGTCTTCTTGGGAATGATGCAAGAAGTGTTTCACCCCTGGATTTGGGGATCATCTGCCATTCATCCTTACAGATCCTCTCCAGTTCAACCAAGTTGGATGGTGAACATTGATGGAAAGCTATTTTCAGGTCTCTCCAGAGATGCTCAATTGGGTTTAAGTCAGGACTCTGACTAGGCCATTCAATAACACTCACAGAGTTGTTCCGAAGCCATTCCTTTGTTATTTTAGCAGTGTGCTTAGGGTCATTGTCTTGTTTAAATGGGAAACCTAAGCTAGAGCTCTAGAGCACTCTGGAAAAGGTTTTCATTCAGAATTTTGATGTACTTGGCAGCATTCATCTTTCCTTCAATTGCAACTCGTCATCCTGTCCCTGCAACTGAAAAACACCCCCACAGTATCATGCTGCCACCACCATGCTTCACTGTTGTAAACACATACCGCTTACAATCGAGGCCAAATAGTCCAATCAAGGTCTTATTTGACCAGATAATCTTCTTAATCTTAGCCTGGGACTCCTTCACATGGTTTTTGACAAACTCTATCCAGGCTTTAATGTGTCTTGCACTGAGGAGAGGCTTCCGTCAGGCCACCCTGCCATAATGCCCCGATTTGGTGAAGAGCTGCAGTGATGGTTGACTTACTACAACCTGGAGCTCCGCCACAATGATCTTTGGATTCTTCTTTACCTCTCTCACCATAGGTCTTCTCCCCAATTGCTCAGTCACTCTAAGAAGAGTTTTTGTTGTCCCAAAGGACTTCCATTTCAGGATTATGGAAGCCACTATGCTCTTTGGCAACTTAAATGCAGCAGACATGCTTTGACGCACGTCAAAAGCATCTGCCGTGCAAGAAGCTTCAAAACGCGCAGCAGGACCCCCGACGCTCCGTAGAAGTGCGTCCACCATGTATTGTGAATGTATACCTGCCGCTTTCGATGCATTTGGTATGAATGCGCCATTAATGTCAACATCAAATCAGCGCATGGGTAACAAGTGAAAGTGAAACACAAACAGGGGTGCAGTGCACGCAAGAGACCCATCGGATTTATTTACATAGTCCATGTATCACAGATAAAGATAATCCATGTTGTTGTGCAGAAAAAATATGTTTCAACATTGTATTCCTTTATAATTGTCCTCCTCTGCTCCATTCTCCCTGATCCATGGATCCAGCTCTCACTGTTACAGTTAAAGCTCCATTCTTCAGGGCTACAGCAGCTGCAGCAGGAAAGGAAGAACGCTGCGCGCAAACCACACTATGTGACTGAATCCAAACACCAGTCCTAAATATCTGTACAAACCCGATCCGTCTGGTGTCATCGGGTCCCGTCAGGGTTCGGTCGGGTATCCATCTTCTAAACAAACTGTTGATGCGCGCTCCCGCGGAGGCCTGGCTGATGACTGTAGTTACACTAACCACCGTGGTGTCACTATGGAGTCTGATTTCTAGATCCTGCCCTATGCTCCTTTAAATCATTTTTATTTTACCTTTTTAATTTACTGAAACTCCTCGTCTGTCAACAGGAAGTTCACCTTACAATAAGCTGTGGTAGCACCTCATCTCAGCTGTCCAATTAGATTCCATAGATGGCTTGTAGCTTTCTTTTTTCCTCTTTTACAATTTAGCAACTACTTAATCCTCCATTTTTCTCCAGTCTCTCTCCTCCACTCCTCCAGGCTCCTCCTCTCTCATCTCTGACTCTCTGCTCACTCTCCTCCTCACACCCACTGATAACCTGTACAGCTGAGGTGAAGATGTTCCTCCTGGCCCTCCTCACCTTGCTTCTCGCTCTTTGCTGTGAGTTGGATTTAAAGAGAAAATGACTTTTCATGTTTTTTGGACACAGATTGTAATATGACGGTTTTTGAGCATCTCAGTCAGCTGTATTTTTTTTCCTCAGGGTCCCCAGGGGCCGACTCTGTGGTTGTGCCCAGCAGCACCAGCAGCACCAGCAACAGAGATGTACCAGGTGAGTCTCACACTTTAGCAGGTTTACAGCCAAAAAGTCCACAACAGGAATTTAGAGGCAGAAAATCCTCAAATTACCTCCTTCTAAGATACTCGCCTGCATTGAATTAATTTGATTTAAATACAAGTTACAGATGGAGCCAGGGTTGGGGTCAATTGTATTTGTAATTGCATAATTGGTAATTACTTACAATTATGATGTAATTATAATTGAAATCGCAATTGAAAAAATATGCTGCTGTTGTAATTGAATTGTAATTAAGTTCAGATAATTGACTATGTAATTGTAATTGTCATGCACATTTTATAAAAACTATTAATTACTACTGTGGGTTTATGGAGTCATTTTTTGTGTTGTTCTTACTGTACTTTTGTTGTCATTTTCCGTAATTTTGTATATTTTTTTGAGTAATTTTGGGTATTACTGTTGTCATTTTTGTTTCGTTGTTGATTTTTGTAGTCGTTCAGTGTGTTTTTGGAGTATTTTCAGTGTTTTTCTCTTGCCTTTTACTGTATTTTCCTGCAATGTTGTAATTATTTTTTGTTTTCAATGTATTCTTGCTCTTGTTTTGTGTATTTTTTTTTTGTCTTTTTGTACAAATTTGGGGGCTGCATAAAATTAAACCAAAGGCCGAATGTGGCTCCCGGGCCGCCAGTTGCCTATGTCAGCACTAAGCTGTCTGTTCTGTGTTGCCAGATACATCAGGATACATCCTTTAAAAGTCCTTCTTCAGACACCCTAAACCCAACCTGGCAACCACGTTTCTACAGCTGTTGTCTATTGTTCCTCCTTTCTCACTTTTCTCTCTCACAGTCACGTTTAATAGAATAACACACGTTGGTCCATAAAACATTCAACCTGGGGCCGTGTTTGGCCCGTGGGCCACACTTTGGACATGGCTGCATTATGCTGTGAGCTGATGCCCTGCTCCTGCTCTCATGCAGGAACTCTTCAGAGGATCTTCATGAAAGAGGAGGATGCCTCAGACTTCTTCAGAAGACGCAACAGACGTGCAACCAAGTCTCAGGATGAGATCAGCGGTCAGTTGGGGTTTGTTTGGGTTTTGGCGTGTTCTTTGGTGTGTCTGTGTGTGTGTGTTTCATGTCGACCTTTGGCAGCAGAGACATACAGGTGTGAACGCAGCCAGTGTGTTTTTCCTGCAGAGGCAGCAGCTGGAACGATCAGAGGCCTCCTGTTGCTGCCTCTGCAGGAGCCCCAGGACAGCATGGAGCTCAGGTTTGATTTCATCATTTACTAGTACAGTGCCCATCGGAAGTACTGTATGTATTCATATAGTGGGAGCTTAAGTAGAGTTGTGTTTGAAGGTTGGATGTACATACTCTGTAGTCTGTAGTGTTATAAATGGGTTTTATTTGTGGGTGCAAAATAAAATAGCATGTGCAATTTCCCTGGTTTAATTCTAAGGGACATGCGCATGATAAATTGATAAATAAAGTTTGCACCAATGTTCGCTGGACTTAAGTAAATGGATAATAAATGTCCCGGAGCATCCCCTCATGTCCTTAGACCATCCTTCCGCAAGAAAGAACTCAAAAAACCCAGTAGGTAGATTAATTACACACACATGTCATGTACAGCGAAGTTGCCCATTAGGTTATGAACACGTGTTTTGCTGTTCGCTTTGAGCACGACCGCTGCTATAGGTTGATTTCACGTGACATCACATTGCTGCATTGCAAGAGTGTAAGATTCAGATGGAGGGCAGGAAGTGGAGCTTGAGAATCTTCCGTCTGAAATAATCAAAATGCCCATGTTTTGTGTAGTTTATGGCTGCTTCAATCGTTCTAACCGAGAAAGAGAAAATAGATTTTATAGAGTACCAAAGATTGTCGTTCACAAAGGTGAGAAATGTAAAAAGCTCACAGAACAACGCCTTAAAAAGTGAATTTTAAACCTACGTTTGCGGTCGGGAGGAGCAGAGTCTGCTGATGCCCCAGTCTGTAGCGACCACTTCGTCAGAGGTACGTTTGCGAGCTAACTTTGTTTTTGTGGCTGTGTTTGTATAGCATTAGGTTGTCGTTAAATGCTCATTTACCAAATAATGATTATTAAGTTACCGGTAATATAATGTGGACTTCATTGGGACTTTTTATGCTGCCCTGCCCCCTGCTCCTTCTTTCTTTCACCCCTGATGCACATTGACATTGCGCACAGTAAAAGCTGAGTACCCAAATGCTATTTCACTACGTCAGAAAGTACTATTCAGTAGTAGTATATATATATATATATATATATATGTGACAAATAAACCTCTTATATCCTTGACTGTCAGGCTAACGTTGTCGTTAAGATTTTTGCATGTTTGTTTACATTATTATATACTGCTAGCTGCTAGCAACTTAACACATAGAATAATATAAGAACAAACACTCACCCTTGTGAAGACCAAACGGTAATCATCGTAGAGCCGTTTTGTATCGAGGTTGTGGACTCACCCGCTCACAAAGGTTATATTCCTCCATACGGCTTTATCTACTGTTTGGTGTAGTAGATAGTTTGTGATATCAACAGCCTCGATGGTCTGCAATTGGCCCCAATAAGTTCCGGGAAGAGTCTATTCCGAACTTCCATTGTTGTAACTCTCTCTCTAAACGGCTCTGTGTGCGTGTGGCATTTACATCCAAGATGCGCATTAGATTATAAATATGCAGTGAAAATATTAGCGTTTATAATGTCGTGTTCGTGGAGAAATGCGCACGTTTCGCTGTTCGCTTTGAGCACAGCCGCCCGCCAATAACTTCTGTGTCTCGTCCGTCCGATCTAACTCTAACAATCTAGCAGTCAAACTATTGTAAAAATAAACGTTTTGAAAATAAAGGACGCAGACCCTCGAGCAGTCTGGTAAGAAAGTTTCAGGTCGACCAGACACCACGTCAAGGAGATATTCGAGCCACACACACGCATATACACAGACGCTCCTTGCTTTTATAGATAAATATTCTATTGAGTTGAAAAGTATGTACGTACTGTAAGTATGTCCTAGCGTAAAGTCAAATATAAGCATGCATGGCTATTCTTCAACTGCAAATTTTTCTTTCCAAAAATTTGGTTCCATTACCACAAGATTATTAATGTCTATTGCAGTGTTTATCAACCTTGAGGTCGTGACCCACTGTGGGATTGCCTGGAATTAAAAGGGGGTCACCTGAAATTTGTAGTCTAGTCTCGTGTTTATGTCTAGTAATTGATTTAAAAAATTGATTAAAGGTGGTGTTTAGCTCAGTGGGTTGAGCGCCCGCCCCATAAATGGAGGCTGTAGTTCCTCACCTGCAGCCGGTCCCAGGTTCGATTCCCGGCTTGGGACCCTTTGCTGCATGTCATTCCCTGCTCTCTCTGATCCCTTTCCTGTCAAGCAACTGTCATATAAAGGCCACTAGAGCCCAAAAAATCCTTAAAAAAAAAAAAAAAAAAAAAAAAAAAAAAAATTGATTAAAATAATCTTTTTGTATTTTTTGATTACTATTAAATTACGATATTTTTATTGTTATTTAATTGGGTAACACTTTACTTGAAGTTTTATACATAAAGACTAACATTACGCTATCATTATTATGACATGAACACCCGTCATTAGCATGAATAAGGTGTCATTAAGGCTGTCATTAAAAGCCCTTACCCCTAACCCTACCTAAACTTAAACTTAAACTTAACCTTAACCCTAGCCCAACCCTAAACCCTAACCTTAACCTTAAACCTAACTCTAACCCTAACCTTAACCCCACCTAACCTTATCCCTAACCCCTAACCCTAGCTAACCCTAGCCCTAATCCAAATTCTTAACCCTAACCCCATCCATTTTCAGACCCACTTATTCCTGTTTATCAGGGTCGCGGGGAACCCTAACCCTAGCCCAACCCTAAACCCTAGCCCTAACCCTTTTTGTTTTAAAATGATCAACGGACATTGTGAAACTACAAAAAAATGAAATAACCACACAACAATCAAATACATCACATCATAGTCGACCAATCAGATTAAACATAATGCACAGCGCTAAAACAGCATTGAATGGAGGTTATTTTCTCAGTTTTAGAGTTTATAAGAGATAGATACCTTTATGGAAAATAAATTAAGTTCCAATTGTGTAATATCTTGTCTCTTTCTTTTTAAGTTTATACATAAGATGTTTACTGTATGCAAGGGAACCGTGGCAAGATTTATTCCCAAAAATTAACGTAGGGGGTGAAAGTATTAATAACTTTTACTTTATGTACTATTTAATTGAGCTACTTTTTACTTGTACTTGAGTATTTTATGTATGACTTACTAGTACTTGTACTTGAGTACAATTTCAATCAAGTAACAGTACTTGAGTAGATGTACTGTATCAGTAAGTTTTATACCTCTGTCCTTCCTTCAGCTGAACAGAGGCAGGTTCTGGCAGCAGACGAACGGATGCGAGAGTTTCACGAGGAGAAGAGAAACGAGTTTGAGAGTTTCGCTGAGGAGGAACACGATGGTGGGTAAAGATGTGCTGCTTCACCTTCTGCACATCCACTCACTGACCTCTGACCTCTGACCCTGCAGAGCAAGACGAGAGGAGCAGGGAGAGTGGCGAGCAGTGGAGGGAGTTCCACTACGACGGCATGAATCCTCCTTATGAGTAGGGATGTACATGGCTGTGAACCCGATGATTTGCAGCATGTCACAATACAATATATCTCCATAATACTATATACAATATGATACAATATACATGACAATATCATTAATTACACAATTTCCCTTTACAAGTAAAAAATGGTATGAAATCAATTTATTTACTTTTTTTTTTTATAAACTTGTGTACGTAAACTTACATAAATGGCAACTAACTGTAATTCAAGAACCAATATAAAAAACAAGTGGTATTTTTATTTATTTTTTTAAACTGTCAAATTACATTTTTTCAAAAAAGTTAAACTTTTACTTCAGCAAATTTAGATTCTGTCAAGTTCTTAAATTCTTCTTCTTTTTTTGTTTTGAAAGTAACCACAGACATCTATAAAAGTGCCCATTATGTTTTAGCAAAATAAAGCGCAAACAACTTCCAAGCACTGACACCCAGTGACCAGGCGTTAATGTGCCATGCAAATCTTAGCGCTATTAAATGTTTTTTTTCATTAAAAAACATGATTTTAAAAAAATGCGGCTCAATACGATAATCGCAAAGTGAAATATCGGAATATCTTGCCAAATGGATTCTTTCTTACACCCTTACTTATGAGTAGAATTTAACATCTGTATCAAACAAAGCAGCATCTGACATCATATCTAACTCAAAAACTGGCCTTTTAATGACTTATATACTGTACATCTTACTGTTGTATGAGTAAAACCTTTTTGTTTTGTTCACTCTTTCATAAATATCAATGGATTTAAATATCCAGCCTTTCCAGGTGTTTCTTATTGTTCTTTACGGTGGACAATAAAGCACTCCTTGAGTCTCCCATGAGGTTGCATTCATGTAATCAGTTTTTTTTTTAGTGGGATTATTATTACTGTACATTATTATATGCTATTGATGAGCAGCGGTGCTCAAGTCGGGTCCTGGAGAGCTCCTGTTCTGCCTGTTTCTGATGCATCTCCTGATTTACTGATGGTGTTATAATGAAAGCCTGACAGTGTGGTGAACCATAAATACTCAGAAATTAAAGCTGAACATCTTCACACTACTTTAGTGAAATCTCAGTTATTTCAGGCTTTTGATCAGAGATGGGTAACTGGTGGTCCGGGGGCCACCCCTAAAGCAAATCCACAAAAATTGTAATTTATGACGTTGGAAGGAATATGAATCCCAACGTAATTCACAAAGTACAAGGAATTAAAAACAGAATACATAAAACGACTAATAAAACAACAACCACTGACTGTAAAAATCAAAATGACTACAGAAACACACAAAACAACAACACATTACAGAATAGCCCCAAAGACACACAAACTGTTAACAAAATGACAGGATAATACCCAAAACAGCAACAGAAATACAGGAGGTGACCCCAAAAATGTACAAATAGACAACAAAAATGCCGAAAAACACAAGAGAAATACACACAATTACACCAAAAGACTCACAAAAAGGGACAACAGAAACACACGACATGACTCTAAAAATACACAAAATGACTAAAAATACACAAATGGACAACAGAAACACGAAAAATGACTCCAAAAATGCACAAATCGACAATAAAAATGTAGGAAATGACAGAAAAATACACACAATTACACCAAGAAATAGCACAAAAAACAAACATAATAATGATTCTATAAATATACAAAAGACAGCAAAATACACACAATTAAACCAAAAAAGCAAAACAACAAAAACAAACAAAATGACTAAAGACTGACAAAACCAAAAACCCTTTCCCCCCCTGTAATAATGCTCTAATTGGACATTATTCTAACATGAATATTGCTCATTGGCCCTCGGATCAGATTTTTATGGCCCCTGCTGTGATAGAGTTGCCCATCCTTACTTTAGATCAACAATGCACGGACAAACAGACGCAGTCCAGACTGAAGTGCATGAGAACTTTTGTATTTACAGTCACAGAACTTCACCTTCTTTTAATAATTCATATAATTTCCTTCATTGTGAGCATGATCTGCAGATTTTTCTCTTTTAAACACTCGTAGACGTTGAGCGAGCGAAAGAAGACGCAAAAACACATTCCTTCGCATCTTTGTGCTAAATTCAACAGGTCGGCATTAAAGCGCAGAGATTGATGAGCACAGAGTGAGCACTGCAGGCAGAGCACGACACTTTCAAGCACTCTGCAAATAAACATCAGCATCAGCATTCGGTCGTCATTTTTTTGTTTTGTTTTTTACATTTTACACAGGCAGGTTTACATTTTACAGGTCGATACTTTGTTTACATCCATAAGTTTCTGTACAAACTTCAAAAATAAGCAAGAATTCACAAACATTTGCTGCAATGACAAAAGTCTTTTCTCGGTCTTATTATTTCCATGTAGTGCCACAGCAAATAGTCACTATTAAGTGCAAAGGATGTTAAAGCAAAACCATCATCATCATCATCATCATCATCAGTCTTCCTCTGAGGCAGTGGTGTCTCATCCCTGTGGTTTCCCTGAGACATGGTCATTAACGCCCCCTGGTGGTCAAACAGGGCTTCACAGTCGCGTCCAAATGAAACAACAAACAGTAAAAGTAGCAGCTGACTAACTTTTTTTTAAATTTTTTTAGCAGCTGACTACCTAGTGCAGCAGATTACTAAAAAAAAATCATTCACTTCTAAGGGTTAATCTGGAAAGAGCCAGATTGATGTGTAGCCCCTCCCTCTAACTCAAGTTCTCCACATTGATCTAGGTCTGAGTCTGGAGAATCCTTTCAGAACCAGGGAGGGACATGAACAGAATGCTTGAAGCTGATTGGGCGAAGAGCCTGTCCACCATGATGTTTTAGCCAATCACACGGTAACAAATGATGATGTCATCGGCATGCGCCACAGAGACGCTGCTACAACAACAACAAAGCTCCACTAGCGAAAACTTTCTTTTGGGATAGTAATGCTGCGGCCATTATGTCGTTAACCATCCTTCTGTGTCGACATCTTTCTATTTTGATTCAGAGCTATGCTAATAGCGGTAGCCCAGCTAGTTCCTCTCCCCATAACTGCGCATGTTTCAGTTTTGCTTCGGCACTTCTGCCTTCGTCACACCCGCCCTGAACCACAACATTGCCTCATGATTGGTTCAAACCGTTTCGGTTCGAATTCAAAAGGCAAAGACGGGAACAGTACAAGATGGATTCTGCTGGTGTTGGTGAACACCAGGAGAATCCATCTTGCAGGCAAAGTTATCTAAGGGTCACTATTATGGAAAAAGGCTTTGGCCACTCAAAAATTTAATATGGCGGCCATTTTTCAAGATGGCCTCCGTTGCTATTCAATGGTCAGTATTATATAACCTCAAAATGCTCGGGTCGGGCCAAAAAGAGGTGTCAACAGAAATTTCTGCATCTCCTCCAGTCAGGACTGCGCCCGCGAGAGACGAAACTCAATCGCCTCCAAAAACTTGAGAAAAATCCAAAAATGCTCAGATCTGGTCAAATGAGGTGTCAGTGGAGTGAGTGGCCACACCTTTTTCCAAAATCGTGGCCCCTTAGAAAGGATTTGTGCCAAATGTCATGCTTTGATATCAAAGTGAACGATTCTCTTGAAAAATGTAATTAATCTGCTGCACTAAACTTAAACACAACACTATCCCTGTGCAGTCGGAGGATCTCTTCATACAAAGGACACACACACACACACACACACAGTGGAGGAAAACACACACTGACACACTCAAGATGCAAAAAATATGGCGTTATATTTGTGCCACAGTTCTGCTCCTGCTTACTCTGAGCAAATCAGATAGAGATTTCCATATAGATGTTTCTATTAATCATATAAACATTGATTTCTGGTCATGTCAAAAATATTCAATTTGGCATCTTCCTTAAAAATAAAAAGCATCAATTTCTTATCAATAATTTAATTACAATAACAAAATATTATACACACAAATGCAGATTTGCTAAATGCCCCCATCATTTAAAATCTGATATTTTATTGTTTCAAAGATTCCTAGAAAAAATTGAAAATGTCTATGCAAGAAAATTATATAGTTTGATACTTAGGTTAAATATATATATATATATATGTATATATATATATATACATATATATATACAATTTTATTTTCTCTTATTTTTTCTTTTGTGTACTTTTACTCATGTCACTTTTGGTTGTTGAACAGGCTAGGTAATTGTGATGAATTGTAATTGAACTTTAGGAATTGAGAACATAATTGTATTTTACTCTGAGGATTAAAAATGCTGGTTACTGTAATAGTAATTGAACTGTAATTGAACATTGGAAATTGAAAACATAATTGTAACTGAAAAACGTAATTGACCCCAACCCTGGTCATAACTTAAAAAAGGCCATTCATTATTATATTCCCTAGCCATCAGACATATTGCTATGGCAACACCTTATGTGTATTAAATGACCATTTGTCACATCCATCTTTATCATATGTATGAGCATTAACTGACTTTTACTGAGAGGTGTTTGGAGGAGTCAGGTGATCTATCTATCCCAGTGGTTCTCAACCTGTTCAGCCTGTGACCCCCAAATCAAAGGTCCCAGAGACCGGGGACCCCCACTGTAGCTGAAGGTGGTTGAACACAGACATGAGCATTGAAGAACAGTCATGTGGAGACAGGGCCATCTATAAGGAGGAATACAGGAGAGAGATTTTTGGGGTCCATCCATAAAGTCAGCAGAATGATGGTCCATTGTTCTATGATTCTGTGATAACCACATTTATTTATTTATCTGAATAATATCCAATGTTATACATGATGTTTAGTATTTTTTGCGACCGTGGTTCAGGTGGGAGAGGGGTAGTGTTCTAATCGACAGGTTTGGGGTTCAATCCCAGTCTATACTTCAAAGTGTTCTTGGGCAAGACACTGAACACTAAGTTTCTCCCAGTGGTTGACCAGCGCTTTGCATGGCAGCTCAGTCCCCTTGGTGTGTGAATAAGTTGATATAGTAAAGCGCTTTGGGACTAGTTCAGTGTAGGCATAACAGCGCTATATAAATCAAGTCCATTTCCTTTTTACCATAGTCATTTACAGATGTTAATCCTTGTATTAATCAAAAATAAAATGGGTTAAAAGTGACCAAAAATGGTTGAAAAGGTCGTGGAATAGGATTTTTGAAAAAACACTGAAAATGGTTAAAAGTTTCAAATTAGAGTGGGCAAAAATGGACTGAAAAAGTGGTAACAATGGTTCAAAAATGTCAATATTGGAACAATTCGTAGGAATAATTGGTTTAAACTGGCAAGTAATGGGCATGAAAAATTATAAATGTGCTTAAATTGGCAAAAATAATATGGTGAAAAGAGGTGAAAGGTGACAATAATGGGCAACATGTGTGACATTAGGTGGGAAAAGTGGTGGAAAGGGTTTAGAAGTGCTGAAAATGTCTTGAAAGTGGAAAAAATGTGCAGAAAAGTCATTGAAATTTGATGTAGAAGTGGCAGAAATGGGAAAAATGTAGCAAAAATATGGCAAGAAAAAGTGATTAAAATAGGTTAAAAGATGACAAGTTTAGTGTAGCTGCAGAAAAAGGGTAAAAATAAGCAAAAATGGGCTCAAATTGTTCAAAAAGTATTCTTAGTTTCTTGAAGGCATCTGGTGACCCCCTCCCAGTGTCTCGCGACCCCAAGGTTGAGAACCCCTGATCTATTCTGTGACCACATCAAGTGGGTACATTTGACCCAAATTTAAGGGATACAGTGACCTTTACAGACGGGGAGTCATAGACCTGCAGCTCATGTTGGTTTTTCAGGTAGAACCGTATACTTTTACTTCTTACATTTTCACACTGTGCTTTCTTCTAACTACACTTTCAAAATGGACTCTTCAATTGTATTGTAGAGAGGAAATACAGCCGCTGTGAAAGCTGTGATTAAAGCGTTAGGAAACACAAACACAGAGGCTGTACATTTGTAAGAGTGTCACACTGTAGAGCAGGGGTCACCAACACGGGGCCCGTGGGCCCTAGGTAGCCCGCACGGACCATGTGAGTGGCCCTCAGGAGCTCTGGTCACCAATGAGCTCCATCTAAAATCGAAATTTACTTTCCAGGATTCAAACTGGAATAACGTTCACACTAACCACTTTATGCAGCATCAGACTGTACTGACAGAATTGATATATTCTACTTTGTCGTGTTTTTGTGTTTGTGTATCTTTGGGGCGGAGAGAACAGAACTTTGGATTCTCTACATGTCTTGTACATGTAGTGGATTAGACAATAAAGCTGCCTTTGAAACTCACAAAGATAAATACAGATGAGAGATGTCGTTAGTAAAGTTAAATACGGCTGATTAAATGAATTAAGCATGTTTATTTTCACTAAAACATTGTGACAAACGTTTTTAAAGTAATGCAGATCTGGTGTTTGGTCACTGGTATATTATATATGAGATATATTTTTTAAAAACGCAGGGTGTTTTTTTTTTTTTTCTTTTTTAAATAAAATGTATTATAAATTAAACAATTAGGAAAAATAAAGCGTTTCATGTTGAAACCTTAACATTTCCGTTAATTCACTGATATCCTTCCTTATTATCTCACCCTCTAATTAAAGTGAAACCATGAAAATGTAGTATTTAACAAGTGCTTTTCTAACTGGTAGCCCAACAGACTGTACAGTACCTTTGAATTAGCTCACAGTTTCAGAAAGGTTGGCGACCCCTGCTGTAGAGGAACCGAGCGAGTGGCACAAATATAAGAACCAGAGAAAACATGTAAACCTGTCAGAACACCGAGAGGTGGGCGATTCTTAGCGTTAATCTGTACTTGACTCTCACAACAGCTCTCAGACAGGAGGATGAAAGGAGACCCCCACAGTGTGGCACTGGCTGCTTTTTGTGGCACACAGCTTGAGTCGTAGCCGTCTTAACCCTCAGAGCTTCAGGGGCAGCAGGGGTGAGCCGTGCCGCGTAAATGGAGCTTCGCCTGCGCTCCTAAAAGTCCTCCCCCATGGTTGGCAGAAACAGACGGGAGGAGGCGGGATTGGCAAACTGGGCGACGGCGGACGCCCCTTCCTCAAAGCTCTGTGGTCTCCCAGCTCACCTCCCGCGGTACCTGGCGTCATTTAGTCCCAGTGTGGATGACGGTGATGGTGGAGGGACGCGGTCGGGAAGGCTCGGCCACCACTGAGGGCTCCTCTAGGGGCGGAGCCTCAGAGTCGTTAGTGTATGTTTTAACAGCAGGAGGACCTGAGAGAGAACAAACACTTTATTACTGTATTTGAGGGTTGGTGTCAATTACATTTTTCAGTTACAATTATGTTTCCAATTACCCATGTTCAATTACAATTCAATTATGATTACAGTGACCAGTATTTTTTCAATTACAATTAAATTACAATCGCTTTTTATCCTCAGAAAGTCAATTACAATGACATTATATATATATATATATATATATATATATATTTATCCTATTTATCCTTTATTCTCTATCTATCCTTTATATTTATCATTATTATTATTATTATTATTGTTGCTGGGTTGTTCTTTGTTTTTTTTAAAATTATTTTTGTTGTTTGTTTTGTGCACCAACTACCAAGACAAATTCCTTGTACTGTCCATAAAACTGTACATGGCCATTAAAAACATTTCTGATTCTGATTCTGATTCTCAATTACTAAAGTTCAATTACAATTAATCACAATTACCGAGCCTGAAATAAATAACCTAATAAAAGTTAACCTTCCTCTTGTGTTAGCTTCCTGTTAGCATCTCTTATGATAACAGGTCCTAAATCAGCTGTAAAATACACTAAAAATGAATATCTATCATCTAATTTATTTCCTATCTATTGATTAATCTATTAGGCTTCCTAATCAATGAAAATATAGATTTTAATATTTTTGGTGAGGGCGTCTGAGCCTGTTTTGTGTCAGTATACCCCTAGATTTACATTTCTTTTAAATGGTAAAATGTGGGAAAGCTTGATATGAATATTCTAATTACTGGTAACTACATGTGTGTAGAACTGTACATATAGAACTGTAACATGGTTCTCCAGTTTTACATTAGATTATAATTGACAATTTTTCATAGAATTTTCATGGCAATTACAATTAAAAAGTCAATTATCTGAACTCAATTACAATTTAATTATGGTTACGACAGCAACAGATTTTCAAAATTACAATTATAAATGTGCCACAATTGTAATTCATTATCAATTACGTGATTACAATTATAATTGACCCCAACCCTTTACTGAGATTTTTTTGTCTTACAAATTTTTGAACTTTTCACGTGTTTTCACAACGGCTTCTTTCAGTTTACGGAAAATCTACGAAAAGTTACAAAAACTCAACAAAAAAGGAAAAACAAGTGGCGTTGAAGCTGTGTTGCCAGGTTGGGCTTCATGTGACAAAAGCAGGCGATTTTACAGGCATTTTGTTAGATTACTGATGATTCCTTTTTTGTTGTGGGGATATTTCATAACTCTGAGGATTTAGATGGGAGATGGGGGTTTATGGTCGTATTTCTTAGTTTTGATTGGATGCACGATTGGAGTTGCAGATACTGAACTGATCATTCCCGATGATGAACCTCTGGACAAGGTCAGAGAAAGGGACCAGTGCGTTTACTTAGAGAGGTGAGTGATGCCTTTTTCTGACCATGTGGGGAAATGAATGGGTTTCTTATTGATGAGGAAGTCGGGGTTATTCCAGATGGGGGTGAATTTGGATAATCCTAAGGGGATGTTTGTGATTTTGTGGTATTTTCACCAGGCTGTCTGAGTTTCTGATATCATCATGGCTCTGAAACGTGGATGCCGTTTGATTTGCTGATGAAGTAAGAATAGTAAGTCTGAGATCTGAATGTCTGCACAGACTGTTTGTTCGATGTCCAACCATGTGTTATCAGCTTGATTCGGCTGGATCCATTTGAGTAAGTATTGCAGATGATTTGCTATGCTGTAATGAAGGAAGTTGGGTGTGTCGAGTCCTCCTGATAATTTAGGTTTTTGGAGGGTTGATAATTTGAAAGGGGGAGGGGGTTATTTTACATAAAGGTCTGTGACAAACTGAGGGACAAACCAGCAGCTCTGTAACTGATGGGTTTCCTGTCAGTCGTAGCATAAATTAAGACAAATGAAAGCGTTAAAATTATCAGGGCATAAAGGTTGTTCTCTGACCCACAGACGAGCGTTAAACCCGGCTCAGTGATGTGGTTCAGGCTGTGTGTAAAAGACGTAGTGACAGCAGAGCTGATGAGAACATGTAAGTGTCACTCACAGTCGTTGAGGGTCAGCGCTGAGCAGTCCACGGACTGACTCTTGGCCGGGGCGCGGCTCTGAGCGCTCAGCATCCCTGTGCTGTGGATGCTGCTGTTGAAACTGGTTCCCAACTGCAGGCGCCGCATGTGCCGGATTACCGCCGTAGCGTTGAAGGCTTGCTGCGAGGAGAGAGAGGACACGTACCATCATTTAAACTGTTCTGGAGGGCTGCAGTTCTGCAGGTTTAAGACATCTCTGGAGCTGCATAATGTCACATTACTTAGGCACTTAGGAGTGAGTTGTAAAAAAAGACAATCTCAGGACTACAGCCCTCCAGGACCAGAGCTGGCAACCAGAGATAACAGGTCGCTACATTTAAACTCCTCCTACAAATGAAAGGGCAAGTAAATCAGTGTAAAGGTACATAAACAACAATGAACTTTAGAGTATTAGGACTGTGATGACGTGGGATTTGTGGGTTGTGTTGGTGATGTGGAGCATTCAGCAGTAGTAGCTACTAACGCTTGTGGGGTTGTTTCTCAGTGATTCTTTCCTTTGCTTTTGTTCTCGTAGACTGGTTGTGATATTGAGTTCTTGCATGGGTTAATATGTCTATATTTCTATTGGTTTGCGTCTCTATATGTGAGTCATATTCCTTTCTTCTTGTTTATTGCAAACCCTGTCCTGTCTTTGTTTAAGGACCTGTACTACAAAGCTAGATTTCCTCTTATTGCACTAACTTATAGGATTTGATCAGTGTGTGCTGTCCTACAAAGCTGGCTAACGTTGTAGGGGACTAAATCACCATGGTAACTTAGGCTGAACGACTAACCTGGTCGGGACCAGGTTTGTGTTCTGGCTAGGATCTGAGTGAGTACTAAAGCCCGCCTCCTGCCCAATCAGTTCTCTTAGAAATCAACCTGCCCAATAAAAGGAGGATCATTCTGTGGACACGTTGCTGTGTGGATCTGTTGTGACGCTGACAGGAGAGAATATTTAGACATTGATGCAATCCTTTCATTTACTGATCACATAGATTTATATCTGATGGACTGACCTGATAAAGCCTGCGTGCGTCGAACGCTTTCAGACCCATGAATTAATGCATTAATTAATGTATGTAATCTGAGGTGATGCTGAGAGCCTCAGTCCTGTAAGATAATATAAATATTGTCCATCTTATGATGTAGGCTGAGCTGTATGAATGCAGCATCAGGGCCACAGACAAAGTAAAAGTGAGAGTGAAACTCATCAGAGTGTCTGTTTATTCTCTGTTTTTTTAATCTCACTAATTCAAGCATTAACACTCATCAATTCCTGCATTATTTCCTTCCTGCTTTTACTACAAGTGTTGTTTTTGGACAGAATTATGGATTTTAATTCTACATATTTGTAAAGAATTATTCCTCAATTGTGATGTAAATTGCTCTACACAGTTTATCTCTAAATGTGATTGGTCTGACGCTGTAATCTCCACCTCTGTCACAAGAGCACACACGTAGCCAGGCTGAAATCAATTTGCTTAATTTAATGAGTTGTAATCTAGATTCGTTGGACAGCTTCTGCCTGACAGAGAATGTTTGGTTAGGTGAAGCCCGTTATCGAGCTTCGTAGTATAGGCCCATTGTGTATTGTTAAATCTCCCTCTGCTCTCACACAGGTTAGGCCCATCGTCCTGATCACCCTCACTATCTAAGGAGTGCTTAAATAGACAGAGGGTTTGAAATCAGATCTTTACACCTTGTGTCTGCGTTCCCTGGATGACTGAGAGCTTTCACAGACATCTTCATGTATAGTTGTATTACAGAAGGATAGGACTGCACTGTGTTCCACTCAGCTCACCCTCCATTTGCTTTTGGCAAAGTTCTTCCTCATCTGTCGGCTCACAGACTCGTGGATGTTCTTGCAGAGCGCCGTGCCTCCAGCAATCCTGCAACACCACGTCAAGGACAAATCCTTTTAATACACACACGCACACACAAGCAGTACCTGTTGATTTGTGTATGTGTAATATCTTCATGCTGGGTTTCCATTCACTCTTCTTTTGATTATTCAGTATATTTTTCTCTTATTTTGTGTATTTTTGTTATAGTTTTTGTGTTGTTGGTATTATTTAAGTTATTCTAGTTTCTAGTGTTGTTATTTTTTGTGTATTTTGTAGTGATCTTGTGTGTTTTTGTTGTCGTTTTTATGTGTCGCTGGTAATATTCAGTATGATTATCATTTTTATCTAAACATAAACATTATAAAACCCCATATTTTTCATGTTTTTATTTGTTAATTTTCCTCTCTCTCAAGTACCCCCTGTAGTGCTATACCCCTATGAGTACACGTACCCCCATTTGAGAAAGACTGATCTAGTGTATCTGTACTTTTACTGCAGTAAAAGATGTGTGTACTGTCTCCTCTGTAATTAGTGCGAAATCCTAATCACTCATTAAAGCCTCCACATTCTTCAAACACCCTTCAGGACCACAGCCGCTAATTGGCCTGCTTATATTCTGAAGCCTGGTCTGCGAGGGGCCGGCGGTGGGCTCGTGGCACGCCGCCATGGCGACAGATGACAGTGGGAGGACGAGCTCTTCCCGACAAGTGCGTAAATGCCTGGAAATGTGCGTCATGCCGCCATGCAAATGTAGCAGTGGTTCCGTTCTCACCATGGGTGCTCCAGAGCCTGGTCACAAGTGAAGCGCTTCTCAGGATCCTTCTCCATCAGACAGCTGATGAAGTCTTTGGCTGCGTAGAAGAGGGAGAAGGCGAGTGGCTGCGTTCAATAAAGCAATAAAGTGATGAGCGTTAACACAGTAGTGGAATTTCTTTTTAAATAAAGCACAAGTAAAATAAATACAGATCGTTTTTAAAACTTTATTTTTTTCTTGCAGCCTGGTACCAAATGGACCATGGCCCAGTGGTTGGGGACCCCTGCTTTAGAGCAGTGTTTCTCTAACTTTTGAATCCAAGTCCCCCCTTTGTCCGACTAACACATTTTGCTCAAAATTCTGTGGGAAAAAAAAACTAGAGCATAACGCTAAAATGATGGAGCGATAACACACATTTTAAAGAATCTCAGTGGGAAGAAACAGTATTTAGTGCCTCCTGAACAGATTTATTATTTATGGTCATCTCCCTCCTGTTATGGGACTAAGACTGACCTTTGTATTTTCAGTTCTTGTTCTAATCAAGATAAATTATATCATCATTTTGTGTTTTTTGTGTCATTTTGTTGGTATTATTTAAATAATTCTGTGTTTTTGGTGTTGTTTGGTTGTTTCTTATGTCGTTTTCTATGTTTCTCTGTTATTTCTGTGTATTTTGCAGTGATCTTGTGTATTTTACTCTCAATTATTGTGTCTTTGTTGCTGTTTTGTGTTTTGTTGCACGTAATAGTAAGTATTTTTCTCTGTCAGTCTACAGTTTTTGGTGTCATTTTGTGTATTTTGTTGTTTGGTCTTTTTACTATTCAGTATATTTTTCTCTTTTTTTGTGTGTTTTTGTTGTTGTTTTGTGAGTTGCTGGTAATGTTTAGTATGATAATAATTTTTAACTAAAAATACACATAAAACCCCATATTTTAATGCTTTCATTTGTTAATTTTCATGTAGTGCCATCGCATCCCCCCAGGGGTGTACCCCCATTTGAGAAACACTGCTTTAGAGGATCGGTCTACAGCTGAGTGATAAAACCATGTTACTATTTTGTGTCAGAAATGTCTTTGGAGTCATTTAAAATATTAACTTGAAGTGTCAAACACACATATCCCTGTATATGTGGGAGTCACCATTTTGGAGATTTCAGCCAATCAGCGTTCACATAATCAGGGTGTCGTCACATCAGGACTACTGTTATTTCCGCTACCATTGTGAGACACACTATGAACATTATGGTGGACAGATTTTGACAATGAACCGGGGACAATGAAAAACAGTATTTGAATGCCACTATCAGCCTTTTTACTGCAGATTTACACGTAGACCTTAAAACAGATACGTCTATGATACCACTGGAATCATTAAATACCTTTCACTTTATAAAACTTCCTCCTTCCACTCAACAGTGGGTCAGAGTCTGTATAGTGCCTCATATGCAATGCTGTCTGCTCTTCGTTACCATATACAGTTGGTAATTCACAGAGAAACTGTTCAAAATTCACAAAAAAAGCAGTGGCACTCAATCTTTTCAGCCCGTGCCCCCAAAATAAAGCTTCCAGAGACCGGGGACCCCCACTGTACCTGAAGGTAGTTGAACACAGACATTAACATTGAAGAACAGTCATGTGGAGACAGGGCCATCTAGAAGGTCAGCAAAATGATGGTCCATTGTTCTATGAATCTGTGATAACCACATTTATTTATTTATCTGATTAATATCCACTGTTACACAGGAAGTTTATTATTTGCACCATAGCATATAGTCATCTTAAAGATGTTAAAAGTGAAGAGAAAACTTGTAAAAAGGGTTCAAAGTGTCAATATTGGCTTAAAAGTGGCAGAAATTGGGTGAGGTACAGTTGGGGGTAATGTATACTGGCAAATAATTAGCATGGTATATTAATTGGTAAAATAAGCATGATATATGGTGAAAAGAGGTTAAAAGTGACAATAATGGGTCAACATATGTGACATTAGGTGGGAAAAGCAGTGGAAAGGGTTTATAAGTGTCGAAAATGTCTTGAAACTGTAAAAATGTGCAAAAAAGGCAAAAGAAATGGGAGTAATGTAGCAAAAGAAAAAGTGATGAAAATAGGTTAAAATATGGTAAGTTTGGTGTAGTAAAGGTTAAAAATAAACAAAAATGGGCTCAAATCAATGGGCTAAACAGATGTTGACAATTCTACCACTGGAACGGATTACATATCTCTTGAAGGGAAAACATGACTTGTCTGAATCTATTTGGAGGCCATTTATCACATGTGGAATGTTTGGACCTATCCGAGGATCATAATGAGGACTCTTGTGACTCACTGGACTTGGGATTGTACCTTGCCTGAGTTTACATTTTCGTCTCCTGGAATTATGGAAGTCTCTGTACACTTTTAATGGAGAAACAGAAGCAGGGATATGTGTCTGAGAGCTTGTACCGTTGTTGTGTGTTGTAAAATCTAAAAATAATAAATATATTGTTGGGAAAAAAAATGGGCTCAAATTGTTCAGAAAAATGTTTAGTTTCTTGAAGGCATCTGGCGACCTCCTCCCAGTGTCTTGCGACCCCAAATGGGGTCGTGACCCAAAGGTAGAGAACCCCTGCATAAGTGACAAACCCACTCAGGTACAGTAACCAAGTGTTTGTACTCTGTTACTTTTCGTCTGTCTGTAGATCAATGTAACGACATCGTCACCCTCACCAGAGTCTGAGATGTCGTCCCAATAGGGGGCGTCGAACTCGTAGTCCGCCTTCAGGATCTGCTCAAAGAGCTTGGAGTCGTTCTCGTCGTAGAAAGGTGGGTAACCACAGAGCCTGACGAGATAAGACAAAGGTTACCCAACATGGCACTCTGTGTGAAAAATCCAATCCATAAATAATTGGATTATTCATACAGCCACAGAGAGATTATCAAGGCAGTGTGGGCACTAAGAGGGTTAAAAACAATACAGTCACAACCTTTAACTATAACTTTTAATAAATCAGAATGCAATGTGAAACAGTTTCTTTGTCCCTCCTTAAAAGGACTCTCTCTCTCTCTGTGAGGAGACACTCATAAGTGCATGAACTGAAGGAGATTTAAATAAAGTCGGCCTTGAGTTATTCCACTTTCAGGTTTCTGTTGAGAAGAGCAACATGAGCTAGATAAACATGAGACACGTGCCACACTTAAGGCCGGGTTAGTCTTCATTCCGGCCCTCGGAGTGATTTCTGCACAGAGAAATCTCTGAAGGAGAGGTAAAACACGTTCTGTGAATTTACTTATAAATCTTTTGCACTCTTTTCCATTTCATCGACGCCAGCTCAGGCTGAAAAAGTCACTGGCTGTGTTCGAAATGTCATACTAACGTACTACTCATACTTAGTCTGATGTCAAAATGAGTATGTAGTGTGTTTACATTAGAAGATATGAAAAGATTGAATATGCCACAAATACCCAGATGTAAACTATATCAGGGCATTCTTTAAGTATGCATGGTGGGCACACTAGTCATACTCAACCGCCCCATGATTAATTGTGAGTGGAACGTAAAATGGTCCTGGGACCGGCTTTACGCTAAAAATCAAACATTCCCTTTTCAAAACAAAAGCATCTCTTCTTCTTTTCCATTAGCTTTTTTTTTTTAACCCTTTTGTAAATAAGGCTCTTGTTTTGAAGATACCCGGAAATTTGGTCAGTATCACAATGGAGGGTCTCCGTAAATCTCATAAATGTCGGAATAAAATGTGTTTTCCGCAAGTTTTATGGATCAAAGGAGCACATGTTGATATTTCAAAGGTGGAGAATTAACAGAGATATTTAGCCTCGGTGTGCTTCAGGTTTTTGTGGTTTTAGGTTCCAAATGTGTGTTGGGAAACTTGGACGTATACTTCAGTGGAAATGCCCATCATCCTAACCATAATAATAGAATATAGTAGACTGTTTGTAGACTGTTTAGGATAAGTGCAGTCAGACTGTGAGGTCCATCACAGTCGTACTGATGCAACAGCTGATAAAACCATCTTTCACTGACGGAAATGAACAATAAAACACAAAAAGTTTTATTTGGAAAAAAAAAAAGGACACACTGCTGCTGCCTTCAAGGGTGAGAATAATACTGACAACCCAACGAACAAATTCATGAATGTATGAAAAGCTGCTGACTGGGGTCACCTGCTTTTAAATGGCACAGAGCATACCATTTTACTGAGGGGGGTGTGGGGGTAAAGGTGACATATAGGATTGTGCAAAAACAGTTCAATTAAACACGGGAAGGAATTTGTCTTTATACATGGAATTATTGCATATTTACTGATTTTAAAGTTTGCTTTGTCACACGGAGGATGCTTCAATAAGGTAACGTGTCACTGACTCAACCTGTAAATAAGGCTCTGATCCTCCTCCAGGGTCACTCCTGCGTCAAACTAAACCCAGGTATTACTGTTTGATCCTCACTACTCACAGGATGTAGGCGATGACCCCAATGGACCAGCAGTCCACAGCTTTACTGTAAGGCTTCTGCGCTAACACCTCCGGAGCTGGAACAAACAACAAGAACAATACGTGAAAAATCTAAAATGAACTTACAGTCAAAGTACTTTGGTTAAAGTAAAAGGAACCAAAGGGAATGTCACTTGTGTAAAAGTCCAAAAGTAACCATACACATACCGTAATTTTTGGAGCTGTGCTAAGCTAAAACCTTTCAGGAAGATGGTGAACACAACCATAAATGACATAATGGGCTATGCTATTCCAAATAACTGTTTTGTAAATGTACCTGGGAAAAATTAAACATGCTGTACAAATAAAAGACAGGTATCTGATAAAAACTTTATTGATAGCAAGCAAAAAAAGCTATCTACACAAACTGGTACAATGTGGAATCCCCAAAGAAAGAGCACTGGTTTGAGATCATCTGTGATGGAAAAGTTGACTTAAGGCTGGGATACACTTTCGATTTTTTTCAATCGTTGAACTCAGCTCCAGCTCAAACTGTGCGCCTCGTGGTCAGAGCCCAAATGTGCGCAGCTCACGATTCATGTTCTCTCACTATACGGACCGACACTCTGACACGATCTGACTGCTCACACTGTACGTTCATACATGACACGTCGGGGTCTTGTTTCCGGAAATGCAACGTACAAATTAGAAGAAGAACTCTGAAGCGTCACCATTAAAACAGACGAAGAAGAAAAACACGAAAGTGGAGAGACACCCGCAAATCTCAGCAAAAAGAGCTTTAAAAAAGAAAAGACGGCTGGACAGACGTGGGCAGTACGGTCCGTCAATTTTGTGAGCGTTTACAGTAAGCCGGTCCGTGGTTCTGCTTCAACTGTGAGATACCCTCACGAGGAGCGACTGGATTTCAAACATGTTTGATTTCCTTACGACCACACGATTGCTGATCGGGAGCTGGTTGTGAGGTGTTCATCGCTTCTCGTGACCCCATGTATATCACACGATGCACAACACACGATTTAGTTGAGACTCGCACGATCCCACAAAACAGACGCATGAGTCAAAAATCGGCTCAAAATAAGCCAAAAATCGCAGTGTATACCCGTCTTTACCAACTAAAGCTTATTAAAGGATATACCCATGAAAATAACTGGCAGGAGTGGACTGTTTACAAAGAAGTGATGCCAACAACTATTAACTGGATCACCTCAGAATACACCTAGGAAATGCCCCTGAAAATGTTCACCATTTGTTAAATTATTGTTTTTGTTTTCTGTTCATTTATTTTTGTATTTATTTATTTTTATTTTCTTACCTTACCTTAAAAAAAAGTCCAAAAGTAGCTTTATTTTCTATCGTTGACTATAAAAAGCTGTGATGCAGTGTCACCGCTGCACACTGAGGGCAGGATTCACTCAAATTTGAAATAAAGGGCGGTAAACCAGGTGCGTCCCTAAATCCTTTCCTGACCTGCTGCGAGTGATTCACTAAGATTGCAGCAATGATTAGTGCACGAGCAGAAGTGGAGCAGACCGCCCTATTCAAATGAGCATTTTGCTCATTCAATGTGGAGACGTGAGTGCACAGAAACACACAATGAGATCTGAGGAAGTTAAATTGGAGGAAGATGGACTTCTCTGTCTGCTGCACAAACATTTAATAATGTAGAAAACTAAATAAACAAATACCATTTTTTTTTTTTTTTTTTTAAAACAACTTTAAAACCTAATGATATTTTTTCCCTCCTAATTTAATGTGGGTGCTCCGTCACGTTCTGTAACCTTGCCCTGATCAGTCCATAAAAAATAAGCAGATTTGGACAGAAACCATCCTAATGATCTGTTGACGCCATTGATCTGAGTTAATACAGTAACACAGTCTGTCAATCAGTCCACAGATGATCTGGAAGATGATGTATTGACCATCTGACCTCCTGAGTAGAGATGTGTCACCACCACAGTCACATATGCGCTCATTATACCATCATGCGTAAATAATACGCATCTCTGATCAGCTGATGCTGGCCTGATTTCAACGTGACACAAGACTTTGACGGTCAAAACATAGAGAGAAAGACAGGAGATGACTGGAGCTGTGTCCGAAGCCACATCGATCCATAATCATATTCATGGATCTCCGCGCACAGCAATCCTCTGGCTCTGCACCGGAGCGAACGCACACACGGGCTGCAAGCATCCAGCTGTCTCTCTCCTTCACACACATTTTACTCACGCTTTATTTTCTCTTTCAGTAGATGTTAATATTGACTATTGTTTTATATGAATTATTTTCTTGTAACAAAAAAGCATACTCCTGATTAGAGGTGGGAACCTCTGGGTACCTCACGATACAATACGATACACGATACAAATCTCACGATAACAATTATCTCACAATATGACGATACTGCAATTACCAATATATTGGTCAGAAATCAATCTACGATAATCTATGACATAACAAGAAAAAAAAGATTAAGTGAAAAAACACAATTTTTATTTTACATCTCTGAAAGACAATAAATTGAAAAAGTGTCCTATGAACAGTGACACTATTTTAGTGCAACATTTCTGTAAATAAGTGTCAACATATCAATGTAAACAAATAAGTATCTCCATTAGTGCTGTCTGTAATACAAAAATAGGGTCTTTCTTACCAGTGGCACCAGTGCAATATTCCAGTAAACAATATATTGGTTCCTTCAATAAACAGTGACAACATTTCTGTGAAGACGTACCTGCACAATTTAGTGAAAAAGCAGAAAAGGTTTTGAAAAAAAAAATCGATACTTGGCGCAAGCATATCGATAATCGATCGTGTGTAAAAATATCGCGATATATCGCCGTATTGAGATATTGTGCTCCTTATTAGCGTGTGGAATGACCTTTGCTCACGTTTTAATACACCTAACCCTTTTGTGAATTCGCCCCCGAATGGCAGCATCAATGTGCCAAAACTTATAATGATGACCAGTTAAAGAAATACACTGCTTGTTGAATCTTGTCAAAAATGTATAAATATATATTATATAAACATTTATGGTGTCGTATAAACCAAATCCTTCATGAAAATTCTCAAGTACATTTACGGTTTCCTTTCATTAACTTGTTGTCCGCTGTTTTTTATATTAATTTAGGAACGTTAGAAAGACACAGAACAGACATGGATGTAGCCCTCTGTCGTCTGATTATGTGCGTTTGGTCATTATTCAAAATGCTGACATGAATGTTGATAATGTTGCCCTTTAGATCGGATACAATCAAAGCTTTGTGGTCCTGCTGTGATTAAAGATTCATGTCTCTAATGTAGAGAATGAACACTGTAAGGAAACGTTAAGCAAACACATGCTGTGGTGTTTGTTTTGTTATAAAATGAAACTTAAAAAAACAAAACAAAAAAACAATGGGTACTAACTACATTTTTGTTTTCTTCCCGTATGAGGCCCATTGTTTTTAAAGTGGGAACGCGTCACAACTCCCGAGCTCCTAAAGTTTTAAAAAACTCCACAAAAAAAGAAGTGAGGGGTCAAAGTTCATCCTCACCCACGTATCCAGGCGTCCCGCAGGCGGTGGCCATCACCCCGCCCGTCCCCTCCATCTTTGACAGGCCAAAGTCGCTGATCATGATCTTTGACTCGTCATGAGGACTGAAGTACAGCAGGTTCTCAGGCTGGACACGCTCGCACACACACACACGCACACGCACGCACACACACACACACACACACACACACACACACACACACACACAACATGTGCAGTGTAAACAACAATATATACTGAAAAACTTTTGGATGTATAAATAGAAGTGACTTTAGTGTTATTTTTAAATATTCAAAATATGCTTTCAAATCAATGAAAATTAACTGTTAACTTTTAATCTCTGACTTCAAATTATTCTTATTATTTAATTTTTTTTTAAATTCTTTTATGATGGCTTTACCCAAAGTCAGATACAGTCACAGATAGAGAGGTACCACTGTGTCACTTTTTGGGTTTAGTTAAATACTGAAAAAAGTAAAGACTGATTGTATTTTAAGCTTTTTTTGCTGCACTTGGATGCCATTGCAATGGAAGTTAATAACTGGGTTTCCATTACAGATTTTCGCAAAATAAAAGCAATATTTCTCTATGTCGGCAAAGTATAATTGCGCTAATTCCATTAAAGGTTGTTTTGGAGCCTCGTAACTCCAGCGAAATCTCATCCCGCGAGACTTTTCTGCAGGAAGTCGGACTCTCAGAACCTCCTTATAACACAATAATAATTTTTACGTATAATGCTTAGAAATGTCTCGGTCTCTTCTTCTGTTTACACATACCGCGTCATGTTTTCTCAGAGAGCAGTGGTCACGTGACCAGGTACGACACGTCCTGTGATGTGTATTTGCGGAAAAAGTGTTTCCATGGCGCTTTAGCGTTACATTTCAATATCAAAACGTCTGAAATTCCTCCTCGTGAAAGCGTAAAAACTTTTCAGCGATATTTGAGTGTTTTTGAAATTCCATTACCAGTTTTTATTGCGCTATTAAGATTTTGCGCATTTCCAAGGGTAATGGAAATGCAGCTATTGACTCTTTGTGCTGCAGTGTGTACAGTATTTTCCTCCCAGTTTCCATGTGATATAATCTCCTCTCTGCTGTATGTGTTGGATCATACGTGAGTTGATGGCTGGATACAGTACATGTGGTGTGTGTCTGTGCCATTGTTTTCTCAGCTTTGCTGCCCTGTAGATTATCATACACACTCACACACGAAGGGGATCAACGTTCACTCAAGCTGTCATCTGTGAAAAACTGAAAGGTTATTATAATCTATAAACCCTGACGTTAACCCTCTGTGGGAGATCTGACCCCGTCAGGTTATATCATCTGGATCTCCTTCTCACAGGGAGGATCAGAGGTGGCAAAAGTATAGATACTTGAACTAAAAAAGGACTCTGGTAAAAGTAAAAGTATCAAAGTTGCTCTCTTACTTGAGTGAAAGTTAAAAAAAAAAAAAGTATCTATTACCTTTGAACACCTGGAGAGTTTAGCATTCATTATAAAAAAAAATATGTAAATAGAAGGTGTCAAGAAAAAAAAACCACCGGAGGGAGCCAGGCCCCGCGCCAATATTACCCGGGATCATTTCCATCGAGAGAAGGAGCTCATACAGCTGGAGGACAAAGGAGTTGGAGTAAAAAGGCAACAAGGTGCTTATTTTCCCCGACTACACCCTGGAGGTGATGCAACAATGACATGAATTCAATGAGGTTCTGGCTGGTCTTCGGAAGCTTAAGGCGGAGCATAGCCTCCTCTTCCCGGCAAAGCTTCTTGTTAAACACAATGGCCAAGTTTTTACTACCCCGGGTGAGGCAATGGCATTCTAAAATGTGTAATATTACTCTGTGTATATTGGGTTATCCACATCTATATGTAAATGTTTGGCTTTCAAAGGTGATTTTGTTGATATGAGAGATGTTTTAGTTTAATTTGCAGAAATTGGCTGAGGAGTTGAGCTTGCTTTTATAGTGTTTTTTTTATTCCTAACCACTGCTCTTCTGGGAGCTAGTCACTAGAAGTGCGTTTAGCGGTCCCGTGCTTAGATTTACTTGTTTCACATCCAAACATCTTATTCTAAGACTAAACTCAGTAATTTTTTTTGAATCAGTCTCTCCCTTGTGTGATAGGTGTGGCACTGCAGAAGGTTCATTATCACACCTGTTCTGGCATTGCCTAGTGCTGATACATTTTTGGAGTTAATCGGTTTTCTGACTTGACGAGGCCCTTTCCCTCCCACCAAAAGCTCTTAATGCAGGCATGGTTGCAGCTAAGAAATAGATATTGCTTAACTGGAAGTCCACAACACCCCCATGTTTCAAAAGGTGGCTCAATGAAATGCTTCTCATTGCTATGATGGAGCAGATTCGTTTTAGCGAACAGAACTCTCATGATTATTTCATTAAGGTGTGGAAAACTTTTCTGACTATGATGGTCTGTGCTGCAATGTTATGTTTATATTGATGTAAATTCTGTTTTATTTGGCATACTGACTGAGGATTTTTATTGATTCCCACCCATATATGTGTGTTTTTAAGTTTTTGATGTTCTTTTTGCTGGCTACTGGCAGACATCTTGATGTGTGCCCTTTGCCTGTTTCTTTCTTTCTTTCTGTCATTTTGTGTAATACTGCTGGGTGTTCTTGTCTGTATTGTACAAAAAGCTATAAACAAAATAATAATAATAATTTAAAAAAGTAAGTAAAAGTTAAAAGTCGCCAAATAATAAATACTACAGATACAAAAAAAGTGCAGATACAAAAAAAAACCTGCTTAAGTACAGAAAAAGTATTTGTCACCTCTGGGAAGGATACACAGACCTGTTGTCAGTTCTAAAGGCGGTGGTACCTTCAGGTCTCTGTGTACGATGCCCATGGCGTGCAGATAGTTAACAGCATCCAAAACCTGGCGGATGAGGCGACTGGCGTCCATCTCTGTGTAGAAACCCTTTTCCACGATACGATCAAACAGCTCTCCTCCTGACACCCTGTGAGCACACAGCATAGGCTAGAGTTCAGAGAAAAATGTTAATATTTTGTAACATGTTGTGATACAGTTTATAAACTTGTCTTGTGCACGTGGGAACAAAGAAAACCAGCAGAATTAGACTCTGTCAGAGGTGTAAAGAGTAGTGATATATCATTTAAATTGTACTCAAGTAAGTCATGCATAAAATACACAAGCACAAGTAAAAAGTAGCCCAATTACATTGTAATCAAAGTAAAAGTTACTAGTTACTTTCACCCTACACATTTGTTTTTAGTAATAAATCTTGCCACGGTTCCTTTGCATACAGTAAACATCTCATGTATAAACTGAAAAAGGAAGAGATGAAATCTTGCACAATTGGAATTTAATTTATTTTCCACAAAAGGCATCTGTATGACATAAAAAGTTTGTTAAAATATAATGTTTAAAAATAAAATAACACCAACGAATTGAATTCAAAATAACCTCCATTCAATTGCATTACGTTAAATGTGATTGGTCGGTTATGATGTGATGTGATAAAAATTTACTTAGTAACGGTTGGGTGTAGAAAATTACTTTACTTCTTTTAAAACATCATTAAGTACAAGTAAAATGACTGATTTAGAAAAATATTCAAAAAAGTACAAGTACCCATAAAAGCAACTCATTTACAAAATAGTAAGTACTTGTACAGGGTTGCTACAGCTTCAGTCTAATTAAATTCAAGACATTTTAATGCCATTTTAAATTAAATTTAAGGCCAACGTCACAGTAAACAGACAAATGACAGAAAAACCAGACCAAAATAAACAAAATCACTCCAAAAACATACAAGATGACTACAAAAATAGCAACTCTTCCCCACTCTTTCCATTTCCTACCTTGAGTCTCTCCTCCCTGTTCCCTTCCCTTAAAAAGATTGCACTTATTGTAGTGTTGATATTTGACAGCATGTGCAGACAAAGAAGAAAAAAAGGAAGTGTTCTGTAATTTGCTTTATACATAATTTGAAAGGTTGCTTTTGTATGTGTTTCCCCAGATTTCAACACAATGAAACTGATATGGTAGATTTAATACACAGTATAACATATGTAACGTTTCTGGTTTTGTTCATTATTCCAATGCTTCTTGAGATCTTCGTACACAAACATTTTATGTGTGGTTTCTAATAAGACACCCTGAAAATTTGTCTCATAAACTCTTTCTATCTTTACATTATCAATTTCCAACTTAAAAAACTCCATCTGTTTTACAGGAATGGACTGTTTAATCAACAGTCCATTCCTGTCAAACCAACATTTAAGTTTCTGTAAGTTATTGACCTCTTAGTCTTTATTAACCCTGTTGTTATCCATTACTTTCACACCTGGAATCTCAGCCCTGATTTAATCCATGACAACAGTTTAGCATGATTCCATCCTGATAAAGTGTACGTACTGTATGTCTTTGTACGATTGATGAATTACAAAGGAGCAGGTTTCAGGATGGAGAAACTCAGCCGAGTGCTGCTTCCTTTAGACGGAGCATTCAGCTATGTGAGCGCGCTCTCAAACGCCTGGCAATCATAACTCATCATCACTAATGGGACTCACAGGCAACATTAGGCACCATTTAGAGACACAAAGAGGGTGCATGATGCATCACTCATTCACAAACTGAGAGGAAGAAACACTTCTCCAACACCGCCATGAAAAGTATCAATCACTTCATTACTGTACGTAGGTTTACCGTTTACCTGGAGAACGATACTTGAGAAACACTTACGTTTACTTACTCATCTACTCCTTACAGTTTAAGAACTGCCTTGTTACTAGGGCTGCACAATTAATTACATTTGCGATATTATTGCGATATCATAAAATGTGATTTTCTGATTGCAAAAGCTGCAATTTTTTTATTTTTTTACATTTTTTTCTTGTCCTGTCTTGTACTGTCCTGTTAAGTTCAGTTCAGAGTGTTTAAGAAGTGCAGTCCACATGTTTACACGTTTCATGAAACGTGAAGTTAGTTATGTTGAAGAGGTAAAGCCACACATTTGTTTGCTTTATTGTTGTAATCTGTGCTGTAAAATGTATATTTTATATCTATTTAAAGGTAAAAATAATTCTGAAATTGTTTATTATGAAACAGATTGATTTGTTGCTTGTGTTCATTGAAAAATACATGACAAGAGGCCTTTGAAAAAATAATCGCATATTAAATCGCAATTGCAATACTGAGGAAAAAAAAATCACAATTAGATTATTTTCCAAAATGGTTCAGCCCTACTTGTTTCTGTCTTTACCTCTACAGTGAAATAAAGACATGACTTTATGTGAGAGACGTAACCACACAGAGTGGAAAGAACAGCCTCTGTAGAAGCTGCGTTGCCAGGTTGGGTTGTGTATTTATGCAGCGTCCCTGAGTGCGCAGTCACAAAGACTTTTCTAATAAAGAGTTAAAATAGGTTTGGTTAAAGGTCTGTGTGGTTTTGTGATGCTACAATGAGTCAAACCAACACGTGAATATAAAAGCCAAAAAATAAATGTTCCAGCCTCTGAATGTCTGATTTCCTCCCACATCCCACACAGTGACATTCAAAAGGACAAAAGGACCCCATCAAACACTAGGTTGGTATTTTCTGAACTATTACCAAACACAGACACACACAAACACACCTACAGACACACACACACACACACACACTGACACAGACATGCAGGAAAAAGACTAATATAGCCAAGCGGTGCTAATGTACATAGTGTATAAAACATGTAGTGCTGAGCATTTCTGGGTGCTGGTAATCAGCCTGGTGGCTGTAAAAGCTCTGAAATAAAGCTACAATCTTCTCACACTGTCATTATCACGTACATCACAAGCTTCCTTCATTAATATCAGGATTACAATGAAATATCTGTATAATTATTAATGTCATATTAATTTAATTTCACTGCAATATCACACACGAGTGTCTCAGAAATGAGCCCAGTGTTACTGCCAGGTTTGGGGTAAATTCTAATTGTAATTAAGTAATTGATAATTAATTACATTCATGGCATAATTATAATTGTGATTTTAAAAATCTGTTGGTGTTGTAATCATAATTGAATTGTAATTGAGTTCAGATAATTGACTTTGTTAATTGAGTTCAGATAATTGACTTTGTAATTGTAATGAAAATTCGATAAAATCTGTCAATTCTAATTCAATTTAATTTAATTTAATGTAACGCAAAACTTGGGATAAAATACAAATTAGATGATAAATAATATTTTTTGTGTATTTTTCATTTTGATTTAACGCGCGGGTCAAAACTGACCCATTATCATTAGAGATGCTAACAGAAAGCTAACACAAGCAGAAGGTTAACTTTAGTAATTGAGAATGTAATTGCAATTGACTTTCAGGGAATAAAGAATAATCACACTTTAATTGGTAAAAATGACTGATATGACTAACTGAATTGTAATTGAATGCGGATAGTTGAAAACGTATTTGAAAAATGTAATTGACCCCAAACCTGGTTACTGCCCAGTGGCAGCGACTGTAAATTAGTCAGTACTCAACAGTAGTTTGGCTCTGCTCTCTCTCACTGTTACACATACGTTAATTACTGTATGTAAGATCAACACTCCTGCTCACTGATGTGATCGACTGAGTCACTACAGAGTAGAAAAGTAAAGCACAAATGTTAAAAACAGCTACTTATGTGCAGTAATGTAGTATTTTTATTTACTAATTTTCCCCCTGATGCTGAGATATAGTTCATGAATGTAAAACCACAGTTTGCTGTTTGAATTTCCAACGCAGACATCAAATAGACACAGAATAAATGACAGTGTTCAATGATCGGTGGCATCTGCTGCATTGTTTGAGCTGCACTCGAGGTCAAAAACATATTAGCAAAATAACAGGAAGCAAAGTGCTGACCTGGACAAGCTGCAGTGCACACTGTTGATTTACTTACAGCTGCATTATGAGGTACAGATGGTTGGAGCTCTCGTAGATGTCCTCCAGAGCCACGATATTCTCGTGCTTTATCCTGCAGAGAGAGGAAGAGGGAGACTGTGAAACTGTGGGGGCAGCAAAAACATATTTTGCATCGGCTTCAGCTCAAGGCCACAAATGAGACACAATTAGCTTTTTACTTCAATCAAATCCTGCTAAAAGCTTCAGCTTTTTATTTCAGCCCTTTTGTTTGAGCACATGTGTGTCCGCACATGTTGCTGCTCTCCCAGGAGAGAAAACCTTTAAAACGTGATGGAGGAGGATTCTCAGTGAATACTGATCAATGAGTCACCATGTGTCACCTGCTGTCAGGGAGAACACCTCCAGGACATAATATGGACCAAAGCAGGAAGCTGCAGGGTTTGGCTCAAGTACCCCCTTTTTCTTATTTCTCAATCCAAGTCCCCCCTTTGTCCGACTACAACATAAAAACAACTATAGAGCATAATGATGGAATGAACGAGTGATAACACCCATTTTAAAGAATCTCATTTTGTAAATAAGTGGAAATAAACAGTATTTAGTGTAGGGGATCCCAACCTTTACTGCAATTTAGTTGAACTAGATGCACAAAGTGAAAGTATAGAGATATAATTATTTAAGATTGTGTTTGTTTTAAAGGTAGGGTAGGTGATTTTCAAAAGCTAGCATAATTTTGAATGTAGCCTCCCCAATGCCTCCGCCTCTACCCGCCTCGCCCCTCCCCTCTGTGCTCCGTCTCACTCACATGCATGTGCACAGCTGCTGCAGAAGAAGAGCTCAGCTCATCGCTTGTATTGTGTAGAAACTTCGTTGTCTCATGTCTCATTCAGCAGCAAGTAAACAATAAACTTTACCATTATATATGTTAAAAAACGTGACCAAAAACTCTGTTTTAACGCGCTTTCAGTGTGAGCTCGTGCATGCGAGGAATCGAGAATGAGCAGGGAGACAAACGGTTCTTTTTTTTCCATTGGTCGAAGTCATTACAGATTTACAGCTGCTACAGATGACATAAGATCTTAATTTCTGTCAGGATATAAAGACAATTTCAACCAAAAACTTAAAAAGTGTATCTGGAGAAAAAAAAGAATAATAATTGCAAAATTTCAAAAATCTATTTACATTTTTCAGAAATTTTAGCCTACCCCACATGTGGTCCCGACCCCAAGGTTGAAAAACTTTGATTTCGTGGCTCCTTAATAGATTTATTCCTATAGTTTGTATCATTTCCGGTTATCTAATGCCTAGGGTGGGACCGAGACTGAGGTGGGACCCCTGTAGTGTCATCGCATACCCCTAGGGGTACACAAACCCCCATTTGAGAAACACTGCATTAGGCAATGGTTAAAACAATAGGCCTTGTGCAGTAACGCACGATTCGGTTTGTGCCTTTTCCACCTCTTGAAGGCTGACAAGCAACCAAGAAAAAAGATAAGGCGAGTCAAAGGATGGAAACTGTAACCAGGCAACCACTGGTGGACGAGTTCACTGTGAGCAACAAATAACTGAAATTCTTGAGGGAATTAGCCTTTAGGAGGAGGAATGAGTGTCACCAGTGTCAATGCCAACCTATTATACCCTCTGTAGTTGTGTGTGTGTGTGTCAAAAATGGTAAATGAATTTTATTGATGGGAAAGCCACTCAGGCAGAGCTCAGAGAGAGAGAAAAGATGAAGGTAAGGCAGGGCGTGACCCCTTCTTCCCTCCCACGCCTGCAGCTCAACGCGGCGCCTACGTACTTCCTCAGGACGGCGATTTCATTCTCGATGCTCATCTCCTTCCCCTTCAGCGCCTTTTTGGGAATGCACTTGATGGCCACCATCTTTCCCGTGGCTTTCTCCCGAGCCATCACCACTTCAGAGAACGCACCCCTGTGAGGAAGACAGACAGAGAGAGAGAAAGACAGAGGGTGCGTTTATGTGCGCGCTCTGACAATATTGACACATCATCAGTGAGCACTCACAGGCACATAGGGCCAGAGTGCACCAGCAGCAAACACCTTCAAACACATTTAAAACCTCCCAAAAAAAAACACCCAGCGTGCCTTCCTCTGCCATCTGCCTTTAAACACAGAATTAGGGGAATATTTGCTTAAGCCATCCTCGCCTGTTGCTATGATACCGCACAGATAATAAATCTATCCGAGCAGGCTGCAGAGCTGTTTTTCAAACCCCTGTATCTGTGTTTCCCTCCATGCACCCTGAGGATGGCTCGGTGTTTAGATCTGAGAGGGAGCAGATTATCACAGATCAGCTCTAACACTTAACACATGCTCCACACCGAGACGCACGACAGCAGAGGCGCATGTTTCATGTTTAAATGACATTTTTATCACGCTGTGAAGAGGCTTTTGAGGACACTTTTTTTTTGGTCTCGAGTATGGAAAGAATGTAATACACTGAGCAAAAATATAAATGCAACACAGGTTTTTGCTCCCATTTTCCATGAGCTGAACTCAAATGATTTAAAACTCGTTTCTGTACACAAATGGACTATTTCTCTCAAATGTTGTTTTAATCTGTGTTAGTGAGCACTTCTCCTTTGCTGAGATAATCCATCCACCTCACTGGTCACTTGTGTGGGATATCAAGATTGTGATTGGACGAGATTACAAAATGACAGTTTCCTTTAGCAGATGTTTTTATCCAAAGCGACGTACAACACGAGCAGTCACGGTTCAGGGATTTGATCAACATCCCACAGTGATGGTTGGATTCAAACTTGTGTTTGGTATTTACATCCAACCGACCTCAAACGCATGACCACATGTAACCACATCACGGACATGGACGGGGTCAATTGTAATTGTAATTGCATAATTGATAATTAATCAGACCTGTTGCTGTGAAATAACCCTGGAACTAAACATGTAACAACCCTGGAACAAACTGTCACTTGAATGTACATGTGCATATACTATTTAATTTAGATGTTCACCTGTACTACTCATCACTGCACTACTGCACTATTATCCTATAATAATAATAATTATTATTATTATTAGTTGATTGTTATTATTTAATGTTTACATTGTTAGAGAGAGCACAGTTCACCAAGTCAAATTCCTCGTGTGCATAACATACATTACATGGCCATTAAAGTTGATTCTGATTCTGATTAATTACAATTATGGCGTATTTATGATTTTTAAAAATCTGTTGCTCTCGTGATTGTAATTGACTTTAGATAATTGACTGATATCAAGCTTTCCTACATTTTACCATTTTAAGAAAATGAAATCAAGGGGTAAATTGACACAAAAAAGGCACAGACCCCACTACAGAAATATCAAAACCTATATTTTCATTGATTAGGAAGCCTAACAAGGTAATCAATAGATAGGAAAGAAATTAGATGATAGATGATTGTTTTTAGTGTATTTTACAGCTGATTTAAGATATGCTAATAGACAGCTAACACAAGAGGAAGGTTAACTTTTATTGGGTTATTTATTTCAGTAATTGTGATTAACTGTAATTGAACTTTAGTAATTGAGATGGTGATTGTAATTGACCTTTAGAGGATAAAAAATAATTGTAATTGAACTGTAATTGGAAAAAATGTAACTGAAATGTAATTGAACATGTAATTGTAACTGAAAAATGCAATTGACCCCAACCCTGACCACATGGAACCACACCAGTCCAGGACCTCCACATCCAGCATCTTTACCTCCAAGATGGTTAGAGACCAGCCACCCAAACAGCTGTAGCATAACTACAGGATTCCTGCACAAACTGTGAGAAACCGTCTCAGATAAGATCATCTGCGTGCTGGACGTCCCCCTCAAGGTCTGTTCATGACTGCACAGTCCGCACAGTCCACAGTCCAAATTCCATGTTTTCTACATTAATTTTTTAAAATTCCATTTTGTGTTGTTTTTTTTTTTAGAAATATTAAGCAATTTTTTCAGAAAATATTCATTTTTAACTCCTGTGAGGAAACAAAATAAATACTAATAAAAAAAGAATACTATTAATTAGCCTTTATTTAGTCACGAGAACCACATTGAGATTAATTATCTCCTGGCAGCAGTAGATAAAGTTTACAATGTCAAAATAATACTAAAATGTTCTTAAAACAAACAAATAGCAAAAATAAAATAAAACAATGAAGATTGAAAGTTGTACTGACATGGATTATTCTGACTGCTCCTTTTTAATTATGTATATGTCATATAAAGATGTATGAGAGCAGCATTAATATCACCATATTTGTCCTCAGGGATCAATGGTTTACTGAATCTGAGCAAGTTTATTGATCAAGTTTTAATCATTAACAGAAGGGGAGGCGGGCGGGTGGTGCACCTAATGAGCAGCCCCTGGAAAAATGTTCTTTGCTTCACAATGACTGCATTTCATCCACATTCTGTCAGTTTGTGCGTTCAACACTGGATTCCATTTTCATTGGTCAATTTTGTGACTCCGTCCGCGATTCCGTTAACGTGGAACATGTAGGGCCCTATAAATGCTTACATTGGATGGTGTCTGGCATTTTGGAGATATGTTCTTTTCACTGACGAATCCTGGATTTCACAGAACAAATCAGACAGACATGTATGGCGTCGTTGTGAATTGAGTAGCCCATGTTGGCGGTGTGGTTATGGTATAAGCAGCATGTTTGGGATGCTCTGGATCGGCGTATATTTTGTTACAGCAGCACAGTGACAGTGGCATTGACCAAAACAATTAAGGATCACTAAAAGTTCAGATGTTTTTATATATTTTTGGACTTTTAATGTGAAAGGAAAACTCAAATTCTAAATAGAAATCTAAACTTTCTGACTGCCTCGCTAGGTGACACTTTAATCTTTATAAAACACGAGGATGCAAATCTTTTTTCCTGCTTTTTTCCTCCTGTTCCTGTATTTCAAGATGTTCGGATTCTTTGACTGTGGCAGCATAAAATCTGTTTCCTTGTCGGTCAAAAGGTCTGTCTTGTGTTTTTCGCCGTGTCAAGATAAAGTCAAGTTTAAGTGCCTACATGCACTTGATTGTCTACCACATTATCTAGTTGTGTTAACCAAGCTTTGGATAGTCCGATTCCAGCCGAGCTAACCTGTTTACATACATTTCACAAATTTAAATAAATTGGGGCTTTCGCCTTTAATTATCGTCATATGTTTTACACATATATGAAATTTGTTCTTTGTATTTGACCCATCCCTGAGGAGCAGTGGGCAGCCACGATGTGGCGTCCGGGGAGCAGTTGGGGGTTATGGGACTTGCTCACTATCCCACAGTGCAATTCACAGTGCCTGGGTGCAATTCCACCGGTGACCCTATGATTACAAGCCCGCTTCCTTAACCACTAAGTCACCACTGACCCAATAAACCAGTGGACAAGGACATTGATTAAATTGCTCTCTCAAAATGCCTCCTTCTTCTTACAGATCAGTATATGTGAGCATAGTGATTGAATACTGAGAAGAAAATACCTATTTTCACCCTAAAACAACATGACTGATATGGAAAGCGCTTCCAGTGTAATCCACTGCTCCCCACACAATGTAGACTGCAGTAAATCAAATCCATGCTAATCCCACAGAGGGGGAGGGTCAGTTTGAGTCATGGTGCACAAACAAGAGCTGCAGAGTTAACACCACTACCTGCTGAGAAAGCATGGCTTCAGAGGACGACCTGCAGTGTTTCCCCTACCATTATGTTATAGTGACAACCTGGAAAGTTAGGGGCCTATCTGTATCTGTTTTTAATAATGTCCTACACTGATGTAAATATAAACATCCTCACTATGATGTGAGTCATCACTGTGTCTGCAGGATTGCATGTTTATAGTTTCACTTTAGTGTCAATTCCAGGGTTGTGACTTTTTATCATTTAAAACTGAGGGTGCAACATTATTAGTATTATCTTTATTATAATTATTATTTCTATTATTATTATAAAAACATTTAATTAAAATGTTCGTTCTAACCCTGGACTTCCTCTGGATCTGTAACTGCTCTGCTGCGTAACTGCAGCGCAATCTGCAGTCTAGCAATCCTCACCGCCTCCAGTTTTACTGAGCATCTGTTGCAGCAAAGACTCAGAAGATCATATGTAATCACGCAATATATATAAGTGATTCAACCATGGATAAATGTAATATGTATATGAGAAATATGATTGCTACCAAACATATCAACAGAAAGGTCTTGTCCCCCCAAGTCCAACTATGTGCTTGGTTTTTGGGTAGAGTCCACATTGCACCCAATAGAGCGGAATCGCACAATCTTCGGGCCAAAAAAGTGTTAATTTTGTTGGAAATATGGTATCAGCAGACAGGTTTTATTCCCCTGAGTCCATATATGTGCAGGTTTTATGAAAGAGTCCGAAGGTCGGTGTTTTCCTCTATCCATTGATTCACCTTGATCAATGGATGGAATTACAATCTGCCTTGAACATGGCGTATTTTATTTTGTGTCTATGCACTACTTCCTGTCCTGCATGGGCTTATTTGTGTTAAATTGCTGCAGGCTAACTAAATATTAAATCATAAATGTCACGGGTGAAACTAAATATTTAGCTAGTACACACATTCACCTGAAGTACCAAAATAAATTTAATAAATAAATTTAGCATTTAGATGTAACATTTACATTTAAATTTAACATTTAGATGTAACATTTACATTTAAATTTAACATTTAGATTAACCATTTAGATTTAGATTTAACATTTAGATTTAGATTTAACATTGACATTATATTTTAATGAGAAAAGTAAATATCATAAATATTGCTGTAAATCTGGTCAAAAGTAAAACCCATACTTTTTCAAAATGTGGTTTGTTGCTGTTTATTTTAGCATGCGTGACTTTACACTTGGTGCCCCATACAGATTTGAACGTGCAAATGGTTGATAAATGAGGACCAGAGTGTGTGTTCAGTGATGATTTGTTGTGAGAATTGTTCAGCTGAGTGATTGAGCACACCAACCCTTCTGACCTGACCTTGGAGCAATACATGACGTCAGACATTTAGTGAATGGAAGACGACTATCTTCCCTGTGCAGCTGAAGCTGTGAGCACAAAGAGCATCATGGTCTTTATTCAGCATACAGCTGTGAGTGTGTGTGTGTGTGTGGCCTGTGGACATGAGCAGAGGTGTGAGAGCTGCTGCAGGCTGAGCTTCGTTTCTGCACGCTGCACCAGCCACCACCATCACCACCACAGGAAACCCCTGCGCTCGCAGCATCCAACATCTCTACAGCACAAACCTGGCTTCCTGCAACACTACAGAACTCAGAGCTGTTGCTGTGTCAGTGTGCGAATCAAGGCGTGATGAATTCAACTCAATCTGTGCACTCACGCCGTCCTTTCATGCGCTGCAGTAAAGAAGGAGCGTGATGTCCACTGAAGGTCATGCATATGGTGATCATAACCACCCACAACAGCTCACACACACACGCACAGTTACACACAGCGAGACACACAACAACACAACACACTTCTCCAGAACAAGGATAGGACTGTATATAGGTGAAAATGGACTGTGTAAATGTGCACAACTTTACATTTTTACATTATCATTGTTTTATTTTGGTTGCAGATTTGTGTTTTTTTCCTGTTTTGGCATTTTTGCAGGTTTGTGACTTTTTGTGAGTAATTTTGCTGTCATTTTGCCTGTGTTGTCGTCAAAAATCCAACTCGCCTGTGTTGGAGCTGACTTTTAACAAAATGTGGAATAACAAGGAAGGGAGGAAACAGACCTTTTTCAAATTTTGCCATCCGAATGAGGCTAAAGGAATGTACTGTATATCACTGTATCAAAACCATTATAAAGTGAATTTTTCATAATACTGCCTCTTTAATACAAAATAAGCTATACAAATATATATCTTGATATAGACAATATTGTAATTTACTATATCGCCAAAATAGAAAACTCGATACATGTATGGGATGTATGCATAGGAAAAAATTAGTTGTTTGTGTGTGTGTGTGTGTGTGTGTGTGTGACAGGCTTTGGACACACAACAGCACACTGTGTGCAGACGGGTGACTCATGAGAGTGTAGGCTGCTGCTGTGTCTGTGTGTGTGTGTGTGTGTGTCTAATCACCGTGTTAGAAACACTTTGGTTTCTGGACTGGATGGGGGGTGGAGCTAATCATTCATATTCACACACTGCTGCATGTTTGGTGCTGAGTAATGGGATTAGATCATTGTGTGTAAAATGCTTCACGCGCGGCTTGTTACGCAACACAAAGCAGGACGTTGAGGACATGCTTATGATCACACACCTACTAAATGAGGGCATTTTTTTATTTGATGTCCTCATTTGCAATTCATTTCACAATGTTCTACACCTTCAAAACACGCTCCCTGACAAATCTAGGAAAGTCTGCTAACTGCTTTTGTTCATCTTTGTTTCAGCGTGTCCCCACAGTGGACATGGGCAGACATGGGACAACTGGCGTCCCAGCATCAGGGGCCACAAGCGGCCCTTGGCATAACTAAGTGCGGCACAGAATACAAAATACACAGAATTACAGAAAAAAATACAAAAAAGACAACAAAAATACACAGTGGCTTAAAAAAACATACACAATTACAGATAAATACACAAAAGGACAACAGAAATAGACAAAATTACACAAACTATACACAATAACAACAGACAAAGCCTTTGTTCTTTCCTGTATTAAAGCTCAGATTGGTCATTATTCTAAATGCTGGCATGAATTTTGATAAATTGGTCACATTTCTGTGCCTCCCACAGTGAGAAAAGTCTCCTATCTCTGGTCTCAGGTCACTGCACTGTCTCAGGTGTTCCTCACGCAGTTTCTGTGAAATCATTCCAGGAACTTACCGTATAGGTCTCAAGTAAACTTGAAAACTCGATGTGTCCCTTGGTCTCCCATTCCACAGAAACATGAAACATCAGTGTGTTTCACTGCAGTACTAGTAATAAGTTGCATAAACACTAAATGGCTTTTCCACATCGTTGACTAAGAGTCCCACCATTGTCCCACCATTGTCCCAGGTCTCAGTATGAAAACCTCACACACTTTCTGTGAAGTCCCTCCAAATACTTTTAAGTCACATACAGTAAATACTCACATTTTGACTAAACATCAGTGTGTTACACCATGGCAGGATTGGGGTCAATTTTTGTGTACTTGTAATTGTATTTTTTTAACCTGTTGCTGTTATAATTGTAATTAAATTGTAATTGAGTTCTGATAATTAACTTTGTAATTGCCATGAAAATTCTATAAAAATTGTCAATTATAATTTCAACGCAAAACTGGGGAACCATGTTACAGTTGTACAGTTATATACATATGTAGCTAATAATTATTAAAATGTGTTTCATATTAAAATTTCCCACATTTTACCATTTAAAAAAAAAATTGAAATCGAGGGGTATACTGACTATTCCAAAAATATTGAAACCTATATTTTCATTGATTAGGAAGCCTAACAAAGTAACCAATAAATAGGGAAAAAAATGAAATGATAGACATTAGTTTTTAGTGTATTTTACAGCTGATTTAGGACCCGTTATCATAAGAGATGCTAACAGAAAGCTAACACAAGAGGAAGGTTAATTTTTATGGGCTTATTTATTTCAGCCTTAGTAATTGTGGTTAATTATAACTGAACTTTAGTAATTGAGAATGTAATTGTAATTGATTTTCTGTGGATGAAAAATATTTGTAATTTAATTGTAACTGGAAAAAATGCTGGTCACTGTAATCATAATTGAATTGTAATTGAACATGGATAACTGAAAACATAATTGTAACTGAAAAATGTAATTGACCCCAACCCTGCACCATGGTCTTTGTAAGTCTCATAATCAATATCATAATAAGTGGCATTAAAATACGGTACTTCTACAGTCCAAAAACCAACTGCTACTTTAGCGATTTGACTGAAGTACATTTCTCATTGGTTCTTGGAATCGTTGGTCAGTGAGATACTTTCACTTTCACTAAAGTCCGGCTCCTCAGTGCTTCATACAGGACTGGATCTTAGTAATGTACAAAGTCACCTCTCAGCTTGAGCCGCACACAGCAGATGGTATAATCGCAAAATGTGCCAAACGTGTGCTCACAGATTGGAGTCAGCTCAGGTTCTTCAAAAGACCCAAAAATGCAACGAGGGAGAGACTTGATGTTTGTCAGAATAGATTTGCGCATGCAGAGTTCCACTTCAAATGTGTGTCTGAAGCAGCTGCGGATCCTTCAGCTGTTACACAATAGACTTACACTAAGAGCCTTTTTGGCACCGTCTGCTCCGCTGTGAGCGCTGCCATCACTCACAGTTTGTGCTGGTGAAAATAACACAGTTTCCAAAAAGCAGACACTGGTTTATGCAGTGGGACTAATTCTTCCCCATTGGTATGATCTGTGACATTTTCCATCACTGCCCACTTGCAGTCACTGTTACGGAAGTAACGAAGTCATCAATCAATCATCAAGTAACTCAGTTTAGATTGATAACAGCCATGCACCTAATGGAGTATAGGTCAATTTCCATGAACAAAAGTCTCACCTGTCTATAAGTCACATGTCTGAATGTCAATGTGGTGGTTTGGATACTTAAAGTACTGTAATATTACTCTGTGACTGTAAACCACTGGTGTTTAAAGCTCGCTGTCCACTGTCAGGGTTGATGTGGTCTGGGGCGAGAGGCTGAATTATGTTAATGCAGTGATTACAGGACCTGGTCCCTGCATCCTCCCTGTGGAGCTCCAGTGAAGGAGAACAGCGGTGAGGATGGGAGAGAGGACGTATGGTCTCCTTCACGGGGAGCAGTGAGGACTTCCAGTTGCCTAGCTGCCACATTCATCATCATACTCAGTAAGGACTCACTGAGCCTGTACACAAGGTGTGTTTTAGAGAATCAATGCAAAAGAGGCACTTCAATACATCGCAGACGAGAAGGGCTAGGGCGAAGGGCTGTCTGACAACACTGTCTGCTGTTTATAAAGAATGTTTTTCATTTTATATCACCTGTCAGATATATAAAAAACTATGAACAAAGGCAGAATATACATAAAAACCTCTGATAATCCTCTGAACACTTCCATTACAGAGGAGTTGAACCTCCGCTGCATGGCTGATAGACTTGCTGATTTGATGACAATCCAGGAAGGAGGTCTGCAGTACCGCTGCATCCCAGTGGAAGGCACTGCACGCCATGAGGTTGATTTTTTGATTACATTTTAATGACTTTGAAAAGAATAAACACGAGAATATCTTAGATAAGGTTTGGGTTTAGGTTGCTTATCTCCATTAAAAAGCTAACCTTAAGGTTTCAGCGTACCAGGACATTTTGAACTATGTGATGCTTCCAGCTTTGTGGGAATAGCTTGAGGAAAGCCCTTTGTTATTCAAACAATATTACTGCCACGTTCACACCAAACGCGTCCAAAGCGTCAACAGCATCAGTTTTGCATAGACAATATATGGTGGATGCGCTTCTAGGGAGCGTCGGAGGTCCCACTACGCGTCCTGTGTGGCGCGTTTTGAAGCTTAAAACGCAGCAGACGCTTTTTACGTGCGTCAGGCGCCTCCAACGCGGCCGACGCTAGAGTTGGGATTGTTGAATTTTTGGGTCATATCGCGGCGTGTCGACCAATCAGGGGCATTTCCCAACCTTGACGTATTCAGAATAATGAGAGAGAAAAAAAAAACACTAACCGGAGACATGCACTCTTCTATTGGAAATGTTAAGTATGCACTACTACTGTCAGGTATGGGCCTTAAAAGGCAAGCATCCAAAAACATTTGGAAACACTCACCTCATCACGTCACTGCAGTTAATGATGCTTGAATCCTTTCGATAAGACTGTTACAAATTACAAGGATTAAGCCTTCAAAGGCTGTATACCTAAATACTTTTGCATGTCAGTAAAGTAATAGAGTGCAGGTAGGCTACTTTGTTTCAAGTATGTATAGTTTCGCACAAATATCTAAACTTTCTACAGATTTACATTTTACAAACTTTCTTTCTTTCCAACAGGAAATAAAACGTAAGTGAATACAGTGTAATGAGAGAAGAAGAGAGCCAGAACTAGAAGCTGCGTTGTCATGTTGGGTTTATTGCATTTGAAGGTTGTTTATTCAGCAAAGCACAGTTCGATTTTCAAATATTATATGAGACAGTTCTGAAGGTTAGGTTGAATTCTAGACTGAAATACAATGTTTAATATTAAAACTACCTTTTGAAAGGTTCAGTACAGTATTGCAGTGATGGTCTGTTAGTGTTACAGATTAACTGGTGATCAGGTTATCTTGTGACCAGGGTGGGGGTCAATTGCATTTTTCACTCACAATTATGTTTTCAATTACCCATGTTCAATTACGATTACAGTGATCAGCTTTTTTTTTCAATTACAATTGAATTACAATAATTTTTTTATCTTGAGAAAATCAATTACAATTACATTCTCAATTACTAAAGTTCACTTACAAATGTATCACAATAACTGAGCCTGAAATAAATAACCTAATAAAGTTAACCTCCTCTTCTGTTAGCATCTCTTATGATAACAGGTCCTAAATCAGCTGTAAAATATATATCATCTAAATTCTTTCCTATCTATTGGAAATAAACTACCTAATCAATTAAAATATAGGCTTTAATATTTTTTTTAAATGGTAAAATGTGGGAAAGCTTTATTTGAAACATTTTTCAATAATTAACTACATATGTGTAGAACTGTACAAAGAACTGTAACATGGTTTCCCAGTTTTGTGTTAAATTAAAATTGAGAGTTTTTGTAGAATTTTCATGGCAATTACAATTACAAAGTCTATTATCTAAACTCAATTACAATTTAATTATGATTACGAAAGCAAAATATTTTTACAATTACCACTTCAGTATAATTGTAATTAATTATCAATTACGTGATTACAATTATAATTGACCCCAACCCTGCCAGTGACTGTTTCTCAGTTTGTGCAGGTGATTTGCTCATGTTAGAGTTGTGCCGGGTTGTAGACAACCCCCCACATCTGTACCTCGTTGCATAACCCATCATACTGCTCACACTGCTTCACACCATTTACACTGATGTCCACCCCATATATGATTATGTGCAACCAGTACAAGACAAATCCTTGTCTGTAGTCGCAAAAAGTTGAATGTTAACCTAATCACTAGGAACGAGTGTATCATGTTTTTGCTGCAGTCTGTGCCTTCTCCTCACCCTCCGAGGGCTCACTTTTCTGTTTCAGGTGTTTTGATGCTGGAGCTGACGGTTCCTGATCAATGGTTCGTGGCTCAACTAGTCTTGAACACTTGGATGGACTATTCTTCTATCCTATTCTGTTTGTCCTACTGTCCACTAACCACAACCAGTCAAAGCTGATGGATGCCACCTCTGAACCTGGTTTCGCTGGAGATTACTTCCTATAAAAAAAGGGAGTTTTTTCTTCCCACTGTCACTAAATGCTTGTTCATGTGGATCTTGTTGGGTTTTTTCTTTCTTACTATGGACTTTATATTTTGTTAAGCACTTTGAGATGACTTTGTTGTAATTTGCACTGAATAATTTAAGTTGAACTGAATTGAATGTTATATTGTGATTGTTTCTCAGATGACGGTATGTTAGTGTTAGGGTTGAACTGGTGAGTGGCAATGCTATCTTGTGACTAGTTTCTTCGTTGGCAGTGACAAACTCTTGGTGCTACAGATGGAATGGTGATCATGTCGTCTTGTGACTGTCTCACAATTCATACTGACAATCTGCACGTGTAAGGCTCGGACTGGTGATCATGTTAACTTGTGTTCAATGCTGAGACTCTGTTGGACGGGTTATCATATTATCTGGTGACTGTGTCTCAAATGCTACTAACGTTCTGTTAGTGTAACAGTTTGACAGGTGATCTCGGTATCCTGTGACAGTTTCTCAGATATATCGTCTGTTAGTCAGTAGGTGTATAATATAGAGTACAGCTGCTTGAAGCCTGGTTACTTCTTTTGCTTCCAATCAGCGGCTTAAACATCTGAATTTAGCCCTGAGGTGAACACAGCAAAGGTACAGGATCTCATTAGGTCTGCAGGGTAAGCCTGCCTGAACACAGTTTCAGACCTCCAGCAGAATGTCACATCAAGTTTCTTCCCTCCTAAAATATAATGTGACCAACATCTGTTTCTTCATCTAATTTATTTCATTTTATTCATTGAGAATAGAATTTATTCATAGCTTCAACTGGATGTACACTGTTTTGTATTATTTATAGAAAATTTAAGTATCTTCAGTTTTTTCTCATTTACAATTTGCATTTAATGTCCAAATCTTCATATTTTTTTTTAAATAAAACCGCTCCCTATTTTCTGTTCTAACCCTCTATAAAACGATTTGATTGTCTATGAAAAGCGCTTTATAAAATACAATTCATTATTATTATTGTTATTATTATAACGCCAAATGTGTTATATTCTATACATGGCTTTTAAAACCCTCTACATCAGACATAGGCAAGTGGCGGATGTTGATCATGCAGCCCTACGATCAAACACACACATTTTTTGGTCCTACTGTGATAAATGCTGCCTACCTCTTTTCTACATGATCAGTGTGATGTTTTTTTTTTTTTTTTTGAAAAAATGATTATATACATGCAATACAAGGACAATCCACCCATGGAGCCGTAATTAGTTCAGCAGAGGCCTTTCCAGCAACTCTACAAGAATGTCCTTTATGAGGAAAGATGCACATGTGGTTTTAGAAGAAGAACTTTTCAAATTTTGAAAAGATTAAGGTCAGAAAAACATTCAAATTTTTACTGAAATATCAATAGGAAGAGTTCTGGGATGATGCAGTGTGATATACAGTAAGTTTATATTTCATAATCTCTGTTTTGCTAAAATCATGTTGAAAATGGTGTATCAGATTTTCTACAGCAGGTATATGAGGTCATGCAACTCTAAATCAGTCAATTGTCATTTTATTGCAATTCATACATTTTACATGTCATCTAGCAACATAAAGTCTATTTCATTTTTCAAGTAAACTAAATAAATGTTTAAATTGTATAATCTGGTAACCAACATGGGAAAGAGACAGAGATTTAAGCATTGCGCAGGCCACTTTGCACGTGTGTACTGAGAAATGCCAAGAGCATCTCGATCTGAACACCCTGCAAAATGAAAGGTTTGTGAACCACGAAATGAGGAAAAATAAGTGAAACATTATATGTTATAGACTTCACTGTACCAGTTCCATTGGTGGATGTCTCCTTGTTGCATAAAAGCAGCACTAAAACAATTCCTTATGTATAGTATGTATGGAATTACCAATTCGTTCACATGTTGGTTATTTAATATGTTTTTTTGGTTAAAAAAAAAAACAATATTTAAGCATTGAGACAGAATGTATCAAATATGCTACAAATTAAAACTCATAAATAGAAAATTATATTAAATGTTTTTTTTTTTTGTTGTTCGTGGGAACCTCCAGTTTCCAAACATTGGAATTTTCTGTCAATTATTTAATATTCAGGCTTTACAGGGTTACAATATTAAAAACATCAGATATCAGGTTCTTTTAATTAAATATGACAATATGAACACTTCTTGATTTTTGGGTTATTCTTTAGGAGCAATAATAATAGGACCAGTTGAGAGCCACTGGTTTATATGGTATAAAACAGGGATGTTTGTGCCCGCTGAGGCCTCGTTTGCAAACCCTAAATGACGTGTGATTGCTCTAAGTGACTTTCCAAAGTCAGCTGGAGTGGGAGGAGCAATTCAGTGAATGATGCCAGCCAAAGCACATGAAGACGTTAAAGGTGTTGTCAGAGGAAGAGCAGGAGGATAATCTCCTCCTCTTCCTCTGCCCAACAGCCCTCACTCGCCTAGTGTTAATCCTCCACCAAAGCTGCAGCCCCAAGCCTGTCTGAGAGCCACTCTAACACACGCACACGCACACGCACACACAGACACGGATTAAGACACAGAGGAAACAGTCAATGGATGAGGACTCAACACAGAGTCATCCTGTAAAAGTATGGAAAATCTATTTTGGAGTAAAACTATCTTACAGACTAACAAAGTTTGCTATACGCAATAAACATACAGCTGGAAAAATAACAACACACAAAATGAGCTTTTATGTATATTTATCGTAGTTTACAGAGTATGGGTCGCTTTTCACAAAATTCATGATTTTCACGTAAAAACCACCAACTAAGTGTTACCTGGTTATTAGTCACGTCTGAATGTTAATGTGGGGTTAGTACGCATCAATACTGTTTTTATTGTCAGGTATTACAGTCTGCTACTATATAATTCAAGCTTTCTGTGTTTCTTATATAAAATGCATTTGAGGTCATTTATGCTTTTATGTTTATGATCTTTATGTAGATTTTTATGGTCTTGTAAGTTGATCTGGCCAAAGTAAATGCTCATATAATGGATATACACTGAACTGCATGTGCATGTGGTCCCCGTGGTATCGGTAGCACTGGGAACAGGGACCCCCAAACGAGGAGGGGAACAACATCTGAAGCCTTAAACTCTCAGGTCTTTGGAAGAGGAAAAACATACCATCCAAGGAGGGTGAGATAAGGTTGTCGTTGTTTTAATCCATCCGTCTTTTGCTGTTTAGTTTTTTTTTCTTCTTCTTTTTAATATATTCATCATTTTGTTGTATGCTAAAACAAAAAACAAAGCAACTAGTTTTTCAGAGACTTATGAGAAATGCAGTGCAGTAAATGTATCTGTTTCATTTATAAAATGTGGTAAAAGTAAAGGAAAAGTCGACTGAATAATTATAAAGCTATTAATCAGAGGTGATAGTAATAGATTACAAGTACTCACATTACTGTAAATGAGTTGCTTTTATGGATACTTGTAGTATCTTGTAGTACTTAGGTACGTTTTAAAAGAAGTGAAGTAATTCTTTACATTTCTACACCCAACAGTTACTCAGTGAAATATGATTTTACGTTTTAAAATGATCAACAGATATTGTGAAACTACCAAAAATGAAATGACCAGAAAACAATTAAATGCATCACATCATAGCCGAGCAATCAGATTAAAGGCAGGGTAGGTCATTTTTGAAAACTAACATGATTTTGAAAGTAGCATCCTCCGAGTGCTCCGCTTCTACTCACCCCCTCCCCTCTGTGCTCCCTCTAAAGCCACGCCCCTCACTTACATGCACGAGCGCCGGTGCTCCAACAGCGGACCTCAGCTCATCGCTTGTATTGTGTAGAAACCATGTTGTCTTATTCTGCAGTAAGTCAACACTAAACTTCATCATTATATATGGTAAAAAAACGTGACTAAAAATCAGTCACCAGTGACGCGCTTTGAGTGTGGGCTCGTGCACGCAAGGGGTCGAGAACGAGCGTGGAGACGTGATTGGTTAGTAAAAAATGAATCGTCTTTTTTCATTTTTTCAAGTTTTTACAGGTTTACAGCTGCTACAGATGACAGATTTTCTTTGTTCCTCTTTCAGAGCACATAAGATCTCATTTCTGTCAGGACATAAACACAATTTCAACCAAAAACTTAAAATAGAGAAAATTACCTACCCTACCTTTAAATGTAATGTACAGCGCCAAAACAGCATCGAATGACGCTTATTTTCTCAGTTTCAGAGTTCATAAATGTATCTATACTTAGAGCCTGAGATTTTTTCTTATTATTTTGAATTGAATTGTTTAGAGATATTTTATTTAAAAAGAAATTGTACTTTTGGCAAACCTTTTATTTTGTACAGATGGCTTTGTGGAAAATAAAATAAATTACAATTGTACAAGATCTTGTCTCGTTCTTTTTTAGTTTATATGAGATGGTTACTGTATACAAGGGAACCGTGGCAAGATTTATTACCAAAAATAAACGTGGGGGGGTGAAAGTCACTCATAACTTTTACTTTAGGACTATTTAATTGAGCTACTTTTTACTTGTACTTGAGTACTTTATGTATGACTTACTTGTACTTGTACTTGAGTACAATTTCAATCAAGTAATAGTACTTCTACTTGAATAAATATATCAGTTCTCTTTACACCTTTGGCAATAAGTACAATATAAATAAAACTACCGGTACGTAACACAGGAACAAAATATCACGAACCTAAATCTGTGGGCGGAATAGACAAACGTTCCTCCATCCTCTTTGTGTGTGTGTGTGTGTGCGCATGTATATAGACAGATGATTCACAGGTTTTGTAGGGAGGCTTTTCGGACACGGAGATGAAGGCCTTGGAAGAATCAATGCTGCCTTCAGGTCTGACAGAGGAGTCCAAGGGCAGCCTGTGAGTCATCCTCTCACTCTCATCAAACATCAAACTGTTTCAGATCCTCACATTTCACCAAACACAAGCTGAACTTGTGTTTCATCACATCATATCAACTCCCTTATTTTCTCCATCCAGCTGCAGTCACTGGTCCCCACGAGTCCAGTGACGGCAGCTTTATGGGACACTTTGTAAACTCCATCACACAAAGGAGATGTAAAGAGTACTGATATATTCTACTCAAGTTGATGTTACTTGATCGAAATTGTACTTAAGTACAAGTACAAGTAAGTCATACATAAAATACTCAAATACAAGTAAAAAAGTAGCTCAATGAAATAGTTGTCAAAGTGAAAGTTACTAGTTACTTTCACCCCCCCACGTTTATTTTTGGTAATAAATCTTACCACAGTTCCCTTGCATACAGTAAACATCTCATGTAGGAAGAGACCAAATCTACCACAATTGGAACTTAATTTATGTTCCACAAAGGTGTCTGTACAAAATGTTATAATTTTTAAACGAAATAACAGCAATTAATTCAATGCAAAATTGAGCCTATAATTATACTTAAATCTATTAAGTTTAAAACTGAGAAAATAACCAGCTTTCAATGGTGTTTTGGTGCCGTGCATTACGTTTAATCTGATTGTTCGGCTAAGATGTGATGTCTTTGATTGTTGTCTGGTCAATTAATTTTTTTTAGATTCACAATGTCCGTTGATAATTTCAAAACAAAAAATAATAATTTACTCAGTAACGGTTGGGTGTGGAAATGTTACTACTTTGCTTCTTTTAAAATGTAATTAAGTACAAGTAAAATGACTGATTTAGAAATCAGTCATTTCTAAAAACTCCCTTTTTTCTCAGTCCAGCTGCAGTCACTGGTCCCCATGAGCCCAGTGACAACAGTTTTATGGGACACTTGGTGAACTCCATCACACAAAGTAAACACCAGCCCTCACTCACACTCCCCTCCCTCAGAGGACGCCGTCTAATAGATCCAAGCATGTTACAGAAATGGGAAAAACACTCTCAGATGTGTGATCACACTCTGGAGTCTTGCACAGGGAGCGCAGCTCTACTGTAAGCGTATTAATCCGTGTTTCTGATTCAGGGGACCACTTTGTCCCTGCTGCTACTAAACTAATCTGTAGCAAAGGAAGACATCACGCTAAACAACAGCAGACCAAAATAAACTGAGGAATGTATCAACTCTTCAGTCTCAGAGGAATAGAAGGGGTCAGAAAGAGGTCCCCAGACAGTCTCAAGATCCCCACTCTTTCCAAGGGTCCACACAGTGTCTCCACACTGTTCCGGGCTCCTCACATTGTGTTAAGGTTCCCACACTGTCTCTGGGGTCCTGCTGGGGTCCCCAAACTGCTGTGATATCCCCACAATATCCCAGATGTCAGTGTCCCCACAATGTCTCAGTGTCCCTACACTGTCCCAGGGTCATTGTTCCCACATTGTCTCCAGGGTCCCCAAACTTTTGCAATGTCTCCAAACAATCCCAGATATCAGTGTCCCCACAACGTGTCAGTGTCCCTGCACTGTCCCAGGGTCAGAGTCCCCAAACTGCTGCTATATCCCCAAAATATCCGAGACGTCAGTGTCCCTACACTGTCCCAGGGTCCTCAAACTTTTGCAATGTCTCCAAACAATCCCAGATATCAGTGTCCCCATACTGTCTCAAGGGTGGTACCAGACTCCCAAAACTTTTGCAATGTCTCCACACAATCCCAGATATCAGGGTCCCCAGTCCACATACCCAGACTGTCCCAGGGTCATCACACTGTCTGGTTAGCATACAGTCTCGGGGTACTCACTCTCACAGTCCCCAGGCAGTCCCATGGTCCCAACTGCAACCCAGAGTCTCCACACATTCCCCAGGGTCCCCACGCTGCACAAGGATCCCCACACTGTCTCATAGCCCCCACACTATCATGCAGACATAGGCAACTGGCGGTCCTCGGTCTAATTTTGTGCAGCCCCCAAAACAAAATTGTAATTCGTGAAGTTGGAAGTTATATGAAGAACAACATAATACAAAAAACTCCAGAAACACAGAAAACGACAACAAAATGCACAAAATGTCAACAACAAAAACACAAGATTTAATATCAATATTCATAAAACACACAAAATGACAACAATGACACATTAAACAACCACTTAAACACACAAAATGACATTAAATAACTACAAAAACATCAACATCTACAAATTACGGACTTTAAAGACGTGAAATTACACAAAATGACAACAACAGTAACATTATAACAAAAACACACAATGACCTAAAAAACACACAAAAAGACAACAAAAAATTGCTATATTGACGAGAAAATCTACAAAATGAACTCAAACACTTGAAATGTGTGTTTTCGAGCTTGTATTAATGCTCAGATTGCTCATTCTGCTAAATGCTGACATGAATGTTGATAAATGTGGCACTAGGATCAGACAGTCACATTTTTGTGGCCCCTGAATTTCTCTGCTATACACGCTATAGCCCCAACTCTAACCACCGTGTGTGTGTGCGTGTGTGTGTGTGTGCGTGTGCGCGCGTGTGTGTCATCCTCCACTGTCAGTATCTGCGGACATTCAACAGCTGTCAGTCCGAGCACGGCTCACCGTTCCCCGGCCGTTGTTCACCACAAAGTGCCGCTAAACTTTCCCGCTGCGGGTAATTGATGCACTACTCACGTGCCAAGGACTTCTTTGAAGTCGAAGATGTTCTTGATGTCGTCGACGTGCTTCTTCCACGACCCGTCGCTGGACTCGCCGTTTTCTCTCGCCATGTCTGGCAGCAGAGCAGGGCCGCGGTGAGGATGGGAGAAAGGTGGAGGATCACCGCGGTGTCGGAGCCAGGCCCTCACAAAGGAGGGAGAAGAAGAAGAAGAAGAAGCAGAAGAAGTGGTGCTGTAGAGGAGCTCCCTGGCTGTGTGTCAGCTCAGCCTGAGCCCATGTCCCGGGGGGAGGAGGAGGAGGAGGAGGACCGTCCTACACACGGACGGAGCTTCTTGGTTTAATCTCTCTGACGTAGCTCATCCACAGCCGGAGCTCCCGCGGGTTGAGATGACGGTGAGGCGGGGACACACAGCCCGTCTCTCGGCCTGTGTCGGTGCGCGAGGCTGAATGAACGGCACCGCGGTTGTTATAGCAACGGCAACAGCTCTTTCCTCACCGCGTGTGTGCGCGCGTATTCATCATGACATTCTTCATGATTAAAAAAAAAAAACTGTTTCATCAGTCACACAGTCTCAGCCAGGGTCCCCACAACTGTGACAGGAGTCAGGGGGCACTCTGCCCCCGCAAAGGTCCCCACACCATCCAAGGGCCACCAAACACACGGATTGTGGTTCATAGGTTGATAGTCAGTTTATTTAGGGTCAGGTGTAACACTGCTCTCCCTTTTTATATCCTCCCTATAATAAAAGATTTCTTACCCTTCCTTAGGGAGGGCTGGTGATGGTCACAATTAAGCAATAAATCAGTTTATTAAAAAAAAAAAAGCATAAATAAATATTTAGGGGCTAGAGACTCATGTTTGTACTTTCTGGATCAGGGTTGGTCAATTACATTTTTCAGTTGCAATTATATTTTCAATTACCCATGTTCAATTACGATTACAGTGACCAGCATTTTTTCCAAATTACAACGAAATTACAATTACTTTTTTTATCCTCAGAAATACATAATTACAATTAATCACAATTATTGAGCCTGAAATAAATAACTTGATAAAAGTTTCCTCTTGTGTCAGCATCTCTTATGATAACGGGTCATACATCATCTTTCATCTAATTCATTTCCTATCTATTGGTTACCTTACCAGGCTTCCTAATCAATGAAAAAATAGCTTTTAATATATTTGGTGAGGGCATCTGAGCCTTTTTTGTCAGTATACCCCTAGATTTTATTTTATTTTTTAATGGTAAAATGTGTAAAAGCTTAATATGAAACATATTTTAATAATTGTTAACTGCATATGTGTAGAACTGTAACACGGTTCCCCAGTTTTGCGTTAAATTATAATTTACCCCAACCCTGTTTAGGATTAATGTTTTACCTAGCATTTACTTTTACCATAGCAATTAAATGTCATTTTTATTGCTTTATAGTTTTTACTTGTAATTAATTAAAAAAAAAAAAAAATCAATAATGCAGTTTTTCTAATGTTTTAGATCAGTGGTTCACAAACTTTTCACAGTCACGTACCCCTTCAGACATTGAACCTGAAGCCGTGTACCCCCTAATGTCATACACAATGTAGCCCTACAGTGAAATTTGTCTCTGAATTTTACCTATCCTGTTAAATATATAATAATAATAATAAAAAAAAGAATAGTAATCTGAAAGCACACAAGAAAACATCCTATTCAGAATTATCTTTTGTTTTAGTCAATTAATTAGCGTACTGGCATTTTCATTGAGAAACTATTTTATTTTGGAAAATTAATCTACCAAACATATAGTATGTCGATTGAACATCCTAATTTCTCTGTGCTCATCGCTCTGTAATTGGAATTACTTTAAATCGTACACCCTGAAATACTTTTAAAAATCCAGCTAAATTTATTTATTTTAGAAAATGTCAATAAATCAATAATTTTTTTAATCATTTCATCCTGGAGGTAGCGCTATTTGTAATTTACTGCTTGCTAGTGCATGTAAATACATCCCTCAAACATGGCAAAAACAATAATAAAACACACTATAGAGTAGGTTGGTTTAATGGTTGTCGATTGAGCTCTGCAAAAAAACAAAAAAAAACAACGTTTGACCCTTTGTTTGGCTCTCTGTATCAACATTAATGTATAAGAGAATTAAACAACTAATCCCCACTCTTTAGGTAACCAGCACAAATACAAACACACAAGGCGGACGAGAGAAACGGGCACTAACCCAGCTTGTACCACTAGCAACATATCTGACCAAGCAGTGCAGACGTATTTATTAAACACAATTTGCTTGGCAAGAAATGCTATCGATTAATATACATTCATTTATGTTTATTTGTATATATACTGTATGTGTGTGTACGCTTCGGTATATGTTAAGTTTCTGTGTAATTTATATAATTTTTCCTCTTGAGCAGAATATGTGTATGGTGCAATGGGGTACGTATTGGGTAGAAATCACCATATTTCGTTCATACATATTTTTTATAATTTAAAAAAACAAATGAATAAAAACCCCAAATTTTTTTAGTGCGGCCAGCTCAAGACCAAAACACTATTAATGCTCCACACATGGTCAACCGAAAGTACAGTATTGTATTTATTAATTCTTTAAATTTAATTATTAAATTACAAGGCAGGAGAGGATATTTTAATGTGAACCCGCACTTAAACTTGATTACTAATGTCATATTGTTCTTAAATGTGAACATTTTCTAAGTATAAATATAAAACTGCATTAAAACAAAGGAGAAAGGTGATTTTTATGCTATGACTTTACTGTTGTGGTCTACAGAGACAGTATTGGGGCTTGGAGCCTTAGGGTGGTGGAGGACTGCCCAATATCTCACATCTCAAGGACCTTTGCCTTGGTAGATTTTACTGGTGCCTTACTGGTTATTATGGTTGTCTGGTCACCTCCCAGGGCTGCTTCCTCTGCCGACTGTGGGGACGCTCGTGTTGGTCGACAAACTGTGAGCCATCTGCACAAGCCTGCTTGGTATAGACTTACAATGAAGAACAAATCCAATAAAACCCCATGCAATGTTTAAACATTAAAATAGATTTATTTCAAAATAACCAAATTCTATTTATTCGCAATAGTCCTTTACTTCAATTTCTCAACATTCAAGTCTTAATTCCGAGATGGAATTGGAAAAGTAGAAATTAATGCAAATCTTAGATGAGTGTTTCCCCTTCACACCTTTGTTAATCAAATGGAAAACATCTCGTTTGTTCAGAAACACGTTCATCTCCTCTAACATCAGTCCAGATTTTGTTTCCTACTGAAGTGCTTTTGATTCTAAAAGTGTCAAACAATGAGTTATATCTAAAGACAGACAACTAATAATCTAATGTTTTTCAGTCACACTGTATGATTGTTGTCATTTTGTTTGTTATGAGGAATTTTGTGCATTTCCGTTGTTCTTTTGTGAGTTTTTCCAGTAAAATGTATGTTTTTTGGAGTCATACTGTGTATTCGTGTTGTAATGTTGCATTTTGTGGAGTACTTTTTGGGTATTTCTGTTGTCGTTTTGCTTGTTTGTTTGTAGTGTAGTAGTGTTTGCGAAGTCATTTTTCATGCTTTTCTTGTCTTTTTGTGAACTTTTACTGTCATTTTCTGTAATTTTGTACATTATTTTGGAGTAATTTTTTGTTGTTTTGTTCATTTTTGCAGTCGTTTTGGGGGTATTTTCTGTGTTTTTCTTGTCTTTTAATGTATTTTTTGTTGCCCATGTCTGAGCTAATGCATGAGATGGTCAGACAGAAGTCCTACATGAGAGGTTTAAGACTGCCTTTCCAGTGTAAAGTGTGCCGGTATGACACGTGTCCTGTAAACATGAATCCCTGGATGTGCTCCGTCAGCTCTTAGGAGAAGGTGGAGGTGAGGATGGCCTCCTGCTGCTGCTGATGGAGCACACCGATCCCGACGGCAGGCGCAGGCAGAGCTGGGCGGCTTACCAACCGCAGCTGATGAGGACAGAGGAAACTGGCAGTTACCACAACGTCATATTTGTTTCACAATTCAATGCAGGCAAAGTCAAGTTCTCAAAATGAGTCTTTGTTCATGCAGAATCCTTGTACAAATTTAACGCCACACTCACTGGCCATCATTTATCAACTGTTTGTACGTAAATTTGCATGTTAAAAAGCACATCTTTGTTTTGCTTCACCTAAGATGTCAGGATTTATTTTATTTTCTTGCCAGTGTTTGTTTGACCTCAGTGGGCGAGGCCTCCGAACCGGGACGATTTAAGGGCGTAACATGTTAATGACGATCGAATTCAGCCGCCACATTTATCAATACCCGATCATTTGTACGCTGGGATTGGTCGGTTGCGAATGTTTCATAAATCAGACGGTCTTGTCATACAATCAAATGTGCACTCAAATTTGCACCCATTTTCACGCAAGGTTGATAAATGAGGGCCAATTAGTGTAAAGAACCTGTGTGGATCAGTTGACAGGTCAAGGTGCTTACCTTGCAGGCCAACTGCTTCTCAAAGCGCTGAGCAACAAAGGACCAAGGGCCCATGTTTGCTGGCTCCTCCTGACTCCATACGAACTCTGAGAAGAAACAAAGACCAGATCAGGATTCACCTGAAGGCAGCGTCTGACGTTACAGTGGCTGAATGACACACAAAGTTCTAATACCGACATACAGACCTGAAGCCTGATGAGAGACAGACGTGAAAGTCTGTAAATCATTGAGCGGCTGCAGAGCTCGGATGTAATGAGCAAACAAACAGTGTTCCTGTGACACAGGGTTCCTCGTTAGAGCCTGTTAGAGCCTAATATGTAACAACGACCTGAAGTGTTATAAATAACTGGTCAATAACAAGTAACAACTTTTGGGTTTGTTACATTATGGGGCAGGCAAAACATTTTTTACATTTAATTACATCATAAAGTCAGTGATTTATGGATTACATATCTAATTGCTTTAATGTAGAGAGCAGTACCATACACAAATGCATGTGTAAATGTGTGTGTGTGTGCTTTAATAATAAGTATATATATATATATATATATATATATATATATACACTTATTATTAAAGCCTTTTGGAGAAATAAATAAATAAATATATATATATATATATATATATATATATATATATATATATATATAAAAAATGCTATTTTACCTCTAAGTTTTTTATTTCTTTTTAATATTTTGTTAATTAATTTCTATTTAGGTATTCTTATTTTATTTTTTATTTTCTGTATATTCCTTCCTATCTACAGTATGATCACTCGCTTTTTTACGTGATTTTGTTCTATTATTATTACAACAATTATTTTTCTTTTTGCAAATAATCTTGAGGCTGGAAGGGAGGGTTTTTGTGAATTCTTGTTGTTTGTTGTTGTTCATCCTACTAGAAAAAAAGCAAAAGTTTTTACATTTTGGGCTCAGCATTTTGTTACATTATTGACCAGTTATTACATTTGATCATTTTTTTTTTAAAACATTTTTTTAGTAACAATTCTGTTCATTGTCACATATTAGGCTCCAACAGGGCCTTCTATCACGGTGTGAACACATCCCTCCCAGTTTATCTTCCTCCACTGGCTGCCAGTGCATGCATTTATTTTTCCTTTCACTCAGGTTTGGCTTCTTTTCAGTGCTTTGTACAAAACTGATAACACAGAAAGTGATTGAATACGTGTCTGCGTTAAATATTGCTTTTAAAGAATGACATCACGCCGAGTCGTTGTGGGGGGCGGGGCATGTCACCTCTGATGGTGACAGTCTGATTGACTGTCAGTCATACAGATGATTATAACCTTAGTTTACCAACTGTCAGATCCAAGTGAATGGCTGTATAGTTAGTGTTATGTCGCCACCTGTTGGTTAAACATGATCCTCACAGAGCACGGACACAATTTATGGAGATTTTCTTTTTTCTGCTGAATTCTCCAGTGATTTCCACAAAAACCATCGATGGACCAGTGGTAATTTGTTAATGGGGGTACTAGGGCGGCGCCCCTTCAAAAAGCTTCAGGAAAAATGAACATGAAACATCTTAAACATTAAACATACATTAAGAAGAAGCTGCAGAATTAAAATTGTTGACTCGGGTTCGGATTATTTAGTTGTAAAATGTCACAGTGACTGCCCTCTATGGGTTGAAACCAGGCTATTACAATTGATTTTTTCCTATTGGCTGAAAACAAGATCATGTGATGTTTTTGGATCATCTTGCGTTGAAAACAAGCACCGTTAGTTCCACCCCTTTTATAAAAACTAGCACCTGTGGGCTCTACAATCTGTGGTGAGTAGGTTGGATTGAGAGAAGAGTGAATATAGAGCTATATTGAGTAATGAGTAGTTAGTTAAAGCAGAACTCAGTAACTTGCGCTTAGCGCTCCCCCTAAAGGTCCCTTTTGGTTATGTCACTGTCATAAAAAACTCTGCACCCCCCGCCACCTGCCCCACCCCACAGCTACATGTGCACCTTTGCTCTCCCAAGACGGTAGCACCCGATGACTGAAAAATCCTAATACAACAGTGACACTAAGGGTGCTTTCACACATATAGTCCAATGTGACCATGTGAACAGTATGAGGAAGAGAGACAAGTAAAATAAATGAATGATGTGGGAGTAATACGAAAGGGAGTGTGGAAATGTGTGTGGTGTGTGCTTGTATGCTGACAAAGCGGCTCTGAAAATGGATAGATGGATGGATATTTGTGTGTGTGCTGCCTGATGGAGCGCTGGGTTGTGAGTGTGTGTGCGTGTCTGTTGCCGCAACGATATGTGATTGCTGTGTGTTGCTGCTGAGCTGTCACTGCATGGAGTTGCTCCGTTCCTCGGACAAAGGTCTTCTCTCCCTTTTTTTTTCCTGGCTCCGCCATGATATAAGTCTGAAAAAAGTTAATTTGTAGACAACCGTGTGCAGCCACGGGATTGGTCATAATCTAGCATTAGTTTGTATTGGGCTGCCATAAAGCAGTTCGTATTGCCACTGGGTTGGAGGCAGGAAAGTTGCAAGTGCGGTTTTCTGGCCAGACAGCACCCCCAATCACCCCATAAACACTTGTATTACCCTCACAGGGACTACGATAAGGATTTATTAAGGTGAAAAAGTTACTTAGTTCTGCTTTAACATAGCATAGATTGTTCATTGGAGATTTTATAGTATAGACTGGGCGTGTCTTAACTGCTCCTGGAGCCCTGCCCATAATCAAGGCATTTTTTGAATTTCCCTCCTAGTGGCAGGTCAGGAGAAAGCAGGGGTTTAGTTACTCTTTCACTGCAGGGACGGCTGGCTTAGCAATTTCTATTCTGAGCACAACACTCATTTTGATAGTGAAAAATTAAAACCAGTCAGAGCACATTCACTCTAATTACATTTTCGCAGCAATCAACCTTGGTCAATACTGTTGTTCCAGTTTTAATGTGTAGTGGAGAAAGCAGTGCTGTGTGTTTCCACTCACACAGCTATCAAGCTATGCTCACAGGTGAATTAAGGAGAGAAAAGTCATGTCAAACTCCATCTGACGCCGCCTCCATAGGTGGCGCTATATCGGTGCGTATTATTATAGTTCCAGTTGACCCAAGGAAGAAGCTCTAAAGGTATTTTAAAACGTTTTGACTATAGCGGCATGAAGCGGGTTTCCTCATCTGTGCAAATATGCATCTTCTGCTTCATTCTGGTCACAGAAGAAAACGTGGTTCTCACTCTCATTGTCTGGGTATGTTAATCAAGTTACGGATTGTCCAGCCAAGCTAAATTGCTTACGTGCCTTTAAAAATCCAGTTCAACTGGTTCTCCAACTGTAAACCTGATGCTAAGACGTTACCTTTGGCATTAGAGTACTGGCTGAGTTCCTGCTGCAGAGCTTCCAGGGGGAACGGACACAGCTCCTCCACTCGGACCAGCGCCGTGTTCTGATTGGCTGGCGAGGCCTCCCTCTGCTTCAGCAGGGCGTAGTAATGCTTCCCCGAACAGAACACCACCTTCTGAACGCTGCAAAAACAGCCAATGTGTAAAGTAACAATACTTAGAATCAGGAGCCATTTCCCACATGTGTGCTCTTTGCTTTGACTGTATAAGCCTCTTAGGTACTGGTTACTCCATGTTTGGTTGTCAGTTAATGATATTGCATCACCTTTCAGCTGACACAGCAGTTTCCCCTAACACAGGCCTGAACGATGTTCCTGGGGCGAGGTCCTGCAGACTGGACACGGCTCCCTGACAGAACAGGAAACATCAGAGGGAAGTGAAAGCGTCCCACGGCTTATTTCACCATCACTTCAGCACTTACAGAGAACCTCAGCAGCGTCTTGGGTCCGACCACGATCAGAGGTTTGCGGAAGTTTCGGATCATCTGACGCCGCAGGAGGTGGAAGTACTGAGCAGGAGTGGTGGGATTGACCACGGCCATGTTCACGCTGTCCCCGTCCACCCCGTCCACCCTACTGTCACACATCTGAGGGACAGACAGAGCAGAAAACACTAATAATCACGTACGCTCAGTGTGGACATTTGTCCAATGATGTTGTTTTTTTTCCCATATCAAGTTAAACTTTTAAATATTTTTTTTAGAATCAAAATCATGGCACCCTCCGTGGCAGACGTGATTGTCGCTCCACTCTTGGATGCCCGCTTTTTCTTCTTTTTTGTGTGTTTTATGTTCTTACAGCAGTGCACAATTGTCATGCACTGCTAACATACTGTAGACAGACTTTATTGGACATTGGAAACACACATAACTTTAAGTTTAGTGAACCACCAGACTGAGGAACTCAGACTCAACAGCTGTTAAAGCTGATCATGCTTCACCGTCAGCTCTATTCATTCTCCCACTGCACAATACACTTCATATTTGATTTTGCTATTTTTTCTACCATGTACATATTTATTGTAAATACTTTATAAATTATTATAATAATAATTATATTTTTGTTTTCTTTGTTTTGTTTTTTGTTTCAGATTTGTTTAGTTTTTCTTTGTGGCATCCAGTGTGGACAGCAAAGTAAGAATTTCCTTACTGTGCATAAGACAATGAACACTATGAATCTTGAATCAAAAATGCAAAATATTATAATTCCACATTTACAAATGGAGGTGAGACTCAACAGAGAGAAGCCTATCTCACCATGCACTGAACTATCTCTAACAAACTGAAGTGCATGGTGGGAAACTAGACTGATTTAAAGGTTCTCATTATTATCATTATTACCAGCATCATGTTAGTAAACACTATTATTTAAATGCCCCATTTTCAAAAACTACATAATATTTAATAAGCAAGAATAAAGGATGGATGATAGTTAGGTTATCGAAGCACCTGAAAAGAACATAAGAATGACTGCGTTTGCAGGGAAAATGAAACTGCCACTGCACAGACTGCCAAAAAAAGCTCTAAAGATATTTTTAAAAAAAAGCAACTTGTCATTAATGAATGCACTTTGATTAATCATTGTCTGCTGTAATAGACCATTAATGACTGGATTGGTATTGTACACAAGATCTACATTATGGAGAAGCTGTCAATTTCCCTCAAAGGACAAATTCTACAAATCCGTCCAAATGGACAGAATATGCAAAAGCAGCAAGATCAGATTTTAGTTGACCAAGTTTCTAACATGCGTGTCAATATTTTTGAAAAGAAGGGTGTACAAAAAATGAATGGGGATGTTTGTCACAGGTGATAAAAGGACATTTTTTTTCTTTCCCTGTTTTAATTTAAAAAAAATGGAAAACTCTGGAAAGACAATGTGGACTGAGACTCTTCATTATTGGTTTTTGTTTTTACTCTGTTCATTTCATTCAATGAAGGTCAATGGAGATAAAGCCAAGGTCACTCTGAAAAACTGTATGAGTCACATTGTGCCTACCGATGTGTTTTCCAAATAAAAAGTGAAATACAGAAAAAGAAAAAAAAAATTGTCTGCTAAACCAAAGTTATAAAGTTACATGTAGTGTTTCATCTAAACGTTAAACTTGTTTTAAAATTATAAACTTGGGGAAAAAAATTATGATTTCTTATCAGTTATCAAACATAGAAGCTCATTTTGAATCAATGTAGTCAACATGTTCAAAGTGTGACCGACCTGGAGGAAGCGCTCCATGCGGCAGGAGGAGTGTTCAGGTCCGGCGCCGTCGTAGCCGTGAGGCAGCAGAATCACCATCCCACTCTGCAGCAGCCACTTGGCTTCACCTAAACACACAGATCTCACTTCTTTCACCTGGAAAGGTTGGGTCTACCCACATGCTGCTGAAAATGTGGTGCGTTTGTTACTGTGGGACACCAGGAATCACCTCCTGATATAAAGGTATCAAAGATGATCTGAGCTCCGTTGAAGAAATCTCCAAACTGAGCCTCCCACACGGGGAGCAGCTTCGGCTGAGCAATGCTCATCCCATACTCGAATCCCAGCACGGCCTCCTCAGACAGTGGGCTGTTACACACCTACACACAGCACAACAAAGTCACAGGATCATGTAATCAGGGTTCTCGCCAGCGCTGTCGAACGTTGAGTTTTCAGCAGCGTAGGGGGATTTTCTGTTGTTTTTTCCATTTTTAATCGGTACCGTCGTAATAATTGTTGCAGACTTGGACACAAAAGGGACTTCCAGGCGTGCACGGGTTGTTTAAACTCTCTGCATAACCGAAAAACACATAAATCAGCCGGGTCGGACGGGTTCAGGCCGTGTTCTGGGACCAGGTAAGGTTTTTTTTCAGTCCGATTAATGTGTGCATCCTTTGATTTGTAACTCAATCACCGCCCAATATAAACAGTGCGCTTCATAATCCAAACAAAGACTAATGTGTGTGTGTGTGTGTGTCAGTGTACAATATTACTGCAGGTATAAAATATATGTATAATAAAATGTTATTTATTTTCTATATATATATACACACACACACACACACAGTATATATACACACCAGGCATGAGTAACACTAACTACATTCATCATTGCCCCTCACCAATTAATTTTATTTGATTTAATTTCATTTCAAACATGGAAAACAACAGCCGTGTATTTATCACAATGAAAATAATAATAATAATAATAATAATCTAAAAAAAATAAATCAATCAAACGAAGCAAAGTGAGAATAAATGGTTACAAAACCCTGCATGTTCAAAAAGGAGTAGGAGTAAGTATAAACTTATATGATCCTACCCCTTGTAATAACAAATAACATTTGACAGTGAGCAAAAAAGTAGCAAAAAAACAACTTCAGCTTTACTTCAATAAATTTGGCTCTAAAGAATTATACATTTCAAAATGTTCCCACACCAGTGGTGCTCGCGTACGCACCACGCGATCCCCCATGCCGTGAAAAACCCTGATTTAAGTCTTTGTTTCTGTCTCTTGTGATTGCTTACCTCCATGAAAGCCGTCTGCTGGGGGTCGATGTGGTTCAGAGGGACGTACATGTCGTTTGACTCCTGACATACGACCATGGCGTGTCTCTGACTGAAAGTGCCTCGTCCCACATCCTGTCCACTGAGTCGGATGTTAAAGCCTGTGAGAACCATTCGTCCATGTCTTGGTGGGGTCAAACCAAAACATCTGATCTACAGACTTTCCTGAATTCTCACCTTGGCAAAGCAGAGAGCCGAAAGCAAGAGCCTCCGCTGTTGACCAGTCCAGTTTAGTTCCTTCTTCCAACTTCTGTAACCTACCCTAAAACACACACACACACACACTGTGTGACAAACAGCTGCAGAATCTAAAAACAATATACAAAAACCGCATGGCTGTCGCTCTGTAAAGTCTGATATATGCTACTGCGTCAGGCTGACGCCATAGCTACACGTAGCGTTCTACGGCGACGTAGACTCCCATGCTTCAAGGTGGCGCGGCTTATAAGGGCTGTGATTGGTCCGCCCCAAACCTCACCACTGGTCACTGCCTTTTCCAGTCAACAGCGCCATGTTTTAACTTTTTGAGTAGCGATGCGAGAGTTCACGAATTGAGTCGAAGGGAGAACCGAAACGGACAGAAAGTGCCAGAGTTTTATAATTTCTTTTCATGGCTGCACCACATAGGTTGCACCTATGTTGTGTGTTGTTTCAGGTTGCAGCGTACCTGTACGTGGGTCTTCCTCAGGTGGCTGTGCAGCTGAATCTGCTCTGGAATGTCCACAGACTTGGCTCCAACAAACTGCAGCAGTGGAGCAGGAACGCCCGTGTCCCATGTGGTCACTCTGTCCTTGGGCTCCACCAGGTCCCCCCAGCGGCCCTGCAGGTTAGTGGGCGGAGGGCTGTACAGGGTCATGTTGGACAGTTTGTCATTCAGCATGCTGTAGAACTCCGACTTGATCTGGTCTCGCTCCTCGGCGGTCATCAGACCTTCAGATACGAGCTGGTCCGAGTACGAGTCGGGGACGCTCTTACGGGACCTGAAAGAGGAAGACGACGACGATGATGATTATGATGATGTTGTAATGGTGACAGTAACCATGGAGCGAACAGGTCTCTCAGACTGACCTGATGATCTTGTACATGGCCGGGTTAGTGAAAAACGGCTCGTCCAGCTCGTTGTGGCCCCACTGACGGTAGCAGATGAGGTCCAGGAACACGTCCTTCCTAAAGCGGCGCTGGTACTCCACAGCCAACCGAGTGGCACGCACCACTTCCTCTGCATCATCTCCATTCACATGAATCACAGCACAGTTCACCATCTTACCTGCAGAACACACACAAACATGAATAGTTCCATGATCACTTTTATTGAAAGATGAATACAACAGGAAATATAAAATGTACCGACACACTCTGTGTTCGGGACCGATTTGCTCCCATAGCAGCCACATATTTTGGAGATACCGTTATCCTGACATAGAAAAGTCGCTTTTCCATAAATGCTGAATAAATCTAGGCCTCTACCTTCAAAATACAAAATGCACTTTATCTCTGGAGAGAAAAAATGCATCATTTGTGTTTTCTCAAAAAGGGAAAAAAAAAACAAAATGCATAAAAATATAATGAAAAACTTTATATTTATGGTTCGATCTGAAGTTGTTGAAAAGTTTCTATGTGAAAAAAGTAGGAAAAAGTTTGTATATATGACATTTTAAAGACACTTTTATGAAGGGTACCATTTTGGTAAGAGTGTAGGTTTTTTTCTTCTAATAAATACTCATAATGCTAAAAAAAATAACGCCTCAAAATAAATGCTCCTATCAATTATTAACCTACTCAAGGCAATAATAACTGCAAATCAAATATTCCACTTTGCACCTTATTTTTTGAAAAAAATGCAAATTTTGTGTTTTTCTTATTGAATTATATATATATATATATATATACACATTTTTACAACAGCTTTATGAAGGCTATTGTTTTGGTACCTAAGCTCAAAGAGTGTCGGTTTTTTCAAAGGTGTCCCGAGGGTTAAAGTCACCCTCCTGAGTAGCACTGACCCACATCGCTGCAGTACAGGGAGGACCTCCCCCGCTCTGATGGCGTGGTGTAACCCACTTGGTTGTTCACAATGAGGTGGAAGCTCCCACCGACCCTGAAGTGGGGGAGGTTGCAAAGGGTGAGGGTTTCTGGAACAATCCCCTGACCGCTTACAGAGGCGTCACCGTGGATCTGTTTAGGAGGAGCACAAGATTCTGTCTTTAGATCTGCAGGAAGTCTGATGAGGAATTCTGACAGATCACCATAATTACAATTATGGCGTACTTATGATTGTAATTATAATTTAATAAATCTGTTGCTGATGTAATTGTAATTAAATTGTATTTTAGAAAATACAAGTTCAGAAAATTGACTCTGTAATTGTAATTGCTATGAAAGTTGTATAAAAAATGTCAATTATAATTTAATGCTAAACTGTGGAACCATGTTACAGCTCTATGTACAGTTCTACACATATGTAGTTTATTATTAGAATATGTTTCATATCAAGCTTTCCCACATTTCACCATTTAAAAAAAATAAAAATCAAGGGGTATACTGACACAAAAAAGGCTCAGATGCCCACAACAAATATATTAATACTAATATTTTCATTGATTAGGAGGTCTAACACGGTAACCAATAGATAGGAAATAAATTACATGATTGATATTTGTTTTTAGTGTATTTTAGAGCTGATTTAGGACCCATTATCATAAGAGATGCTAACAGAAAGCTAACGGAAAGTTAACTTTTAATAGCTTATTTATTTCAGGCTCAGTAATTGTGATTAATTGTAATTGAACTTTAGTAATTGAGAATGTAATTGTAATTGACTTTAAGCAGCTAAATAAATAACTGTAATTTCATCGTAAATGGAAAAAATGCTGGCCCTGGCTGTGGGCGACTCACCTGCAGACAGACGACCTGATCCCCCGGCCTTGCCTCATCCTCTGGTGAGTAGTCTCCCTCCTTCCTGAGCTGCTGCCTGGCTCGGGCTTTGCCCTGAGCCACAGGGTTAATGGCCTCCAGGTGGGACGGGTTAGGCAGCATGGTGACGTGGAGCGGCCGCTTGGCCCCCAAGTCCAGCTCCACCGAGGAGGTGAGGTGGGAAAGAACGTCGCCGATAGAGGGCGAGTCCTCAGGGAACTCGCTGAGGCCGCGCATCTTACGAAACATCAGCTGGAAGGAGGAGGAAATGTCACCACAGCAACCAATGTTACTATCTTTATTCTAAATAGGCTTTTATTTTGAAATCACAAATGCCTACTCTACTTAGGACAATAACAGCATGTGCACCTCTGGGGGGAACTTGAGCAGGCCAGCCAGCAGGTTGAGGCGGCCCCTGTGAGGCATGCCGATGACCACGTCTGTCACGCCGCTGTGAGCCAACTGATGGAAGAGCTCACTGAAAAATCCCATCATGCTCTCTGCTCCTTCTCCTCCGTAACGTTTCACTGTGGCAAATTTAGTCGCCAGGAAGTGGTCAAACTCCTACATGCAGGACAGACAGGCTGTGTTGTAAATGTCATACTAATGTACTACGGAAGTCTCACATCAAAATTAATATGTCGTGCGTTCACATTAGATAGTATGAAAAGATTGAAACGTGAGAAATACCCGGATTTAAACTATATGGGAACAGTTCCCCATATAGTATGCACGGTGGGCACACTAGTCATACTCAACCGCCCTATGATGCATTGCCAGCGGAACGGAAAATTGGTTCTTGTAACGGCTTCAATCAAAAATCCCCTTTTCAAAATAAAAGCGTCTCATCTTGTCTTCCATTAATTTTTTAACGCTTTTGTAAATAAGGCTCTTGTTTTAAAGTTAACCTGAAGTTTTGTCATTTGCACAATGGCAGGTCTCTGAGACTCTCCGAAATGTTGGCATGAAATGTGTTTCCGTGAGTTTTATGGATCAAATGAGCACATGTTGATATTCTACTTGGTCACTTTCTCACTTAAAATGTTTTCAAAACTTTCAAAGGTGGAGAATCAACAGAGATATTTAGCCTCAGTGTGATTCAGGTTTTTGTTGTTGTAGGTTCCAAATGCATCTTGGGAAACTTTGAAGTATACTTCAGAGGGAATGCTCATCATTCCAATCAATAGTATATCGTAGACCAGGGGTTCTCAGCCTTAGGGTTGCCAGGTGCCTTTAAGAAATCAAGATTATTTTTGAACAATTTGAGCCCATTTTTTGCTTCTTTTTAATCTTGTTCTTTAACTACACCAAACTTGCCATATTTTAACCTATTTTCATCACTTTTTCTTGAAAATCTTTTGCTCCTTTTAATGCATTTTTGCTACATTATTCACATTTCTGCCACTTCTCCATCAAATTTCAATGACTTTCCTGCACATTGTTTTCCACTTTTAAGACACTTCAGCACTTAAGTTATAAACCCTTTCCGCCACTTTTCACACTTTGCTGTTGCATATGTTGACCCATAATTGTCACTTTAAACTAGGGATGCACCGATTGCAATTTGCCGATCCCGATTTTTGTTTTTCAGGAACATACACGTTGAATATTCCATTCTTATTTTATTGTAAAACATTGAACAACATCCACAAAACAATACAAATATACTGTTTTAACTGCACTGAGGTAGTTAATTCAAAAATAGATTATAAGTTTAAAACAATGCTGTCCAAAATACTAAATTATATAGCTTCCTTTTGTCTTTCATTTGTCAACTTTTAAAAACACACTAAACGTGTCCAACAGGTTAAACTGTAGACCTGTTTGGAGCTCCTTGCCAAAAATAAAGTGCACAGCAGTATTTTGGTTTAACAAATAAAGGCAATCACAGTGTTTCACGTGGAAGAAGACAGCGGCTGACTTTATGACGGACTTTAAGACATTTGCAGAGATAGAAAAGACTGGCGGAAAATATCGGTTTCATATCGGACGATCGCCAATCCCCCAAAATAAGAGAAATCGACACTGATCGATCAACCTTCACCATATGTCATGCTTATTTTTTGCCAATTTAACCACATCCACGATTAGTCATGCAAATTATTTGCCAGTTTGAACTAATTGTTCCTACTTTTAAGCCAATATTGACACTTCGCACCCTTTTTACGACTTTTTCTCTCTGTTTTTGGCCACTCTAATTTGCAACTTTTAACTATTTCATCACCTTTTCCACCATTTTTGGACACTTTCAACCCATTTTATTCTTGATTAAAACAAGGATTTACATCTATAAGTTGACTGTACACTATGGCCCAAATCTCTGGCACCTTTATTTATTTTAGGGGTTGTGGGCTGAAAAGGTTGAGGACCACTGTAGTAAATAATATATACTCATTAAGTGTGGAGTACGTGGGCCATTTTGAACACAGCCAACAGGTTCACATTGCCAGGTTTCCATGGAGACGCCTTTCTGCAGCCACACAGAGCACGGCTCACCTGCGACTCCAGCATGATCTTAGCGAGCCTCCTCTTCTCTTCAGGGGAGAATCTGTGCAGCTTGAGCTCCTCAAAGCGGTCGGTGAACCACTGCTTTTCCGCCAGGCTGCTCAGCTGATCGGTCTCCACAGACATGTGACCACAGTAGGTGTTCTCCAGGTAGACCTGCACCTCCTCTGCAGCAGCCTGAGCCTTACCAAAGTGCTTCAGGCCTGGAGGAAACACACAGAGAGAGAGAGAGGCAGGGTTGGGGTCAATTATAATTGTAATCATGTAATTGATAATTAATGACAATAATGGTGTAATTGTAATTTTAAAAATCTGTTGCTGTCGTAAACGTAATTAAATTGTCATTGAGTTCAGATAATTGACTTTCTAATTGTAATTCCCATGAATATTCTATGAAAATTGTCAATATTAATTTAACGCAAAACTGGGGAACCATGTTACAGTTCTATGTAACATGTTAAGTTAACAATTATTAAAATATATTTCATATCAAGCTTTTTCACATTTTACCATTTAAAAAAAAATATAAAAACCTATATTTTCATTGATTAGGAAGCCTAACAAAGTAACCAATAGATAGGAAAGAAATTAAATTATATAAATTATGTTAATATAAAATATTTACAGCTGATTTACGTCCCGTTATCATAAGAGATGCTAACAGAAAGCTAACACAAGAGGAAGGTTAACTTTTAATAGGTTATTTATTTCAAGCTTAGTAATTGTGATTATTTGTAATTGACTTTAGTCATTGAGAACGAAACTGTAATTGACTTTCTTAGGATACAATATACTTGTAATTTAAATGTAATTGGAAAAAATGCTAGTAACTGTTATCATAAATTGAAATGTAATTAAACATGGATAACTGAAAATGTAATTGTAACTGAAAAATGTAATTTACCACAACCCCGGTCAATTATCTGAACTTATCTACAATTAAATTATGATTTCAACTGCAACAAATTATTTCAATTACATTTATGTCATAATTGTATTTGATAATCAATTACGCGATAACAATTATAATTGAGCCCAACCCTGCTCCGTGGTGTGGTGTGTCTTACCGGAGGTGTTGAGGACTCCTGTCACAGCCCCGCTCAGCATGTCTATCTCTGGGACGGCGTCCACCACGGGCTTGTGGGGGAGTAAAGGGTTAATCTTAGCAGCTTTGTGTCCATGTGCTCTGTAGGCTTCCACCAGCCGTGCCAAGCCATGATCTGAGCACAGAGCACAGGAGGAGTCAATCAGAGGACCCTGAACGCACCATCACACCAACAACAGTCACAGCAACAAGTAAAAACACCTGAAATATGGAAAATGGAGGTCTCTACTCTGAATTTGTTGTGTTAACTTTTTGGTCTGATATGTGAAGCTGGTTTTTAATCAAATTATTTATTATTATTATCATCATCATTGTGATTATTAAAAATAATCACAATCATCATAATAATAATAATGTTGTAAATCTAATTAATGGGACTAAAAAAGGACCTTTGGGAGAATTTACGGTCATTTGTTTAATGCTTTTTTGTTTGTTTTCTCAAATTCTAGCTTTTTTGTTTATTTGGCACAACTGTATAGAATGTAGGGCAATGCACTGTTTGTATGGAGGACCAAACCTGCCAAAAGTATGAATAAACAAATAAATAAATAAATGCATATATAAATATTGGAATAAATAAATAAAAGAATGAATGAATAAATAAATAAATAATTAAATGCGTGAATAAATTAATACAAACTGGAAAATAAATGGGACATAAATAATTAAATGTATTAAATTTATTTCTACATTAATTTATGTATACAATTATTTATTTCTACATTAATTTATGTATACATTTATTTATTTCTACATTTAATCATTTCCACATTTATTTATTTATACATTCATTTATTTCCACAATTATTTATTTCCACATTTCTATGTCCGTATGCTAACGAGGTAGGAGGGACTAACATCAGTCTCATTCAGGATTGGTCAACTGAGCGATCCAATCAGATTCACTTCCTGATGCAACAGACGAGCGTGGCTTTTGTTTTGTCGAGTTCGGGTCAAAGCTTGAATAAGGTTCATATCATAAAAGGTCTGTGTTTAAAAGCAAATCGGCTCCACAAAACGCCAAAACTAAATATTTGTCTCTTTTTCTTTCTCCTCGTCCTCCTCTGCACCTGCTCATTCATTCTACGTTTTTTTTTTTTTTTTGAGTCGACTAATCGCTACGTGTGCCATAGTCTTTGGTCAACCAACCATTTCCTTGGTTTACTACAGCAATAATACAATGTGTATTGATATTAAAATTAAAAAAAAAAAAAAACAACTTAACTTATTAACTCATACTAATTTACTTTTTCTCTTTCTTGCTTACTTATATTATTAGTTGTTTTTTTTACCTTATATATAGTAGGTTCATGAACAATATAGCGTATTGTACAAATATGATATTATATTGTACAAACGTGATATTGTTCGTATACAATATAACTATATTGTTTGTAGTACAATATAATTATATTGTACGAACATCAATATAGTATATTGTACAAAATTATATAATTATATTGTACTACATTAAATAATTATATTTTACAAACATGATATTGTATTTTTCTTACAATTTAATTATATTGTACGAACATATATTGTGCAAACGTGATATTATTCGTACAATATAACATGTTTGTACAATATAACTATATTGTTCATACAATATAATGATCTAAAATATTTTCCCCAGTGGCAGTTCTACGCTTCAGTAAAAACGCTATTTAAGTAAAGTAAATAAGTGTTTTTTATTAAAGTTAATAAGTCATGTATGAGTGTGTGTTGACCTTGGTTCAGTGAACCGTCTCTCTCCAACTGTTGGTGTCGGTCGCTCTGCTTCGGTCGGTAACCGTAGACTCCTCTCTCGGTGTGGTAGCAGCAGTAGCAGCCGCCATTAAGGACCTTAGCCGGCTTCAGTCTGCTCAGTGAGCCTCTGAGGAGCAACACGGCCGACATGTTCAGCTTCAGTTACTCTGACATGTGACAGAGACTGCTACAGAGCGGCGGCCATGCTGTAGTGTAGGAGGACGGTCGCTGTGACCACAGGGAGGCGACATTTCACCACGCCTCTGTGCACACGCGGTCAAAAACAGCCACGAAGAAGAAAAGTGACGTCAACAATGTGCACTTCTCCTCAGCCTGCAGTCACGAATAGTCCCTCCTATCTCCTTTGCTAGCCACTGTTCCTTCAACCCCGGAAGTGTTTAAGTGGTGGCCATGATAAAGAGCGTCCGAGTTCTCTTTAAACTCAGGAAAAGAGGCTAAATGCTTCCTCTTTTTTTACCTCCTTTAGCCTAGGAAACACTGATGCATTCTTTACCAAAGTAGACGAGATAATGTTGACCCACAATTAGTTGACAATATTTATTTATTTTTTTAAATATTTATTTATTTATTTATTTATTTTTAACAAACAATACATACAATACATATACATTTTAAATCAGGGAACAAGGCACAATAATACCCTCTGGCACTCGCTGAAGAAGCAAACAAAAAATAATTAATACAGACAAAAGGAAAAGGGCACATACAAGGCAATGACAACTTATAAGAGCAAGGACATTTTGATTTCTTTATACATTTTTTTTTTTTTTTTTTTGGTATGTTTGACTAGTTTAAGAGACTTGAAGTAGGTAGTGAACCAAATAATAAACACATTACACAAAGGAGTAGAGTCTTTCCATTTACAAGTATGAATAAAATATTTACCGATTACAATAACAACATTTATAACATCAGAGATACGCGAGTCCAAATTGTCAGTGAAATAAATGATATATTTGGAATAAAAGGGTGGTACATTGATCTTTAGAGACAGCCAGCTGTGAATGTCAGTCCAAAAAACATTTGTCTTTACAAAACTAAAAAATAAATGTTTAATTGTTTCTGTGGAGGATGAACAAAAAGTGCAGGTTTGCATTTAAAGGGACACGCACACCCTAGCGCTGACAAGTAACAGAGATCATGTAAGTTACCAATGCAATAATGTGCCTTGAACAACTTTAAATAAATAATCTAAAACCCATATCTTATTATATGTAAGACATATTATCAGATTATAACATAAAACAGACACTCTGTGGTTCAAGAATAAGAAATCAGAGACATTTTTAGCCACATTATGTTTCTTTTATTCAACATAATTCATATTTCTGAAGGTGAGTGTGAGCAACCATTCTCAACTTTTGTTCCTCGTAGTACATTCAAACCTTGTGATTATTTCAGCAGAAAGTGTTATAAATGTGCTTTTAGTTCATTTTCGGAAATTTGTAATTTTTTACCACGGCAGACGTCCACAAACATTCGCAGCCGTCAGATTATTACGTCACTTAGTTTTTTTTTTTGTTTTTTTTTTTTACAGTTAACAAAACACTCATCACAGCACAAACACACATATATACATATATACACACATTTTACAAAGGGAAAACATCATTCCAAGGTTGGAGTTCAAAAGGTTATGTTCAGTTCTTCAATAACAGAAAGAGTCCTTGTAGCTTTCTTGGTGTTGATGTATTTTTTAGTGTCCAGGTAACAGTGCAGTTCATTATTAAAGCAAATAAAATAGGGGTTTTTTTTCTGTCCATTTCATGCAGTGGATGTGGAATTTGCCCAAAATAATAATTAACTGAATAATAAATGTAATGGTTTTACTATTATTTTATTTAATTCTTTTATTTATTTCATTCAATTAAAAAAAATTGCAACAACAGTATTTACATGAATGAAAAGGAGCAGAAAGAAGTAAAAACTTATAATGTCTGCCCCCTAACAACACAAAATGATTTACACTTCCTTTGAGCCGTCATCAATTACAAGACATCAAAACACAAAATAAAGTTGATCTGCTACTCTGCAGTGTTCTATTTCTGTAACATTGATAATTTAACTTACTTTTTAAACACATAAATGGACTTTCCTTTACAGCCGATTGAAACCTGGGTTTTGTGAAAACCTCAGTCCCTTTTAGTTCATATCTACTTTTTCTCTTGGTGAATCTGTTTTGCAAATTGTTTGGTAAACTTTCCAGATGAGCTTTATACATGGTTTTTAGAAGATTCTACTCTACTAGTTCATTAGTAGAGTTCATTAGATGGCCACTAACACACTAGCATTGATAAGTATTCTAAGTTTATTACATTTTCATTGATGTCACCTAGTTGAAGTGCGTCTGATAATCAGAGCAAACGTGATGGCCGTTTCCTAACTTCTCTCCTAACACCTTTCCTTTACCTCGTGACGTCATCCTCGGGATTACGGAACAGTGGATAGGAAAAGGAGATAGGAGGGACTAGTCGGACACAGCCTGCATCTACCGGCCTCTCCCTCACACAGCTGACGGCTACAGACTGACTCGGGGTTTCCCGGTAGCTCGGTTTCACATTAACCGGACATAGGCGCTTCAAGTCCGCTTCAATGGCAAAAACGTACGATTACCTCTTCAAACTGTTGCTTATCGGCGACAGTGGGGTTGGAAAGACGTGTCTGCTGTTCAGATTTAGCGAGGACTCCTTCAACACCACCTTCATATCTACAATAGGTGAGTGAGTAGTAGTAATGTGTGTTCTGCAGATAGAACAGCATAGAACACCACCGCTGTTCTAATGCTAGGTATTAGTAACCCGGAAGCTCATATTAATGCATTATATTATTCAGTCTGTTTAAATAAGCAATGAAGGAGGACAATGACAATGGAGCCAAATCTCAGTGAACCAGTACATTATTGCTCAATTAGTTTGTCCTTCACACATAATTAATGCACTGTTTGCAGGGTTTGGGGTCAATTATAATTGTAATTGCGTAATTAGTGAGGATGCATTGGCATCCTCACTATTGTATTCGTTCCCCTTTATTATTAGTGAGGATGCATTGGCATCCTCACTATTGTATTCGGCTAATGCTAGCACAATGCTAATGCTAACACAATGCTAATGCTAGCGCAATGCTAATACGAGCACAATGCTAATGCTAGCGCAATGCTAATGCTAGCGCAATGCTAATGCTAGCACAATGTTATTGCTAACGCAATGCTAATGTTAGCGCAATGCTAACGCAATGCTAATGTTAGCACAATGCTAATGTTAGCGTAATGCTAGCGCAATGCTACCGCAATGCTAATGCTAGTGCAATGCTAATTCTAGCGCAATGCTAATGCTATTGCAATGTTAATGCTACCGCAATGCTACCGCAATGCTACCGCAATGCTAACGCTAGTGCAATGCTAATGCTAGCGCAATGCTAATGCTAGCGCAATGTTAATGCCAGCGCAATGCTAATGCCAGCGCAATGCTAATGCCAGCGTAATACTAATGCCAGCACAATGCTAATATTTGCGCAATGCTAATGCTAGCGCAATGCTAATGCTAGCGCAATGCTAATGCTAGTGCAATGCTAATGTTAGCGCAATGCCAACGCTAATGCTAGCACAATGCTAATGCTAGCACAATGCTAATGTTAGCACAATGCTAACGCAGTCCTAATGCTAGCACAATGCTAATGCTAGCTCATTAAGGCTAAATGTAAATGCTAACACTAGGTTCATCAAACTTTTTCAAACTTTTCCACCTTTTTCAACTTTTTAAAAATATTCCAAATTTTTCAACTTTTTCAACTTTTTCAACCTTTTCAACTTTTTCAACCTTTTCAACTTTTTCAACCATTTTCAAACCTTTTCAACTTTTTCAACCTTTTTCCAATTTTTTCAAACTTTTCAACCTATTCAACCTTTTTCAAACTTTTCATCCTTTTCAACCTTTTTCAACCCATTTAAACTTTTTCTACCCATTTTAACCTTTTCAAACTTTTTCAACCTTTTTTTTGACCTTTTTCAACATTTTTCAACCTTTTTCAATCTTTTCTAACTTTTTCAACCTTTTCAAACTTTTTCAACCCATTTCAACCTTTTCAAACTTTTTCAACCCATTTCAACCTTTTCAAACTTTTTCAACCTTTTTTTTGACCTTTTTCAACCTTTTTTAAGCTTTTCAACTAATGCTTCAGCTGTTTGTTCACTTTCAGCTCATACTGGGAATTTACTTATACTAGTATATAAACTGGTTTTAGCGATTGTTGCTAAGTTATTACAACGTTAAGGCTATTGCTAGGTTAATGCTATGCTAATGTAGTGCGACGCGGGCCAGCACATGCATCCTCACTTGCATTTTCTTCAGGAAATGCAAAAATTCTAGTTGATAATTAATTACAATTATGGCGTAATTATAATTAATTACAGTTATGGCGTAATTATAATTGTAATTTATAATTGTTATTCAATTGTAATTGAGTTTAGATAATTTACTTTATAATCGCCATGAAAATTATTTTTAAATTGTCAATTATAATTTTTACGCAAAACTGGGGAACCGTGTTACAGTTCTATACATATTTAGTTAAAAATTATCAAAATGTGTTCCATATCAAACTTTTCTCACATTTGACCATAAGTAGAATACACATAAAAGGCTCAGATGTCCACACCAAAAATATTAAAATCTATACTGTCATTGATTAGGAAGCCTAGCAAGGTAACCTATTGATAGGAAAGAAATTAGATGATAGATATTTGTTTTTAGTGTATTTTACAGCTGATTTAGGACCAGTTAGCATGTCTATCCCTCATTGGTCAGTTTAGGTCATGTGATAGGTGCACCACGTGACTTCAAGTTCTGTCAGTTTTATTTTAGCTCATATTTATTTTTAGCTACCCCGCGAACCGTTTCATTTCAACCCTAACCCAGGAAATACTCTAAAAAGTGTAAAAGTGTTTTTTTTTGTATATGTATTTGCCATGTTAAATATGTTAAAATTAAAAAAATATATATGTCTAAGTGGGATTCGAACCCACATTAGCAGAAAGAAGAATACTTGAGTCAGGCACCTTAGACCACTCACACCACAGAAAGCTAACGCAAGAGGATGGTTGACTTTTCTTAGGTTATTCATTTCAGGCTCAGTGATTGTGATTATTTGAAATTGAACTTTAGTAACTGAGAATGTAATTGACTTTCTGAGGATAAAAAATAATTGTGATTTAATTGTAATTGGGAAAAAACATTGATAATTGAAGATGTAATTGTAATTTAAAAATCTAATTGACCCAACCCTGATTGTTTTTTGTTTTTGTTTTTGTTTTTATGTATAATGATAAACCCTCATACTTTTTATCTTTAATCTGCTTTTTCTTAACATGACATAAAAAAATAAATAAATAATGAAATTAATTCACAAAGAGAAATAATTTTTCCACAAAAATACTATGTTTTCTTTGAATCCCAGGCACCAAATAAACTCTATGATGTCATTGAAATAATCGGTGCAGCTAGGGTGTGTGTGTGTTCTAATTGCATCTTCCTGTTTTCGCAAACGCAGGAATAGACTTCAAAATCCGAACAATAGAGCTGGATGGGAAGAGGGTGAAACTGCAGATCTGGTTGGTGTGATTTCACTTGGCTTCTCACCCTTATTTTCTTTTCAATTTGAACTTGAGGAAATGCTGACTTTCGTTGGAAAACGTTATTTTCCTTTTTTGTCCATACAGGGACACTGCAGGGCAGGAGAGGTTTCGCACCATCACTACAGCGTACTACAGAGGGGCAATGGTAGGGCCTCTATTTTAATTTGGAACTATTTAATCAATTTAGGGTCATTCCATGTCATTTCAACAAGTATCCCAAGCACTTCAGTCTCAAAAAAATTCAGATTTTTTTTTAACCAATTATTCTGTGATTATTCAATAGTCACACTGTACTTTTTTTGCTTGATTTGATTAATACTTTTTGAGATTTTGACAGTTTAGTGAGGGGGTATGTTTATATAATATATAATATCTCAGGAACTACATCACATAGGAAACTAAAAATTGGTATAGTAATACAGCTCTACCTACTCTAATCAGGGGTGGACTGGCCAATTGGCATAACGGGAATCGCCCCGGTGGGCCGCTGACCCGAATTTGCCGGTCTGGTCCGCTACGCTTTTTTTTTTTTTGATGAGCGAGTGAAGGCAGAAGACATCATAACGGGTGGCCAAACTGACTGAAACAAAATGGTCTAAAAGGGGCAAAAACGTGGCAAGTAAACAGTATAAAGTGACTAAAATAGGCAAAAAGCAGTCAAGAGGAACCAGGGCAAATGTGGAACAAAATGAGGTAAAATGTAGCAGAAAAAAAGGAAACAAGTGATATTTATTGGGCAAAAGTTAGCTCATTTGGATGAAAAGTGGCCAAAAAAATTAAAGAAAGGACAAAAATTTGATAAGTGTCAAAAATACTTGCAAAAATTGACAAAAAAAAAATCGTTAAAAAAGGGATATTTATTGGCAAAAGGTAGTGAAAGTCTGAAAAAAGTGTCAGAACTTTTTGAAAAGGTGCAAAAATGGGACAAAGGAAGTTGCAAAATGGCCAAAGAAAAAAGGTAAAAAGGGGTTAAAAAGTTTCCCCCTATTATTAAGGTTTTCTCGGGGAATAATAATTAAAATTAAGACTTAAAGAGCCACATGTTGAGCATCACTGGCCTAATAACAGCTTCTACATGGTGTCTCTGATAATGTAATGGACTGGTCTGTTCAGAAAATGCTAGGGCTGAATTTTTGTCCCAGTCCACCCCTGTCTACTCACAATACATACTGTATATATAGAATACAGTATACAAAAATATCTTCTATACATCCTTTCTGATGGACATACCAGCTCCTCGAAAATGGAAAAAAGTTTGTGTTTGAGTCTGGAGCATGTTAGCATATGCCTCAGCTCCCTGTAATCTGATCAGCTTCGACCTATGTACATAGACTGATCACATCACTAATGATTTGTCACATATATGCATTGGGTCTTGAGTGACAGTCTCTTGAAATCTGAAAAAGTACTTTTTTTACTATATTGGCTATATTCATTGGCCCATAACTGCATGTAGGAATGTAAGAAAAAAATCTGATCTTGTGGAGTGTGATAAGTGAGGAGACGAGAGACGGAGATGTGTCCGATCACTTTACTTTCCACTTCAACAAGTATTGCAGCCTCGGTAGTTGGAGAAGTATGATGCATCACACACATAAACCCGGAAACATAGCATCCCTCCCTTAAAGGCACAGTCCTTTGGTGAATGTCTCTATAGTCTCACTTGTGGGTCACCACAATCTCTGTTTTAATTTAAAGTATAAAGATTACTCTTTCTTGGGATCAAAAACATTTTTTCTTTATGTGAACAGTGTGCCTATTGAATAATCACAGAACAATTAGTAAAAATTTCAGAATTTTTTTAGACTGAAATGACTTGTTACACAATGCAAACCTGTAATGTGTCAGATTTTGTCGATTCTCCACAGGGCATCATGTTGGTCTATGACATAAGCAATGAAAAGTCCTTTGAAAACATAAAAAACTGGATCAGGAATATTGAAGAGGTAAGCTCTGAATGCAAAAACAAAATAATAAGGATCTAAAAACAATAGGTTTAAATCATTCATACTATATAAGTTGATGTTTCCTCTTTCCCCAGCATGCTACATCTGATGTAGAGAAGATGATCCTGGGTAACAAATGTGACATGACTGACAGGAGACAGGTGTCCAAAGACCGAGGTGAAAAAGTAAGTCTGAGCAGCCATATTTAAGACTGAATAAACTCTTTCCAATCCCTTCTGAACAATGCGTAACATTCTGACTACGTTTCAAATAGCTGGCAATCGATTATGGAGTAAAGTTCTTGGAAACTAGTGCAAAGTCAAGCTTAAATGTAGAAGAGGTAAGTCAAGTTTTTCTTTTTTTTTTTTTAAATGAGGCACCTTACAAGATTTAACTTAAAGGGATTCTCAACCCAAATGACAAAAACAGCTCAACTATTTGTAAACTTTACTAATAGGAATGAGAGGCCAATTCGTAGCTGCATATGCAATAAAAAGGACTTTAATACCTCTTCAACCCCAACGGACCCGCCGGCGGGGGCAGCTCCAGCTTCCGTAACTCTCACGGGTCTTAATGGTGTAAATAATGAATGAAATCACACATTCTGTACCTCACTGTAATCCTATGAAACTCAGCTAAAACTGTAGCCAACCCACCATCAGAACAAAAGACCACAGCACAGGCTATTATGCTGTGAGTCAGAAAATAAACACAGAGCTCTATAAAAAGAGCCTTACGTGAAACTACAGGCCAACCTGAATCCACTGATGTACAAGTCGGGTATGTTACGTACCAAAACAACGCCACAAAATCAGTAAATACACAGCGGAAAAAGTCAGCAATGATGACAAATTGTGTCTTACCTTTGTTGTTTCTTATCAAAAGTTGCTCCAATGTGAATAAAACTCCATATTTTGATAAATCCAAATCGTGTAGTCAAACAGATGCCGCCATTATACACATCTGAGCACTCCTCAGTTGAGAAATCTGTCCAATGTGGTGCGTAGCGCTCGAGCATGAAATGGCTGGTCCCTCCTTTATCCAGCTGTGATTGGCCAGGGCTAAAGCCCACTCCCATAGTGCTTGATATCACCAAATTCTGCAGGCTCTGAGCTTTACAACGCAGTGTCAGACATTCTGATTGGTCAAAGCATTGATGAACTAGACGCATGCGTAACGGCACCAAAGAGTGGAACCAAAAATAGCATTACGCATGGCACCGCAAAGACCAGAAGCCAAATTGCAACACCTAGTAGTCAAACATAAGACTAATAATGATTGGAATCAATTTGACTGACATATTACAGCTACAAACTTGTTTCCAAACTTGTTTCCAAACTTGTTTCCAAACTTTGGCACAGCTGTGGCAAATCGGGCTTCTGCCTGAACTTTTTTGTACAAAAACATGTGTATCTTTGGCCTAATGTTTATTATTATCACCAAACTTGCTGCAGTTGATGTCCATACAATAGTTCAAATATTTCTGCTTCTATAGCCTTCGTTAATGAGAATTGGCTTTATATTTGATGTACAGTAAATCTCTAGGTTTTTTTGGGTGGTCTACAGATTTCTGTATTTAAAATACGATTTGTTGTCACTCAGTATCATATATTTCCAAAATTTCACATCATCTCCTACTTAAATCTGAACAAAAATTCGCCATGCAGGTCATATAGAAACTTAGAAAAACGTTGTTTGTTATGGGTATGTGATTTTTGGCGAAAAGTGGCTGGGGCTTAAGTGGTTAAATGTACGCTTTTGAAGGTTGACATGTTTGACACACTGTGACGTCGTGATTACTAATTGAAGTAGACCATTTATATAGTTGTAGAGTAGACTTTTACCCATTTTAAGGCATCTTCCTACTTCAGCTGTTTGGCTATAATATCTAAAATGGCGATGCCCACATATAAAAATGTATGACGTTTATGTGTATGTGAAAGTCAAAAATTGATATGAATGATTCCAAAGACATTTCTTACACAAATAAGTAGTAAAGTTTTATTATTCAGCTTAAGGTGCACTCATGTGATGGGTTGGCATTGCTTTAAGAATGGAATCTTTTGTCGTTCTAGCACTGCAGTTTCACCATCTTCTCTTCTCCTTTTTCAGGCTTTTTATACCATGGGAAGAGACATATTACACAATCTCAGCACTAAGAATGTAAGTAATAAAAACATATCTTTAGGAAGTTCTTATCATGAAAAATGCCATTATTGAATGTTGATACAAGACTCACAAATGAAAAAGAAACATGCAAACATGGTCTTAGAGTAAGTGAGCATTTCATTTTCTGCTGTCTTGATGCATCTCAGAAGGTTTCTGATAGTTCCAAGTAATGCTGGGCGATATATCGATATATTTGTAAGCACGATATCACACGGGACAATATCGTTTATATCGATATAGTTCATTTTGCGTTAAAATAGCAATGCTCCGCCTCCCTCTGTCCACTGTAGAACACTGAGTGTGTGCACGCTGTAGAGATCCGGAGGTCTCCGCGGATCGATAACATTGTAAACAGGACTCAAGACAACTTGTTATCATCACACTGCACGTTTATTGTAAGCAGGGGAAGATCAAACACTGCTTATACATTGTTTCAGACAGGACGACAACAGAAAAGTAACAATAAAGCTCCATCCCTACGTTACCATGGGGCCCTTAAAAGGACAGTCCTCAGATGGCGATCATTACAGCATACGTGTGTGTGTCTGTGTGTGCGCGTATTAGTAGTGGTAACTGTTTCTGTATGCCACTTTGGATAATAGTATCTGATAAATTCATAATTGTCAATAATAATAAATAAATAATTGATAGTTAATTATAATAATTCCAAAAAATTGTACAGCACTTTGGTCAGCTGAAGTTGTTTTTGAAATATGCACAACATTTGTTTTATACATTTTGACAATTTAAAGGTTTTAAAAACTATTTTCCAGTCTTGAAAAGTCATGGAATAATTCAACTGTTTTGCAAAAGTTATTATGAGACTCAATGTACAACACCTTGCGTTAATAAATGTGTCTGCAAATTGAAATTATAATTTTGTAATTTAACATGGTAGCACTTAGATGTTGTTTAATGTTACATTTAATCGCTGATTTGGTGTTCAAACTAAACTATTTCCACCGTTGTTTTTTTACAGACTGACAACAATACAGGAGGATCAGGCAAACCTGTGAAAATCACAGAGAAGAAGTCAAAGAGAATCAAACTCTTTAAGTGTTCACTGGTTTAGGCGGCGTGACTCCAGCCTTTTTAGTGTAACTGTTTTTTGAAACTCCTGCCTCACATGCTTCCACAGCAGCAGCAGCAGCAGCAGCTACCACAGCCTGCTGAGGTTACAGGTTCTCCAGAGGTTGAGATGTAACCATAGAAGAGGATCAATGAGGAACGAGGAATCATTTGTACCAACTCAAGCAAAAGCCTTGCGTTTTCGGACTGTGACCCTGCAGTGCCTGAGGATTCACCTCAGTTCAATGTCTTAAATATTCCACAGCCACAAAATACCTAAAAGACTGTTTGAGTTAATGTAGCATCATTTTATATCTACTACCTAATATACACTGTATACGAGCATATCTGAGCTCTCATTGATTGTATTTGTGTATCCTCATGTAAAGTATCTCCAGTAGCACTTAACATAATTTCTGTGCCTATAAGTCACACCATTATAATAGAAATTATGAAATTATACAACTTAAATATCCTTTCCTATTTCAAGATTTTTTTATTTATGCAGATTTTTGTGTCTGAAGGAAAATGTGAGAGTTTTTTTTTGTGTATGATGTTAACACTTGTCAGTATTGCATGGAAGCTGTCTCAATACCTCTGAGGTGTCGTTAGCAAGCACCGCTTGTGTGAAAAGGGAAAAGAAGGGTTTCAAAAAGTATTTGAGATTAAAAGACAGAAGGATGTTGTTGTTAATCTAGTGAATGTGTTTTTCCACCCAACAGTCCAACATCAAAACAGTGATGCTGAAACCTGTGACGTGACTGATTGTGAACTGTTGTGTTTCATTAGTGGAAAGTAACGACAATAAAAAACAAATATTTTATTGACTTGCACTGCTCTGCATTCACTTTTATTTCATGATTCGCTATGTAAAGTAAATAATGGAGTATATGTTCAGATAAATCACTATTTCACCAACAGGAAGTGTAATAATAATGTTTTATCAAAATTTTGCAACTTCCTTCATCCCATATTTGCCCCTTTTCAAAAAGTTCTGACATTTTTTTTCTTCAGATTTTAGCTACTTTTTGCCAATAAATATCCCTTTTTTTCTCCAATTTTTTGTCCATTTTTGGAAGTTCTCTTTGACACTTTTATCCAATTTTTGCCCTTTCTTTGATTCTTTTTGACACTTTTTATCCAAATAAGCTAACTTTTGCCCAATAAAAAACACCTGTTTCCTTTTTTCCCAACATTTTGTCCCCTTTTTGTTCCACATTTTTGCCCTTTTACACTATTGTTTGCCACATTTTGCCCATTAAAGCTACCTTTTGCCATTACATTCCACCTGGCTTCACTTTATTTCCTCTTTTTTGGCCACTTTTGACTGCTTTTAGTAACTTTTCACTCTTTTGACCATTTTTGGCCACCTGGTACCATATATGCCTCCACTTGCTTGTCAAAAAAACAAAAACAAAAGACCCGTAGCGTACCGACTTTACTATTCAATTCAATTCAACTTTATTTGTATAGCGCAATTTACAACAAAGTAATCTCAATGCGCTTATCAAAATATAAAATTCATAATAAGAAAGCAAAAACCCAACAAGATCCACATGAACAAGCATTTAGCGACAGTGGGAAGAAACAACTTCCTTTAAACAGGAATAAATCTCCAGCAGAACCAGGTTCAGAGGTGGCAGCCATCTGCGTCGACTGGTTGGAGTTAGTGGACAGAAGGACCAACAGAACAGGATAGAGAGATAGAACATCAGAGTCTCAGACTAGTTGAGCCGTGAACCACAGATCAGGAACTGCCATCATCAGCTTCACGACACCTGACACAGAGCAGAGAGAGGAGAGCGAGGAGAAGGCACTGGCTGCAGAAAAACATGATACAGTATTATCAGGGCCTTGGCCTTGGGCCTCACTCCCAGTGGCCTAGTCAATAGTTATTATAAAAGTGACGAATCTCTTCCTGTTTATTGGTAAGCTAACAGCGACTCCACGGTCTGTAAATGTGACCGTTCACAGACGAGCCCATGCCCGCTCTAGCGGTTAGGTTATGTTATATACCACAATACTACACTCCATCCAACACATGCAGCAGCAGCTCGGCCATGGAAACTTAGTGGAGATGAGAGACTGTGCATTTTTGTATAATTCAAGCAATAATTTATGCTTTTGATGTGATATGCAGCCTGCTTGATCTACACATAGTAGCCTAGGCATCTGGCAAAGGCTAAACTGGAGTGTAACCCTAACCCATGTTGCATCGGACACAAAAAAAAACATGACTTTTGTTTCACAAGCATTGTTGTTTTATTTTGATATGCTCACATACATTGTTGTTTTGATATGTTTGTGTTATTTCCATGTCACAAGCAATGTGAGTTCAACAAACCCAGCTGAAATGTAAAAAAAAAAAAAAATCATTTATAAACATAAAAACCATTATAAACACTCACAGTGTAATAGATGAAAGCTAAGTTTTGACCCAGTAGGTCAATTATATAGGTTCACTTTAAGAATATCATAGCCCTGAGTCAAGTTTTTTCATTGATGCCATTATGTTACAAAAATGCTGTTATGCTCCTTAAATGGCTTAAATAATTTATAGATTATAATATACCAGCGGAAGTTAGGATTTGCCATTTTAACGTGCAATGTGCTTTAGCGGTCGTTGACCCTGCTCTGGTATTTTATGTGTTCTTCTGCTTCATGGCCAACACTTCCACTTCCTGATATGATCACTTACAGCTGACTGTTGCATATCCAGCAGGGATGAATTATCACCGACCATTTTATTGCAAAGCTGCATCCTGTCACAGCACCAAGCTGGAAGTCACAGAGCTTTTCAGAATGACCCATTGTGCATCAGAAATGTTTGCAAATGGAGATATCTTTGTCCATGTGTGTTTTGGAGCACTTTTTAGTTTATTTTTATAATATTTTTTTTTAAGTTGTATAATGTATACATCTTAAACATAAATCAAGTGCATAATAAATCTTTATTGCATTTCTCACTAGTTTTATTGTCCTTTCTGCTCATTTCTTCTCCTGTGCATTGTCCTTCATCTCCGTCGCCTCAGTTTGTTTTCTACCGTCTTCTCGCTCGCCAGAATCCTCTTTTCTCACATCAGCAACATTTCTCTCACAGCTGGAGGCCCTGGGCTCCTTCATGGACTTGGATTTCCTCTCCCTAGCATTCCAACTTGGTGACTTGTGAGAGGGTAAGTACTGCTCATTGGTTACAGTCAGATAATCTGTGGTATCTGAGAGATTTCTTCTCGCCATTGTCCGTTTTGGATGTGGTTCTGGTTCTGTTGTTTCTAGGGGTTGCTCTTCTTCTGAAGGAACTACCTCAGACTTACTCTGATGTTTAAGCTCTGCAGGTGTGGTGGTCTCTGAAACGGCTTGGTTAAGCGTTCTGACCATTGATACTTTAGGTATGTGACCCAGAGTGCTCTGATACACCTGATATTCTAAATTATCTGGCCACTGATTTGGAGCTTTACTGACCTGCTCCACCAGTGACCTGTAGTCTGCAGTGTGCTGCTCATCATCACTGGAATTAACAGGATTGTAGATAATGCTGCTCATAGCCCTCTTCTTTGTGATTGGAGAAGTTTGGGCTTGGCTTTCTGTTGGGACATATCTCAGAGATTTAGTCCTTTTTGGAAGAGATGAGGTTCCCATTGGCAGTTGGGCTTTCTCTTTAGGACTTGGTACTTCATTTTGATCATCAGGGGGGCTGATGATGATGGTGCTCATGGTTCTCCTCTTGGTCACGGGAGATGTAGGTTGATCCTCAGCTGAATACAGTTTCAAGGATTTAGTCCTTTTTGGAGGGGTTGCAGGCTTTAGTCTGTTTAGGTCCAATATTTTGTCAAGTAGCATTGTGCTACCATGTTTAATGGTGCATATGGTTTCCTGACTTGATCCTGAAGAGGCAGGCTTTTGTTCACATGGAGATATCAGAATGTCCACACATGAGCTGGGTCGCGATTTCTCCAAACTGTCAACATCCAAGGTCTGACCAACGTCCTTGACATTGAGGTTACCAACACTTGATGCTTGCCGCAGACTCCGCTGTCTTTCCAGGTCGCCTTTGACATCCTCTGCATCCTTTTGCTTGGATGAGATCTCCTCCATGTCCATGTGGAATCGGTAAAGACTGTAACCATCTGCACTGTTAATGCTGCCCTGACGCAAGAGCGATGAAGGGTCGCATACGGAAGAATTACGGGAGTAGGTTCGGGTTAACTCTGATTTGTCCAGTCCGGCAAGCTTTTCCAAAGCTGCTGCCATGCGTCCGTGGATTTCCTCTAACTGGGCCAGACGAAGGTCCACTGTCTGCAGAGAGGCTTTCATTGTGTTCTCTCTCTCGTTCACCTCCTCCAGGCGCATTGACATGTTCTCAACTCTGTTTTGAAAACGTAAGAATGTTATACGTTTCTATGTCGGAAGAAATACTTTAAATACTGAATGCACCATGAGCTACTTTACGGTTACTCATTTACCTTTCTGAGGTAACCTTGATGCGTTCGTCGCTGGAGGACTGCTGTTCATCCTCTCTCTCACGGAAATATTCTTCCACACACTGTTCTTCGAACTCATACAGATTTTTCAGCTCTTCTGGATTTAACCTGAGCTCTAAAGAAAAATTACAAAAAGATATCAGGATGTTTTACTAATTCGTGTACCCTTCGTTTTTTGGTTATTTCGTCTTGAAACCAAATCAAAATAACAAATAGTGTGGTTATTTTGTTTTACTGACTTCAAACCAAAATAAAAATACAGAAAAATAAAAAAAAAAACAAACAAGCAGCATTTTTCTGTTTTAAAATTCAGTCTTGTTCTGTTTGTGATAATTGTTTATTCACAGGAAAACTATGGACGAGAGCATGATGTTTTAATCTCACCACACAGAGGGGACTTTTACTCAGCTGCGTTTGATAAAAATGATCTTGTATCATGTTGTCCACCTCACACCGATGGCAAATGCGTAATTTGTGTGTCTATGACGTTTCGTGAAAGAGTTATTGATGCTGGAAGTCCGAATCTATCTGCCAACTTTACCAAACAGTGTTACGGTCCAAATAGTATCCAAATGAACAGGTGACTGACTATCAACTGTGAGGCTGGTTTGAGGAAGAAAAGATGTTAGAACTTCTACCATTTTCACTTTTGCAAAAACAATTACAGCTTTTTTGAGGGCAGTAAGCCTAGCCACTAATGGCAGCCGTCAACACACACAAAAACTGATCACATTCAACGAGGAGCACCAGTAGATTCATTACACCACCTCTGGTTCCTTTAATCACATATATCATGTGTGATTTTTGTAACATCCATTTTTGGTTTGTATTTATTTAAGTATTAATTGCGTTTCTATTCACCAGTTCATCAGTAATGTGACTTATGTGTTGCTCCTTTTTTTTGTCCGGGAATAAAAGTCTGTGGTCCCCCTTTGTGTGGTGAGATCAAAACATGAAGCTCTCAGCCTAATTTCCCCATAAATATCCATCCATCCATCCATCTTCTCCCGCTTAGCCGTTTCCGGGTCGCGGGGGCAGCATCCTCAGTAGGGAGGCCCAGACTTCCCTCTCCCTGGCCACTTCCTCCAGCTCTTCCGGGGGGACCCCGAGACATTCCCAGGCCAGCCGAGAGACATAGTCTCTCCAGCGTGTCCTGGGTCTTCCCCGGAGCCTCCTTCCGGAGGGACGTGCCCTGAACGCCTCACTAGGGAGGCGTTCAGGGGGCATCCTAATTAGGTGCCCGAGCCACCTCATCTGGCTCTTCTCGATGCGGAGGAGCAGCGACTCTACTTTGAGCCCCTCCCGAATGACTGAGGTTCTCACCCTATCTCTAAGGGAGAGCCCAGCCACCCTACGGAGGAAACTCATTTCGGCCGCTTGTACCCGTGATCTTGTTCTTTCGGTCATGACCCAAAGTTCATGACCATAGGTGAGGGTTAAAACGTAGACCGACCTGTAAATCGAGAGCTTTGCTTTTTGGCTCAGCTCCCTTTTTACAATGACGGACTGGTGCAGACTCCGCATCACTGCAGACGCCGCACCAATCCGCCTGTCGATCTCTCGCTCCATCCTTCCCTCACTCGTGAACAAGACCCTGAGGTACTTGAACTCCTCCACCTGGGGCAGAACCTCATCTCCAACCTGGAGAAGGCACTTCACCTTTTTCCGGTCGAGAACCATGGACTCGGATGTTCTCATTCCGGCCGCTTCACACTTGGCTGCGAACCGATCCAGTGAGAGTTGAAGGTCACGGTATGTTGGAGCCAACAGGACCACATCACCTGCAAAAAGCAGTGATGCAATACTGAGGCCCCCGAACCGGACCCCCTCAACGCCCTGACTGCACCTAGAAATTCTGTCCATAAAAGTTATGAACAGAATCGGTGACAAAGGGCAGCCCTGGCGGAGTCCAACCCTCACCGGAAACGATTTCGACTTACTGCCGGCAATGCGGACCAGACTCTGACTCCGGTCATACAGGGAACGAACAGCTCCTATCAGGAGGTTCGATACCCCATACTCCCGGAGGACCCCCCACAGGAATCCCCGAGGGACACGGTCAAATGCCTTTTCCAGGTCCACAAAACATTGGTTGGGCAAATTCCCATGACCCCTCAAGGACCCTGCTGAGGGTGTAGAGCTGGTCCACAATTCCACGGCCAGGACGAAAACCACATTGCTCCTCCTGAATCCGAGGTTCAACTATCCGGCGGACCCTCCTCTCCAGTACCCCTGAATAGACCTTACCCATAAATATTCAAATTTAATTTAATTCTATAACAGAAAACCGTTGCTTGTTTGGTTTTTGATTTTTCTGTATTTCTTTTTTGGTTAGAAGTCAGAAAACAAAATAACCACACCGTTTATTAGTTATTTTGATTTGGTTTTAAAACGGAATAACCAAAGAACAAAGGGTACACGGATTCAGCATGTTTCACTTCCACTCTTATCAGAATCAGAATCATCTCTATTCGCCAAGTGTATGTTGTACATACGAGGAAGGAATTTGACTCGGTTTCGGCTTGTTTATTACAAAGGTACCACAAATGTCATCACCAACTTCACTATTTTATTTGTGGGGATGTTATTCTATGTTTTAGAGCAGTGTAAGAAACTCACTGAGGCCCCGGTCCTTTTCATCCAGCTCTCCTTCCTGCTTCTTCTTGGCACATCTTTTGAACAGTCTGTTGAACAGGATGTAGAGGTGGCTGAAGATGATGAGAGGTGGAGGCAGAAGAGGACGATCATGGAAGGTCATGATCAGCTGATATCGCTGAAACTTCCACACCTGGTTGGAGATGGACTTTACTTCAAAGAAAGTGTTGCTAGGAGAGAAAACGTGAACCGTAACTGTAAAAAGGTGTCTCCACAACGTAATGGGAGCGACAGACTGGAATGTATATTTACTTGAAGACAGCAATGAGCAGGTTAACCAGGAGAATGTTTGCCACGAGAAGGTAACAGGCCATAATAGCAGGGGTAAGCCAGGCCCCAGGGATACAGGGAGGAAGTTTCTTCCCATCTTCATCATATAGGTGTTCACCACATGGAGCTGTGGAGAGAGGAGTGCAATGCAATAGAGCCGAGGACTGAACCTAATAAAGAGATCAACATGTCTTTAATCAAAGGTTACTTACGGTTAATTTCCATTGCATAAACTTTATAAAAACACAGTCAGAGAGAAGCACAGAAAAAGCATTAAAATGGATAAATGCTGAATTTTCACACCTCTGTTTCTGTCAAGATCAAGCTGATGTCAAAGCTTTTTTCAAGTGGCTGATCCAATCCCTAAGTATTCAACTTTGTATCATACTTCATATTTAAAAGACCCTCAATTTAAACCCACATTATTCTGTTTGAAAAACATTGTTGTTAAAGTCCACACATAATAATGAATTTAGCTATAATTTTTTTGCCATATGGTTTAGAATTACCTTCACCCTGACAGAAAAAAAACACAGAGAGAAAAAAAACTTGAAGGCAGATGATCATAATTGGGGAAGTAATGGTGTAAACTTCTTCCTCTGACCTACAAACAAGTTCACTCAAAGTTGTTTTCTTGTTCTTGTTTAAAGCATTTTAAGGTTTTTACACTTGTAAAGTGACCTTGTAGCCCATGACAAGCTACGTAAAGATAAAGTCTATTTGCCTATTGACTGAAAAGACTCACAAACAACCTTTTGAAACAGAACGTGTTTATAAGTAGAGTATTTCCCACATGCTAAGAGTTATCATCCATGTACCACCAGGGGGAGACAAAGTATTAAAGTCAAGTTTATTGATACATCAGAGCACAGAATTTATTGCAGCACTGATCATCTGCCCAAAATCAGGAAACAGAATCTTACTATGAATTCTAGTCTTACGGTCTATCGAGTCTGCAAAAACCTCTCCATAGATCATCCAGTAGGGCATGTAGAAAATGTTCCTGGCGAGCCGCCATGTGGGCTCCTCATCCGGGTGAAGGATGGCTTGACGAGCAACTCCAAAACTCATGAGCACCACCAACATGATTACCACAAAGTACATCATGTCAATCATCTGCAATGAAAGAACCAAGCAGAATTTAGTGTGAAGGTCTCATTTGATCTGTGTGTCATGGTTAGTCATTACCATCTTCCCAATCATCATCACGTAGGGTCCCAGGTATTTGTTGACTCCGAAGATGTCCAAGACACGAATGTACCAGAATATGATGTCGATGCAGTAGATGACTCTGCCATAGCCCATATACGGTTCGTGCTGTAGCCGAAGCATCAGTCCCATGAGGAAGGTGGAAATTGCAACCAGATCAGTGATGTTCCAGTACTCCTCCATCCAAACGCTTATCTTCTGTTTCAGCTTTCCTGGCTCTGACATTAAAATCTGAAGAGCAGCAGTTTTATTAAGTTCTTCACATGCTTTTGTATTTCAAATACGAGTTGAGATTCAGTCATGTTGACTATGGAGGTAGATTTGTGTCTTTATTATTCAATGAACAGAAAAAACTTTTCAATCAAAGAAAAGTGTTAAAATGCAAAAAAAACCCCCCAAAAATTCAGACCCAAATAATTGCATTTGAACACTTTTTTTTCTTTGATTGAAAAGAGTTTTTTTTATCGAAGTTTTCTTTTTGTAATTGAGCCATACAGCTAGTACATTTGTGTCTATTATTCATTTAAAAAAACAAAGTGGTTAGCCGTGTGTAGACGTACGGACAACTCACGGTGCTATTTGTACCTGGCCGATGACCATGTGACCATTCGGTACGGACAAAAAATGGCTGAACAAGCGAAACGCCTACGAATTCACACTGGCAAGAACTTCAAATACACTTCAGAAGGTTATGGTTAGGGTTAGGGTTAGTTAGTCCGTAACGTAGTTTAGGGTTAGGGTTAGTTAGTCCGTAACGTATTTTAGGTTTAGGGTTATTTAGACCGTAACGTAGTTTAGGGTTAGTGTTAGTTAGTCTCTAATGTAATTTAGGGTTAGGGTTAGTTAGTCCCTAACGTAATTTAGGGTTAGGGTTAGTTAGTCCATAACGTAGTTTAGGGTTAGGGTTATTTTGACCGTAACGTAGTTTAGGGTTAGTGTTAGTTAGTCCCTAACGTAATTTAGGGTTAGGGTTAGTTAGTCCCTAACGTAATTTAGGGTTAGGGTTATTTTGACCGTAACGTAGTTTAGGGTTAGTGTTAGTTAGTCCCTAATGTAATTTAGGGTTAGGGTTAGTTAGTCCCTAACGTAATTTAGGGTTAGGGTTATTTAGACCGTAACGTAGTTTAGGGTTAGGGTTAGGGTTAGTTAGTCCCTAACGTAATTTAGGGTTAGGGTTATTTAGACCGTAACGTAGTTTAGGGTTAGGGTTAGTTAGTCCCTAACGTAATTTAGGGTTAGGGTTAGTTAGTCCGTAACGTAATTTAGGGTTAAGGTTATTTAGACCGTAACATAGTTTAGGGTTAGGGTTAGTTAGTCCCTAACGTAATTTTAGGGTTATTTTGACCGTAACGTATTTTAGGGTTAGGGTTAGTTAGTCCGTAACGTAATTTAGGGTTTGGGTTATTTAGACCGTAATGTAGTTTAGGGTTAGGGTTAGTTAGTCCCTAACGTAATTTTAGGGTTAGGGTTATTTAGACCGTAACATAGTTTAGGGTTAGGGTTAGTTAGTCCCTAACGTAATTTTAGGGTTCGGGTTAGTTAGTCCGTAACGTAGTTTAGGGTTAGGGTTAGTTAGTCCGTAACGTAATTTAGGGTTAGGGTTATTTAGACCGTAATGTAGTTTAGGGTTAGGGTTAGGGTTATTTAGACCGTAACGTATTTTAGGGTTAGGGTTAGTTAGTCCGTAACGTAGTTTAGGGTTAGGGTTAGTTAGTCCGTAACGTAATTTAGGGTTAGGGTTATTTAGACCGTAATGTAGTTTAGGGTTAGGGTTAGGGTTAGTTAGTCCGTAACGTAGTTTAGGGTTAGGGTTAGTTAGTCCGTATTGTAGTTTAGGGTTAGGGTTAGTTAGTCCGTAACGTAATTTAGGGTTAGTGTTAGTTAGTCCCTAACGTAATTTAGGGTTAGGGTTATTTAGACCGTAACGTAGTTTAGGGTTAGGGTTAGTTAGTCCGTAACGTAGTTTAGGAATCTATGTATTAATAGCAAACAGAAGTACTGGCCAATGAGGGGAACTACGTATGATTACAACAATTCATAAATACGTAGCATGTCCGTAACATACTTTAAGAATCTACATAGTAATAGCCAACAGAAGTACAAGTACGTAGCGTCTTAGTCACGTGACCTATCACGTTACCTAAACTGGCCAATGAGGGGCGCTACGTACGGGTAGAATGTCGGTATATTGATTCGTCTACGTACGGATAGCCAGTGTCTTAAAAAAGAAAACATTTAGATCAAGTAGAAAACATTAAAATAAAGTAGAAAAAATAAATAAATAAATAAAAAAAATTTCAATCAAAGAAAAAAACTGTTTCAAAGCAAAATAATAATAATACATTTAAAAAAATAATTTTTTTAAATTAAAGTGAAAAAGGTTTTGAAGCTCTTTTTTTTTTTTTTTTATAAAAAAAAAAGTTTTTTGTGGCTCAATTATTTTTTGCTTTCAAACACTTTTCTTTTCGTTTTTTTAAAGAATGAATAATAAAGACAGAAATGTACTACCCATAATATGGCCTAAATATATAAAAAATAATTTCAATTAAAAACAAAACCTTTTCAATTAAAAAAAACCTCTTTTCAAAAGTGTTGAAATGCAATTATTTGGGTCTCAAATATTGTTTTGCATTTGAACACTTTTTTTCTTTGATTAGAAATATTTATTTTTAATTGAAGTAAACTTTTTTTTTTGATTGATAAGTTTTTTTTTGATTGAATAATAAAGATACAAATCTACCGCCATAGCTGACATCATTCGTGCATTTTACCTGTCGGACTTTTTCAGTGCCAAGTGTTAGAATGTACGCTATGACAGTCCACTCCTGTATAGATGGCCATCGCTCCATTTTGACCAGGATAATGTAGTTATACAGCATCAAATATCCAAGATAGGAAATCTGTCCAAAGGCAAAAAATAGAAAGATATAAAAAAGAGAGAAGTATTTCAATAAATTAAATAAGGATTTCTTTGTATTTCATTCAAGAAAGAGACTTACTGTGTTGAACCAGAATTTGGTGAAAGGTGCATCATAGAACTCAAAAAAGCGTTTGCCAATAGGGATTTTATGGACATCAGTGCTACCCTCTTCCTCGTCTCCTTTTCTTGAAACTGCATCATTGGGGTCCTGAAAGTTGCAGCACATAATTTTATATTTTAACAAAAAAATCATCTGACTTGGTCAAAATAAACTTTGACCTTGCTTGACTTGTTGTCATCGTCCTTGTCTTTCCCTTCGTCTTTGCCTCCGGGTGCCTGATAAGAAGCATCGTCCCCAATACGGAAATCCAGCAGAAGAATCAATGGTGGAAAGATGATTCCAAGAATGACCTACAAAACATATTCCAGTGTTTACTTCAGAAAGAAAGAAAATCAGTCAAATCTCTTCACAAGAAAGACAATTTTTGATGGAGGAAATGGATTCAATTAGTTACAGTGACCTGCATTTTTTCCAATCACAATTCAATTACAATTATTTTTTGTCTTCAGAAAGTCAACTACAATTACGTTCTCAATTACTAAAGTTCATTTAAAATTAATCACAATTACTGAATCTGAAATAAATAACCTAATAAAAGTTAACCTTCAACTTCTGTTAGCTTTCTGTTAGCATCTCTTATGATAACGGGTCCTAAATCAGCTGTAAAATACACTAAAAACAAATATCTATCATCTAATTTCTTTCCTATCTATTGATTACCTTGTTACGCTTCGTAATAAATGAAAATATAGGTTTTTTTGTGTCAGTATACCCCTAGATTTCAATTTATTTTAATGGTAAAATGTGAAAAAGCTTGATATGAAACACTTAAATAATTGTTAACTACATATAAAATGTACATAGAACTATAACACGGTTCCCCAGTTTTGAAATATAATTGACATTTTTTATAGAGTGTTCATGGCAATGACAAGTCAAACTGTCTGAACTTAATTACAATTTCATTAGGATTACAACAGCAACAGATTTCTAAAATTACAATTATAATTACACCATAATTGTAATTAATTATCAATTATTTATTGACACAATTATAACTGACCCCAACCCTGGTGTCTACCAATGGAAGGCAATGGTGGAAGTATTGCTTTTGCTAACCTTAAGGCCGGGGTTTTTTCCAATCCTTAGGCATCCCATCCACATGTCCGTGAGCAACATCTGGCTGCAGGTGTGGGCAATGAAGTCTCTCTGTTTGGCGGCTACGGCCAGCTTCAGACAGGTGGAGTTACTCCAGTTGACCAGCTCGTACGTTAAGAGTTTCATAGCCACTTGTTCGTCGTGTTTGTACGACTGGTCCAGTAACTCGTAGGCCAACTGTCCAAATTCTCTGTGAGAGAAACAAAAACTTTAGTTTTGCTTCTCAAAGTCCAAAAGATTTCACCCAAAAGAAACTGTAGCTCATCTGAAAATTAAGTAGCATATACTGTATGTCCGAATGCAGTGGTTCTCAAACTTTTTTGGCTCAAGTACCCCTTTCTCTAACTTTTGAATCCAAGTTCCCCCCTTATGTCCGACTAGAAGATTTTGCTCATAATTCTGCGGAAAAAACAACTATTGAGCATAATGATGGAATAAATGAGTGATAACACACATTTTAAAGACTCACATTTTGTAAATAAGTGAAATGAAACAGTATTTAGTGTTTCCTGAATAGATTTATTTCTTTTTTATCAAGACTGATCCTTGTGTTTTCAGTTCATGACATTTCTGACATCACTTTGTGTGTTTTTGGTGTCATGTTGTGTATGTTGTCTGTTCTTTTTTTTATTCTGTATATTTTTCTCAAATTTTTGTGTTATTGTAGTCGTTTTTTGTGTGTTGTTCCTATCATTTTGATTATTCTATCTCAGTGTGTGTGTTTTTGGTGTCATTTGGTTGTTTCTTATGTCGTTTTGTAAGTTTCTCTGTTATTTTTGCCTATTTTGTAGTGATATTGTGTCTTTTTCTCTCATTTAGTGTTTCTTTGTTATTGTTTTGTGTGTTGCTGGTAATAGTAAAAGTATTTTTCTCTCTTGATGCATGTGTTTTTGGTGTCATTTTGTGTATTTTGTTGTTTGTTATTTTTCCTTTGTTTTGTCTTTTTTTGTTGTTGTTTTGTGAGTTGCTGGTAAAATCTAGTAGATAATCATTTTTAACTGATAATAAACATTGTAAAGCCCCATATTTTAATGCATCCATTTAATTTTCCTCTCTCTCTCTCTCTCAAGTACCCCCTGTAGTGCCATCTCACGTACATGTACCCCCATTTGAGAAACACTGTCCTAATGTAAAGCAATATTATTTGATGTAAATGAGAATAGTTTTAAGTGAGGGTGTTACACGTGTAGCACTGACTTGGAGTTGTTCTCCAGATCTTGGGAGATGTCGTCCACCAGTTCGCTCTCTGAGCACTCATGAGCCATGGCCTTGTAGAGTTTGCACGCAACCAAGGCCTTTGCCATGGCCTCTTCTCCACGCTGCCACAGGAAGAGTGCCATTTTCTGTCTCTTCATCAGCACCCCCCACAGCATCAGCTCATGGAAGGGGAACTTAAATCGACAGACCTCTGGGTCATCTATGTCGATCTCCACCTCCTCCTCTTTCTTCTTTTTATTCTTTTTCTTACCTTTTGTTCTCGGTTCGTCATCCTGAACACAGTCAGGAATGTTAAATGTGTTTAGGGTTTGACGGATTCATCTGACTGAGCATATTTTGTTGCAAAATAAGATGGCCTACCTCCATTCCTAGAAGCTTGAGTGCCTTTGGCTGCATGGAGACAACACATTATAGCAGTTACTGTCACACATTATTAGATAAACTGACCAAGCATTAGTCATTTATTGCTCTCCATCCATGCATACCCTCTTCAGCCCATATAAGTTATTATAGAGGTTACGGAAAGCCTTCCTAGTGTAATTGCTCCTATAAGCTCCGCCCATGAGGTATTCCAGGACTAGGCCAATGTCAATCAAGGTGATTTGATAATCAGGAGGAAGGTTTCCCTGCAAAGAACAACCACCAATATGTATTATAGCAGAATGTGACATGTGTGAATACACAGCTTTGGTGGTGGTAGATGCAGGGTTGGGGTCAATTTGAATCGTAATTGCGTAATTCATAATTAATTACAATTATGGCATAGTTATAGTTGTAATTGTATTTTCAAAAATCTGTCGTAATTGCTGTCGTAATTGTAATTAAATTGTGATTGAGTTTGTAACTGTAATTGCCATGAAAATTCTATGAAAATTGTCAATTATAATTTAACTCTAACCTGGGGAACCATGTTACAGTTCTATCTATGTATAGTTCTACACATACAGTATGTAGTGCATTATTAAAATGTGTTTTATACCAAGTGTTTCCACATTTTACCATTTAAAAAATATATATAAATAGAGGTGTATAGTGACACAAAAAAGGCTCAGATGCCCACACCAAAAATATTCAAATATATTGATTAGGAAGCCTAACAAGGTAAGATAGGAAATAAATGAGATGATTATATTTATTTATATTAATATTTGTTTTTAGTGTATTTTACAGATGATTTAGGACGTGTTATCATAAGACATGCTAACAGAAAGCTAACACAAGAGGAAGGTTAACTTTTAATTATTTATTTCAGGCTCAGTAATTGTGATTAATTGTAATTGAACTTTAGTAATTAAAGAACACAATTATAATTTACTTTATGAGGATAAAAAAATATTCTAATCTAATTATAGTTAGATAATTAGATTAATCGTATTTGAATTGAATTGAAATCGACCCCAACCCTGGGTAGATGTGTTTTATTGCAGAAAAGCACATTTCACCTTTTTGACATCCCTGACCACAGCATGCAGTGTGTTTGCAGGGCCGAGTTTCTGAAACAACAAACAAACAAAAGATTAACCTTGAATACGCTCTCAAGGTGTTATTTCATACAATCAGACCTGCTTTTGTTTTTTATTTCTTGTACCGTGTTATATAACTCTTCCAATCTTGGAATGGTGAGAAAGTGGTGAATATTGACTCCATTCTCAAGGAGTAGTTTGACAAAATCCACTCTGTCCAGTACCAGAGCGTCCATCATGGCCTGCTCCAGAGAGTTCACCTGATTGGTCAAGCATGCAACACAGTGGTTACGTTTCACAATCACGAGGGAAGTTGAAATAAGTCGTTCATACCCAGCGAATTAATTCCAGCTTCCTGGGATCTGTTTCCTCAGGAGGTTCAGGCTTTGCTTTTCCCTTGCCTTTGCCTTTTTTACCCCGTGCTGCAGCTTTGTTACGTGGAGCTCCAGCAGGGCTCTTCTGTCGCTCCGGTTTTGGCGCTGAAGCGGTGGTGGTGTTAGCAATGGCTCCAGCTGGCTGAGGAAACAACAGTCTGTATGTGACTATATTGATTATTAATACATTGTTTTAATCCATTTTGCAAAACAACTCGACCCCACTGAACTCCAGTTTACTCTACTCTACTCTACTCATATCTACTTGTATCTATCTACTCATATCTATACTCATATCTACTCTATTCTACTTGTATGTACTTGTATCTACACGTATCTACTTGTATGTAGTTGTATCTACTCTACTCTACTCTACTCTCCTCATATCTACTTGTATCGATCTACTCATATCTATACTCATATCTACTCTATTCTACTTGTATGTACTTGTATCTACTCTTCACGTATCTACTTGTATGTAGTTGTATCTACTCATATACACTCTACTCTACTCTACTCTACTCTACTCTACTCTACTCTACTCTACTCTACTCTACTCTACTCTTATGTAGTTGTATCTACTCATATCTACTTGTATCTACTCCACTTATATCTACTCTACTCTTATCTATACTCTACTCCACTCTACTCATATCTCCTCTACTCGTATCTCCTCTACGTGTATCTCCTCTACTCGTATCTCCTCTACTTGTATCTACTCCACTCCACTCCACTCTACTCTACTCTACTCTACTCTACTCTATATCTACTCTACGTGTATCTATGCTTGTATCTACCCTACTCTACTCCACTCAACTTGTATCTACTAATATCTACTCTACTCATATCCACTTGTATCTACTCATATTCACTTGTATCTACTCAGATCTATACTCATATCTACTCTACTCTATTTGCATGTACTTTTATCTACTCTACTCATATCTACTTGTATGTACTTGTATCTACTCTACTCTTATCTACACTCATATTTACTCTACAGTTATCTATACTTGTATCTACTCTACTGTTATCTATACTCGTATCTACTCTACCCTACTCCACTCCATATCTACTCTACTCTATATCTACTCGTATCTATACTCGTATTTACTCTACTCGTATCTACTGTACTCTGTATCTACTCTACTCTACTCTACAAATACTCATATCTACACTCGTATTCACTCTACTTGTATCTACTCTACTTGTATCTACTCTACTCTTATCTACACTCATATTTACTCTACTCGTATCTACTCTACTCTTATCTCTACTTGTATCTACTCTAATCTATATTCGTATCTACTCTAATCTATATTCGTATCTACTCTACTCTTATCTATACTCGTATCTACTCTACTCTTATCTATACTCGTATCTACTCTACTCTTATCTATATTCGTATCTACTCTACTCTACTCTACCCTACTCCACTCTACTCGTATCTACTCTACTGGTATCTATACCTGTATCTACTCATATCTATTCTAATCTACTCGTATATACTCTACTCTATATCTACTCTACTCGTATCTATACTCGTATTTACTTTACTCGTATGTACTTGTATCTACTCTACTCTACCTTTGGGTTGTTCTGATAGTTGTTTTTCAGTCTTCGTTATTTGGCTGTCATGAGCTCTACAATGCTGTGTATAGTTGTGGTGATATTCTAAGTTTGAAGCAGGGGTAGACTGGCCATCTGGAATGCCTGGCATTATCCCGGTGGGCCGTCACCCAAAGTGGGCCGGCCTGGTCCACTACGTTTTTTTTTTGGAGGCAGACCTGGCAACAGTGACCAAAAATGGTCTAAAAGTGGCAAAAATGTGGCAAGAAAAGAGTTTTAAGTGACTAAAATGGGGCCAACAGCAGTCAAGAGTGGCCAAAAAATGGTCAAATAAAGAGGACCAGGTTGGTTTGTAATGGCCAAGGAAAGTTTAAATAGGCAAAATGTGTTTAACAATAGTAAAAAAGGAAACAAGTGGTATTTACTGGGGAAAACGTAGCTAAATAGGATGAAAAGTGTCAAAAAAAAAATATTAAAGAAAGAACAAAAATTGGACAAAGTGTCAAAAAGAACTTGCAAAAACGAACAATAAATAGGGTGAAAAAAGGATATTTTATTGACAAACGGTAGCTAGAGTCGGAAAAAGATTTTGAAAAGGGGCTGAAAAATGGGACTAAGGAAGTTGTCAATTGGCCAAGAGTAAAAGGTAAAAAGGGGTCAAAGTTCCGTCCTTTTAAGTTTTCTGGGGAAATAATAATTAAAATGAACACATAACAGGAAATGTTGAGCATCACTGACTTAATAACGGCTACTGATGTCTGATAATGTAATGGGCTGGTCTGGACACAAAATGCCAGGGCTGTATTCCTTAGACCAAAATGGAAGGGTAGAGCTTTATCATCATATGATTGGTCCTCAAAATACATTCCATTGTGACAAATGTCATGCCAGGCTCACACATTCCTGCACACATTCAGGGTCTATTTAGGAGGAGAGCAGGTAGGCTGCTACAAAAGGTTCTGCAAGGTCTCGTCAAATCCAATTAAAGTGTGTCATTTGATCAGTAGTGAATGTGTCAGCCTCGGATTGTCTGCCGTGTTTGCACTTTTTGTATCATGGTTCTGAAATTAATCACTAATATAGCTACATTTAATAATAAATCAATAACACTCACTGGTAAATTGTGTCCGTAAACAAAGATGTGATTACGAGCAATATCCACCCTGTTCCAAGCCAGAGCCAAACTAAGCTGGTCTGGTGCTGAAGCGTTGGTGCCTGAAACAGAGGAAAATAGGTAGAAGTAAAAGATGAAGAAAGTGAGGAAATTACGAAGAAGTTTGATGAAATGTTTGGTGATACCTTTTAAAAGGGCTGTAAGAATCGCCATTTCAATATCTTGCTGTCCTTCTGAGCCCATTCTGAAAACTGTGATCTACATGTAAACAAACAACTGCAGGTTGGTCTTTGGTAATGGATGAAGTTACTGATTAAAGAATAACTAAACCCCAAAACCAACAAATGTATTTGGATTTAAAAGTAGTGCTGTTGATTGATCCTGGTCCAATTTGTCTTATTTAGTTATAAAATGTCAGAGTGACTGCCCTCTATGGGTTGAAACCAGGCTATTACAATTGATTTTTTCTATTGGCTGAGAACAAGATCATGTGATGTTTAGGTACTATCTTGCCAGAGCTGTTTAGAGAGAGAATTGTAACAACACCATTCACGACCGTTTTTTTTTCTGTTTTTTTTTTACATCAATGGCGGTTCAGTGAGCAGTTGGCTATTGCAGCGCAATAGAGCTAGAGCGGAGTAGACAGTTAGTGATACACTTTTGAACGGTAACACGTTTAAATAATCATATAGGATATTATTATTATTATCATCAGAGTATCTAACGGTGCGTTATTAACTCATTATTGACGACAAATTACCAAAAATCCCAGTTATGTCGCTCGGAATCAATGGATTCGAATTGCCCGCCAATAACTTCCGGTAACTATTTCAGTCAACAGGAATCACGTGACAGTCAAGCACTTCAAACTTCCGTTGTCGCAACTCTCTCTCTAAACGGCTCTGCATTTTTCATTAAAAACAAGCACTGTTAGCCCCGCCCCTTTTATAAAAACTAGCACCTGTGTGCTCTACAATCTATGGTGAGTAGGTTGGGTTGAGAGAATAGTCAATAGAGATGTATATTGAGTATTGAGTAGCTAGTTAGCATATAGTATAGACTGGGTGTGTCTTACCTGCTCCAGGAGCCCCGCCCATAATCAAGGCATTTTAGTTATGCTTTAAGCATAAAATTATCTTGATACATTTTTTTAATGTTCTGAACACATATTGGTGTTCCTCTGAAGTCAACTGTTTTAGCTGTTTAGCCGCTAGCTAGCAGCTAACTGCTCCCAGAGCTGTAGATAGAGAGAGTTGCGACAACTTCGTTCATTCCAATGGTTTTTTTTTTTTTTTTTTTTTACAGCAATGGCGGCTCATGGAGCCTCACATTTTGTCCTGGAAGCGATCATTTTACTATTGTAGCCAATGGAGCTCGAGCGGATAAGATGTTTTTATTATTATTATCAACATATCTAAATCCATTAACATGTGTATTAAAGCATGTTAGTGGATTATCCCCTCAAAACCAGTACATTTTTATTTAAATGTTTTGTATTTAAATTTTTATTACTATTATCATTTTTTTTCATTGTGAGATACACTGCTGTTGTGTTCATGTTCAAAAGAAAAGGAAAAAAAAATCTAAATTCTTCTATTAGCAGATACACAGCGTTTACTTCACAGTTTTATCTACCCACATAGGCTACATATCTTCTTTCTTTCTTTTTTTTAAATCAGATTTTCATTTGTGTTAATTGTGGAAAAAGTGCAAATGAAGTCTTTGATCATCACAGATGTTTTTATTGTTATATTCCTGATTTTTCTTTTTTTAGATCGCTCCTGCTGACTTTGGCTAACCATTTCTTTCTCCTCTCTGGTTCGGTTGGGAAGCCGCACATTTTCACCCCCGAGTGGAGCATCCCCATACAGCACCGCAAACTGCATGACAAGTTATTAATGTTTCTGACTTTGTTAGACATTTATTTAATGAATTTATCTTGGTACATATGTGCATAGTAAAAAATCTAATGTCTATTTTTATATATGTATGAACATAATAAATGTGTTTTCAATGTGTCCTGTCTGGATGTGGTGTGTTTTAATGACCGATTTTTTTTAATTCTTGAAAATTCAAAACATTACATCCTGTATACAATACATATTAACACATTTTTTAACCAAATTAATGTTGGCCTTAACTATGTCAAAAAAGCAGGTAAGCCGTTTACACTAATTATTAATACGAACTTACGTTAGGACATTTTTTTTTAATGGAACTACATAAACATATATTGTATATACACATACATATGATGGTGTACTGTATACATATTGTAAATCAATGCAGTTATTGATGACAAAGTACCAAAAATCCCAGTTAGGAGTCAATGGATTCGAAAGGCCCGCCACTAACTCGCCAAAATTCAGTCTTACACGAATCATGCATTTTGGACGTCTGTTGACGCTACTCTCTCTCTCTATACGGCTCTGACTGCTGCTAGTTTACTCATAATTTGCTGATGTTTTGTCAAGATAAGTGTTTTGTGTGGTTTGTGTCTGCAGTGGACAGTTTGCAATAGTCAAACGGTGCACAAAGAAGAGCGTTAGGTCAGGAGAAAGCAGGGGTTTAGTTACTCTTTGACTACATGAATGAATGAATGAATGAATGAATGAATGAATGCCTGATGGAATGAATGAATGAATGAATGAATGAATGAATGAATGCCACTGTAACCACGTGCTATGAAGTGTTTTTTTCTTGTTGCATGCGGCTGAGCTTTTAAACACAAACAGCTGATTCACTCTTCAGGGTGATAATAACACTCCCTTTGTGACAGGCTCAAGGATATCGAATAAAATTACACTGATGGCTCGGTCACATGCAAAGCAGTAAATGTGATTAGATTTGGTGCGAGGCCTTGGTTGAACCCTGGGATGCGTTAATAATGTGCAGTGAAGAATATTTCATTGTCCTTTAGTCTTTTGGACAGTTGTTTGCTTTATAAGCCAGTCAAATAATTGTAATAAGGGTTTACAGCTCTCTTGTTAGTGTTTTTATTCATCTGTCACAGACACATATAGGATGAACAGTGTAACTGTTTCACATATTCATACATTAAAATACTCACTAAAAGACGGATATGACTGAGAGTTAGCGACGAATAAATCGGATGTAAAAAGATCAGCAATGCTAAGATCTTTGAGGAAATGAAACAGTGTCAGTTGCTTATCCATTGGTGTTGGACCATTAGGTGCAGAGTGTAATGCGTTCCAGATAGAGTGTGCAATGAGAGCTGTATGTAGACTGACAGCTGAGTGGAACCTGGTTGAGGATTAGCGGGATGGAGCCTGTTCTCCATCTGTGTGCTGCTGCATGCTTACTCTGAATAGATGCAGTAAGTGCTGATCTTTCCCCCCACAAATGTATGGAGTACTCAGATTATGTGCATGGAGTATTAGAAAAACTACTTAGCACTCATTACCATGGAAATCTGCCAGAAATGTGCAAATGCGTCTGCAATTTATGAACCAAAGTCTCGAGCAAACGCTAAAGAAACTGTGAGATATTTGGGATTAATCTGTTATCTGAGAGATCTCTGTCTGAGTGTGTTATTGAAACTAGATCAGGGCTCTAAAGTCTTTTCCTAACCTTAAACAGGGTCACTGTGAATATATTTATTTTATATGGAAAAGAAAATGAATGATGATGGAGACTAGATGCATCACAACTCACAAATGTTTATTAAACACATTTATTCCAAACACACATAACACAAATACGAGGATGAGGACGATGAAGTGGACATTAGGTTCACTCACCAGCTCCCTTTTCTTCATACACTCCATTACCATTAGAAGGATCTGCTGTGATTGGCTTTTGCTATAGTTAAATGTCTTCTGGATTGTTACCATAAGTTGGTCTCTGACGTCATCATTTACCAGGCTGGAGGAGGGGATTGACATTTCAGTACTTGGATAAGGAACCGTGGTGGAACACTGCTAACACCTCACCCTCCATCTTCAGAGAACTTGTGAGCGAAGGAAATGATGTCAGATGCACGACCGCTGCCATCACACACTACCACTGGGACGGGGGGCTCGTCTCTGAGACTCTCCAAGGCGATGGATATGACGTTTGGGCCTCCTTCTACGATCAGGCACACCAGCGGTACGCCCTGACCCAAACCTGGGGCGCACAGAAACCAACAGTCACTCATCTTGAGTTTTATTCATGTAGAAAAGTGGTTCCCAAACTGATCACACTACTATACCCAGGGGCGTCGGACTGGGGGTGGGTAAAGTACCCTCAGAAGTCTGTTTTATATATATGTACGAAAACGCATTTTAAAGATGTTTAGGTTATTTATAATGGAATGAAAAGGGCCCCGTGTGAAGAAAATATATATTAGTTATACCCCCGCCCCCCCCAAAAAAATAAAAGTAAAAAAAAAAACAGCTGCCCTAAAAATGGAGTATGTCATAAACACAATATTCAATAAACCACTCAAATATAGTAGAGCACATTTATAAAATACAAACAATGGATATGAAGTCATTAGGTTCTTGCAGTTTTTTTCAACCTTGGGGTCAGGACCCCATGTGGGGTCGCCTAGAATTAAAATGGGGTCGCCTAAAATGTCTAGTAATTGGTAAGGTGAAAAAAATAATAAAAAAATCGAAAGAAAATGTAGGTAAAAACGGATTAAAATTCTATTTTTTTTTTTAAATATCTTTTTAATTATTATTTTTCAAACACACATCACACATTAGCTGTAATGTGTGTGTATCTGATCTCTATTTTTAACAGCCTTTTACTTAATTATACACATATTTACCATTTATTCTTTCTTTTGTCTTTGCTAAACGTTTTATTCTTTTATTTGTGATTTTTTTTTCTGTGGCTGTAACAAAAGCAATTTCCCCCTGGAATTATTAAAGGAATTCTGATTCTGATTCTGATTATTCAGAATTATTGCTTCATTTAATTAATTAGCGTACTGGCATTTTCAGAGAGAAACAATCTCGTTTATTTTGGAAAAATAAAATCTATCAAACATTTGTTGAATGAACATATTCCAGTAATGCAACACAATCATCACTTCAATATAGCTGACGTCAGATTTGTGTGGAGACTCTTTGTCGAGCTGTTTTTATTTATTTATTTTTTATTCACGTACCCCATATGACAATTGGCGTACCCCACTTTGGGAACTTATAGGATGGAGAGGGAATCCAGAGGAAGGAGGGGGTGAGGACAGAGGTGACGGCTGAGCATCCCTTTGCTGTCCCTGCCTTATCTGAGCTCCAGGCATAGGATGACAAAGGGAAGCCCACAGGTCACAGAGGTACCTTCATCTTCTGATTCAACACACACGCACGCACACACACACACACGCACACACAGGCACACACACGCACACATTCATTGATAATTCATTACCATTATGGTGCTGGCGCAATTATTTGTTGCTTTCATAATCGTAATTATTAAAATGTAATTGAGTTCAGATAATTGACTTTGCAATTGTAATTGCCATGAAAATTCTATAAAAATTGTCAATGATACATGTTACAGTTCTATATGTACAGATCTACACATATGTAGTTAACAATTATTAAAATATGTTTCATATCAAGCTTTCCCACATTTTACCATTTAAAAAAAAAAATAGAAATCTAAGCGTATAATGACACAAAAAAGGCTCAGACGCCCTCACCACAAATATTAAAACCTATATTTTCATTGATTAAGAATCCTAACAAAGTAATCAATAGATAGGAAATAAATTAGATGATAGTTGTTGTTTTTAGTGTATTTTACAGCTGATTTAGGACATGTTATCATAAGAGATGCTAACATAAAGCTAACACAAGAGCAAGATTAACTTTTATTAGGTTATTTATTTCAAGCTCTGTAATTGTAATTGAACTTTAGTCATTGAGAACATAATTGTTGTGAGGATAAAAAAAAATTGTAATTTAATTGTAATTGAAAAACTTACTGGTTTCTCTAATCGTAATTGAGTTGTAATTGAACATGGATAATTGAAAACATAATTTTAACTGAAAAATGTAATTGACCCCAACTCTGACACTCACACACAACATGGAGGATTTCAAACGTCAACTAACTGACTCACGCGTGTTGATCTTCTGCAAAGAAATGTGTTTTTCAAGCAGCCGACGCAGTTTCACTTCTGAGCCGTATTTTCCACTCGTCCCGTTGTCGGTGAGGATGAAGTGGGAGTGGCTACTGTTGAGCACTGCCAGTTTGCTCAGTGGGTTCGCCATCGTCTGATAGGGTCTTGTTACCTGTGAAGAAATGAATTAGTTGCACAAAAAAACACGTAAGTATGAACACTTTGTTGCAGTGAGACGAAGGATTCTTACGTCTTTTCCAATAAGGTCCTCTTTGTTTTCCAATATTCCCCACGGTGCAATTCCTATTGCACACACTTTTCCTCGTGACTTGGATGAATGATCCTTCAATGCATCTCCGACATGGCGGATCACCCCTTTCATTGTAATGAGCAAAACAGAGAGATTTAGACAAATCAGTCAAAAACCTAATGAGTTTTTGAATATGGGACGGATTCCAGTAATTTGGTAAGAATTAAGCTTAAACCCGTAACAATGGACCTGTCAAATCTCTTCCAGGAATTTTCAGAATGAGGTGTTACGAAATGACAATTCTCAGCAAAGGGAATCACCTAATGTGTTACTAGCGCAGTGAACCCTGAAAGCTTTATCCCACCTGTGTTCACTCCGCCTGTGAAGATCCAAGCTCCAGTGGTGACAGCCGCTTTGATCAGACCTTTGCCAAACACTTGCTTGAGTTTGGGCTGGAGGTCAAAGTTCTGGAGACCTCCGTGCACAGAGATGAGCAGGGTGGGGAGCTCCAGCTGCCAGTCCTTCACCATCAGATGCAGGAGATTGTCTGGTTTGGTGTCGTAGGAAACTCGGATATACTGAAGGAAGTCAAACATGACAAAACATTTGGAGAGGTCCTTTCCTGAGACCAGGGTTGGGGTCAATTACATTTACATACTTTTCAATTACCCATGTTCAATTAGGAATAGGGCGACCAGCAATTTTTCCAATTCAATTCTTCTTTTATCTTTAGAAAGTCAATTACATTTAGGTTCTCAATGACTTAAAGGCAGGGTAGGTAATTTTCAAAAGTTGGCATGATTGTGATTGTAGCATCCTCCCAACCCCCTCTCACCTCTGTGCTCCCTCTAAAGCCACGCCCCTCACTCACATGCACGAGCACCAGTGCTCCAATAGCAGACCAAAGCTCATCGTTTGTATTGTGTAGAAACTATGTTGTCTCATGTCTCATTCAGCGGTAAATAAACACTAAACTTTATCATTATCTACGTTAAAAAACGTGGCCAGAAACTCAGTTTTAACTCTGTCATCGGTGACACACTTTGAGTGAGGGCTTGTGCACGCGAGGTGTTGAGAACGAGCAGGGAGACGTGATTGGTTAAAAAAAAAACCCGAACCGTCTTTTTTGATTGGTCAAAGTTTTTACAGGTTTACAGCTGCTACAGATGACAGATTTTCTTCATTCCTTTTTCAGAGCACATAAGATCTCAATTTCTGTCAGGATATGAAGACAATTTCAACCAAAAAGTGAAAAAGTGCATCTGGAGAAAATTACCTACCCTACCTTTAAGTTCAATTACAATCAATCACAATTACTGAGCCTGAAATAAATAACCTAATAAAAGTTAACCTTCCTCTTGTGTTAGCTTTCTGTTAGCATCTGTTATGATAACAGGTCCTAAATCAGCTGTAAAATACACTAAAAACCAAAAACCTAATTTATTTCCTATCTATTGTTTACCTTGTTAAGCTTCCTAATCAATGAAAATATAGGTTTTAATATTTTTGTGTCAGTATACCCCTCGAGTTATTTTAATAATTGTTAATTACATATGTGTAAGCCATAGAATTGTAACATGGTTTCCCAGTTTTGCGTTTAATTACATTGTAATTCACAGTTTTTATAAAATGTTCATGCCAATTACACTTACAAAGTCAATTATCTGAGCTCAATTACATTCATTCATTTACGATTACAACAGCAACATATTTTTGAATTGCAATTACAAATGAAACCCTGGTTTTAACTTTTTTGTGTCTGTATACCCTTAGATTTAATTTTTTTTTTTTAAATGGTAAAATGTGGGAAAACTTGATATTAACCATATTTTAATAATTATCAACTACATATGTGTAGAACTGTACATATAGAACTGTAACATGGTTCCCCAATTTTGTGTTAAATTAGAATTGACAATTTTTGCAGAATTTTCATGACAATTATAATTACAAAGTCAATTATCTAAACAACTCAATTACAATTTAATTACAATTATGACAGCAAACCTAAGTGTAATTAACTATCAATTAAGGCGATTACAATTATAAATGACCCCACCCCTGCCTGAGACTCACCATGGCTTTGTTGACAAACCCCCCACCCTGGAACTCGATGGTGCCGTAGGAGTCGGTCGGGTACGTCCTGGTGTATTTAATCACCGACCATTTATCCTTGGGGGCATCAATCTGCACCAGCTGGTGGGCTTCCTCTACTGAGTTGGCACCAGGCGGGATGGCCACGTGCTGCGTGGTCAGCTGACCACAGGCACATCTGCACACATCACAGATAACTCAGCTGGGACTTAAAGCGATTCATCCAAAATAATTGTGTTGCATCTACACACGTTTACATCACAGTAAAAAGGCTTTTTTTAAGTGTAAAACATGCGCCTAAAATGAGCAAAAACCTTCCCGTGCTCTTACTTTTCTGTCACACCGAAGTGTCTCGTTAGTAACGACGCATTAGGAGGCTTTAAAAAAAAATCTTCTTTAATCCTGAATATCATCTGATGACTGCTTTTCATTTGCTGTTATGCAGCAGTAAAAGGCAAGAATAAAGTAGAAGAAGGAGCGTGAAAGTGAGTATTAACATGCAATTTAAAGATTATCTCCATTTATCGCCACGTTGCATCGTAGCCTCATTAACAGAAAATCTATCCAAAGTGATCTAAAGATATTTCTCTTAGAAAACCTGTTCCATTACATGAGATTTACACTGTTTCTGATTATGTACTTTTTTTTTAACATGCTTTTAGTGATTGGTAGTTGATGTAAATTAAATACAGGCGTGTTTGATAAACATTCATATTCAGACTAAAACCCATCTACTCCGAGTTGCACGCTCTCTGTAACTTCTGATTTATTTGTATTTTGTGCAACTTTAGTTTTAGTTTTTACTTACTTTATTGTGCTTTTAATCACTGTATACTGTTTAGCTTTAATATAAAATGTATTATTAAACCCGAACATTCAAAGTAATTAAGTAAAAAGCTCTATTAACTTAATTATGTCAGGTTGGTGTAATATTTTCTTCCTTTTTGAGAAACATTAACTAATATTTTTCAAGCAAATGGAACAATATTTGTTAATAAGTAAGCATAACTTAAAAACACAACTTAAGTACAACTTAATATAATTAAGTAATTACATGATAAGAATGATAAGAGTCCTGCTATTTCTGTTATTTCAAATTAAAAATTAAAATTAATTCATATAGCACTTAAATTTAACTGTTATCAAAAAGTACAAGAACCCAGTCATCAACCTTTTAAGTTCTGGAAAATTTAGATTTTTAAATTAATCAACTTTTAAAAAATTGCCTCAATTCTGTTAACTTATTCAGGTTTACAGTGTGGGGTTGTAAAAATTACAATTCAATGGTCAAAAATAAATTCCAGGAAAAAGCGTTTTAATTAAAAAAAACAAAAAACCAAAAACATTTACTTCATTGAATGAAAGCGGAATTTTATTATATATACTAAAAATGTTCTGAAAAACTTTTACATTTGATTTAGCACATAAGCTAATGCCATTTTTATGAGTTAAGTCAAAATTTGAAATATTTGTGCAATTACATAAATATAGTTCAAATTAAAAGTTTAATGAATATAGATGATTTGATTTACCGTGTTGGGTCTTTGCTGGGAAATATGTGAACACATTCTCTCTTTACAAAGGTCCGTTCGATCCAGGCTCTCTGCGCCTGCAGGGGCACAAAACAAAGACAATGTTTGGCTCAAATGAAACTCTGTCACACCACAGTCACAAGGCAGTCATGCCCGTACGATTAGAAATCCCCGTGAAAGAAATTAGGTAAGAAAGAAAAGAGGAAAAACACAAACACACACACATTCTCTGAGAATCCTTATTTTAGTTCCTTAAGTCTAACTAACTTCAACTATCTAAATGAGAAAAGCATCAAACAGGCGCTCTACGGCCAATGCAGTTGTTTTTCTTATTTTTATTGTTATTGTGAGATTTTTTCTGACAATAAGGCGACATCCAGGAATAAACCTCCAATTAAAGCAAAGATTACAAGGAAAACACAGAAAGGACAACTGCAACAAGTTCTACGCTCATCAAGTTAGTTTATACTTTACTCATGATCACCACCTCAGGATTTCAGATAAAACTCACAGAATAGTTCATGAAGCTGTTTGCAGCGCTTTGCTTCACGACTAAAAACATACATAGAAATGCTTCACCTAGTGTTGTGCTCAAGACCACATTATCCAAGACCAAGTCTTGCCCGAGACCAGAACGCACCGAGACCAAGACAAGACCAAGACTTTTGGGAGTTGAGGCCAAGTCAACACCAAGACCAATGAGACAAGCCAAGACCGTGACAAAACCAAGGCCATTAAATCCATTTAAAAAACCATGACAAGGTTAAACAGTTAAAAAATATTCTCTAAAGTTTCTTTAAAACATATTTGACAGACAAAAAAAAGTTACTGCATGAATTGAAGATATTTATCATTTTTCCAAGTTGTTCGCCTCATTATCACATTAGTAAAGTTGGAGAATTGCAGAAATCTTTGTTGGTCTTGAGTTCGGGCACTCCGAGACCGAGTAAAGATGCACTTACAACCAAGACAAGACCAAGACATTTCAAATCTGGTCTTGAGACCGGTCTCAAAACCAAGAGCTACTCGAGTACTACAACACTAGCTTCACAGGGTCGAGTTTGCCTGTTTAACCATCAACAACGCTGAAAACTGCCCTACATTTTAACCATACCAAAAACAAAAAAAAGACATTAGTAAAGCATGTATATCAGATATATTTCAAGTTATCAACTTTTGTCTTATAAAATAAAAGATAAATTGGTAAATAAATGGTTTGGAAGGACTTGTCTCCGTTAAGCTGCTGTATTAATCAATAACACTGGAAATAAAAGTTGGCTGAATTAATGATTTAACAAAGTAGTTCTTCATTGGGTTTGGTCTCAGTGTTACTCATCTGTAGCTTGAGTTTAGCTGCTGATTTTCATTTTTCACATCCTGACTCACTCTTAAGTGTTGAAATGTATTGCCACAAACAACAAACAAGGATCCAATCCATGATTTCCTGCCAAAATTATGAGAAGAAGAAGAAGAGGAAGAAGAAGGAGAAGAAGCGGGTTTGTGGATAGAACACACTTACACACGGTGTAGCAGAGAGTGGTGTCAGTGGGCTGAAGTGTTCAGTGTCCCAGCAGAGCTCTCCTCCAGCCACTGGTCCCACTGAATCTCACAGGACATGAAACTTCTGCACTTTATGAGGGCTGGTTAATATGATGAGCATGTGAGCAGGCTCTTTGTTCACCCAGGTCCCATGACTCCAGTTCAAGGTAATCCTTTAGGGAGTCCCATGACCCTTCTCCATGCCCACAGGGTATTTTCATCCTTGGCTTGAACAAGAAATCTACTTTGATAACTGGCCCCTAATCTCCCAATCTGTTGAAACTCCTTTTCTTTTCTTTGCCTTCCCGTCCCAGTGTGGAGGACGACGCTTAGCGGCCGAGCTAAAAAGGCACTGCAGTTTTTGCTCTGATTCTCCCTAAGTTTTCACTTGAAAAAGTTTTCCCACTTTGATTTCAACACAATTTGCATAATTGAGAAAATTGGAATGTGGGAATTCCTTTGGATTGGAAGGCGCCTTGTTAAGACATTACTGGTATCCAGTTGGGTGCGAGGTCAGTCAACGCTAATTGCAGTTAATCTCTATTTTCACCTGTCATGCTTTTTGAAGATGAGCACAAAAAAAAAAAAAGTTTCATTCCATCCTGTTTAGATATGTCGAGTGGAACGTAGAAGAGAACCATTACTGATTTAGATTTAAGCAGAGATGCAAAGAGTACTGTTATATTCTACTCAAGTAGAAGTACTGTTACTGTTAACTGAAATAGTATTCAGGTACAAGTAAGTCATACATAAACTCCTCAAGTACAAGTAAAAAGTAGCTTAATTAAATAGTACTCAAAGTAAAAGTTACTAGTTACGTACACCCCACATCTTGCCACGGTTCCCTTGCATACAGTAAACATCTCATGCTTTTTTATTTCATTCTGTACATTATTCTGTCATTTTGTGTATTTTTTTTTATGTCATTTTGTATATTTGTCTTTCATTTCGTGTGTGTTTGGTGTCATTTTGTGTTTTTAGGGGTCATTTTATGTTTTTAGGGGTCATTTCGTGTTTTTGTTGTCGTTTTGTATATTTTTTGTCTTTGTTTTGTATATTTGTGTCATTTTGTGTTTTTGAGTCATTAAGTGGGTTCTTTGTTGAGTCATTTTGTGTGTTTTTTGGAGTCATGTTGTTTGTACTACAGGTAATTTGGTGCATTTTTGTTGTCATATTAAGATTTTTTGAGTCATTTTATATACTCAAGTACAAGTAAGTCATACATAAAATACTCAAGTACAAGTAAAAAATAGCTCAATCAAATAGTAATCAATGTAAAAGTTACTAGTTACTTTCACTCCCCATGTTTATTTTTGGTAATAAATCTTGCCACGGTTCTCTTGCATACAGTAAACATCTCATGTAGAAACTTAAAAAGGAAGAGACCAAATATACCACATTTGGAATTTCATTTATTTTCCACAAAGTCATCTGTATGAAATAAAAGGTTGGTCAAAATGTATGTATATATGTTTATTTTTTTAAATAACACCAATAAATTAAATTCAAAATAAATAGATTAATAGGCTGTAAGTTATAGTTATAGTAAGTTATAACTCTATAACTGTGCAAAATGGGCCATGAAGGTAACAACATTATTGGTAGAATCAGAAATGGCATGACTACTGCACTATTTTCCTTTTATTATTATTATTATATTTTATTATTATCTTTCTTTTCTATTATTTTCCTTCTTTTATCTTATTTTTTAATTTTTATTTTGTATCTATTTAATTATTTTTTATACTATTATTATTATTATTATTATTATTATTATCATCTTGTTATTTGCACATTCTAGTCTAACTACTGTTATATTTATACTTATGTTTATACTTATTATCATCTTTTCTAGCTGATTGTTTATTGTTGAAAAATTTTTGTTTTCACTATTGGAGAGAGCACAGTTGACCGAGTCAAATTCCTCGTGTGTACAACATACACTTGGCGAATAAAGATGATTCTGATTCTGATTCTGATTAATAACATATGGATTATGTTCAATATGCCATGAAATGGAAAAAAAAAAATTAAAAATAAATAAATAATGATAATAATTTACTCAGAAATGTGATCCATTACTTTCACCTCTGGATTTAAATAGCCTGTTTAAATCACATTGCCTGTAACTGGCTTTTATTGTTGTTTTGTGCATATTCGGGGTTTAAAAGAGCAAAGGAAAGCATCAGGTGAGCTGGAAGATGAAACTAAGCACAAAGTTTTCAGCTTGAAACGTTTCTCATGCGGATGATTTCATAATCGCTCCTTTTATGGCTGCGGTGAGCCATGTGAGCAGCCCCATGAGCCCCTGCATGGCTTGTGACACAGAGAAGCCAACAGCACCCCAAACATTTCCCACTTTTCTTTTGTTTCTCAGTCTGATTAAAACATTTCTTTTTTTGTCTTTAATGCACATGGGTCATTGTTAATTAGACGGCCAAAACAAAACAAAACAAAGCTCATTTCCAGAAGGCTTGGGCCGACACGACGTTATTTCAGCTTACTTAAACTCATTAACCATAGCAATTAGAACCAAAATCCAACTGGCTCATTAAATACCAGCCTTTGAGGAACTCGACAACAAAAACCCTTAAAGACCCCATTGCTGCTGGATCCGATTGTGTCACACCAAGCACATTAACACGACTTAAACCAAGCCTGGAAACAATCAACAACATTCATTACAACAGAAAACAAAAGCCATTTGTGCACAATGGAAAAGAAAAATCTCATTTTCTCAAACTACGATTAAATATTTCTACTTTAATTTCTTCCTTGTTATTGTTGTCTTTAAAAGCCTCATGGCATGATGCTGCTGATAAAAGCCTCTGTGAGAGTAAGGTCACATCCACACTGGGCTATACATTCATCTCTCTTTGCACCAGAATCACATGGTCCCTGGTCTCCTGACCCACAGCTTAAGTAACAACCACATCACAGCCAATTTGTTTCAGTGAAGCTACGAATTACCCACACTGCATACTCACAGTTTAAAAAAATAAATTCTGTCTTAGATCTGAGTGAATTTAATTTATTTATGACATATTCACACCATAGGCAGAGTTTGAGAAGAGGGGGACATAAAAGAAAATTATTATTTTTTAAATAATTATGCAAAAATGGTTAGTAACATAATTGATCATGTTGACTTGCATCGATGCGTTGTTTAATGTATCAAATTTAGGGACATCCCGACTTTTTCATCTCCGATATGATACAGATATTGCAGCCTTGCGTATTGGTCGGTACCAATATTGATCCGATATCAGCATGAATCATACATAATTTTTTTTCTTTAATTAAAAAAAATAATAAAATAAATAAATACTTATTTTGTAGTGTGGAATGTTAGAAAAGTCTTGATCATGTGATGTTACTCAAACAGAGAACAATAGTCAGCAACAGTAGGTATGAGGAAAACTTCAACCTTCATCATAATATCTACAGTATTCTACAGTTGAATGAAATAAATAAAAAATTAATTGGGAAAAAAGAAAAAAAAAAAATGGAGAATCCGGAAAATTGAATCCGATATCGGATATTCGTTTTCAGGCTAATATCGGGTTGATATCTGATATCAATATTGTATCGGGACACCCCTAATCAAATTAATGATCAAATCAGCCGGCGGCCGCTTTCTACTTCATTTTTGCTGCAGTACCATAACATGAACTGCTGCAATCCAAAATGCAGGTTGAAATGTTCAGCAACTTAAAGAATGAGGTAGTAAAATTGTTCAAGTTAAAGGAGCATAGGACAGGATCAATAAATCAGACTTCGTAATGACACCACGGTGGTTAGGGTAACTGTAGCCATCAGCCAAGCAGCTCATTTCCACTCATATTGTGATTTCCACTCTATGTTGTAGTCCTACATTGATTTTATAATATACACTATTAGATTCATTGATGATCAAAACATACTTTTAGCTTTTGAAATAACAATGATATTATTAATTGTCAATTATTTATTAAAATATTGCAACACTGTTACAAATCATGCTCCGTGAGGGCCAGTTATATTTTAGTTTTTCTTTTCCTAATTGGAACAAAGTGTGTTCTGAGAGAACCTATGACATCATCAACAAGAAGTTCCACAGTGTGGGTGGGAAAATGAATGGGATATATAAATATATATATATACATATATTCTTTTGGTAGCCAGAAAATCACGGAAATGTAATCACCTGTTCCTTGTCCCATTTATCAATTTTCCTGAAAATGTAATCAAAATCCGTTAATAACTTTTTAAGTTATCTTGCTAACAGACACACAGACAAACGGAGGGTAAAACTTAACTTTACCGCTTCTGTGCTTCTGGTAATAAAAATTATGCAAATAAAACATATTAAAAAAAAAAACACAAGGTGGATTTTAGAAATTTGACATGTTTTACAAAGAGTTAAAAGTGTGTTGGTAGCTGGTAAAATAGCAACATGGGGATTTTAAATGAAATGTAGACAATTGAACAATTGAATACGTGTTGCATGTTGAAACTTAAACATTTCCTACCTTTTTAAGTTACCTTATTATCTGACCCTCTAAATAAAGTGAAACCGTGACAATGTAGTGTTTAAGAAGCTCTTTTTAAACTGGTAGCCCAATGGACTAAACAGTACCTATGATAGAGCTCACAGTTTCAGAAAGGTTGGTGACCCCTGCTTTAGAGCAAGCAGAGGTAGGTGGATCAGAGAAGATTTGGGGGTCCTGAGGAATGTGATGGAACCAGCTGAGGTTTAGAACGAAAGCCACTAATTGCTGGTCTTTGGTGTTTAACTGGTTCCGTGGTTGGAGCCTTATGCACAGTGACAGGTGGTAAGCCTGTGTGCTCCGTTATTTACTGACTAAAACATATCACCAACTCCCTTTTGGATGTTTTCAAATACAAAAGTACATTTGGACAAAGAGCTGCTTAACTGTGTGTTTTCCACCAGTGCTGCTGGTAAATGCGTTCACTGTCCTCATGAGTTTGAAAATCTAGTTAGCGTCACGAGTCCAACATGTCACTGATTACGCTGATGAGTGAGGGGGTCATAAGACGCTGCTGCTGCTGCTGTTTTTCTCTGAGAACGTCTGAATGGAAAATAGGAGAATGAGATTTCAGATTTTAAAGTCAAATGTCAGAAAAAACTTCTCTGCATGTTTCCCCTTATCAAAAAGAAGAATACCTAAATTGCATTATACGAAGTATACTTGAGTATAGTTTAAGTATAATTTACACTTTTAGGTACCAAGTACACTTACCCAATATACTAGCAGTATACTTCAACATTTTTAATACTTCTTGGGACTACATTGGCCCAATTTAAGTTTACCACAAGCTTTATTTCATACTTCAAGCAAATGTATAACAGGTAAAATGACTATACTAGAATCTAACCCACTTCCATTTAAATGAGAACTTTTTGTTATAATATATACACTGCGATATACTTTTAACTTTATTTCACATAGACTTGTTAACTTAACTATTCTACCAATAGACCTGTGTTTTTTTTTTTTTTAATAAAAACATAAGAATTCCCAAAATATAAATGTGTTGCATTTTATGGCTATAAAGGTATTAATTAGGCTGCAATCACTAAAATCTGCACATTCACAAGCTGAATATACTTAAAGGTAATTTAAATACTTTACTAAGTTTATCAAAAGTTTGGATGCGAGTATGAAGTAAATATACTTTATTGTATACATTTCAGTGTACTGCAACGTATATTTTGGGAGTTCCTGGTAATATTTAAAATGATTATCATTTTTTAATCTAACAATAAACATTATAAAACACCATATTTTTTATGCTTTCATTTGTTGGTTTTCCCCTCTCTCTCTCTGAAAGTATACTTTATTTTTTCAGTTTAAAATAAGTATATACTCTAAGCACATGAGGGCATACTGTATGTTTTAGTCTTTTAAGTTGGATTATTAATGTTTGCAGGATTTTATTCAAAATTCACTTTTTTAAATGATCATTTTTTGTTTAAATTTAGAGGGCAACATCTTGTCAATGGACTCGATTTTTAAAGTTTGTGCAATGATTACTGCAATTATATGAAATAGTGGGTGGATTAGGGAAGAAAATCCAGATATTGTTTGCTTTTTTAAAGTAAAAATGAGAATAGGAAATGTGCACTAATTATTCATAGATTTCCAATTGAAAATAAGTTATTTGCATTTTGTACAGTATGTATGTACAGTATATATATATATATAAAAATTGTTTTATTACTATGCTGTCTAGCTCTGTCTATTTTCATTGGAGCTTCTGTGAAGTTTTGACAAGACATTATCATCTTTAATTTTTCTGAAATTATTGGAGTTTTGAGCGATTTATTGTTGCTTCAATAATAAATTCTGTCATTACATGTTTCTGCCATTTTGCTTTACTAGTGTTAGGTACAGTTTTATCTGGTTTAATCAGTGTTTCGTGCCTTCTTGTCAAGTTTCTATCTTTTTAAATCATTTCCTCAGTGTTTTATACATGTTTTCCATACTTGCCTTAGGATTGTGTAGTTGTATTTTCTATAGCACTTCATAATGAAAATACAGATAAAGCAAATAGAAAATATTCTAGAATCAATTGGGATTTTAACACCTTCAGTATCTTCTGTTAATAGAGGTGTAATGTTCAATGTTGTTGAACTTATTCCGACTCCCAATAGTCTTCGGCTCTACGACGACTCCAGGCCTGATCCTGACACATGGGGTCACGCAGTCATATGAGCTAAATAACAGCATGAGGTTTAACCACGTTAAAGGATTTTACATGGATCCATTCTTTTTTTAAACCAAGTCAAGCCATGTCTCTGAGTACAAACTTATCCTAAATCATCATCACACTGGCTGCACAACAAAGGACTACAATTCATTTCTCACCTGACTGCATGTGAGCCTTCATTTCAGAGCGACAGATAAAACACTCGGCTGATTTCTTTTAAGACTTTCCAAGCACATATTCCACAATGTGCTCTTGTTTCTCCAAAGTCAATTTTGTTCTCCTTTATGCTTCTCATGTCAATAATTCAGTGCTAAGGTATTGAATAGTGACCATCAGAATGACATAACAAGAGTGTACAATCTGAATAAAATGACAATAAAACTTCCCTACCATCTGGGCTGCCAAAGAGTTTGGTAACTTATTGAATCTCATTAAAATGGCACCATTCATTTGAGTGCCAGAGCAACCGCTGATCGCTTTTCTGTGTTAAACCTCGTAGAGAAAGGCTGCGGATTATGTAAAGCACATAAACCTCACTAAACAATGCTGTAATGTAATGTACACAAACCAGGGTCATTTATTGGTCAGTGTTGTATGAATTCTCATCAGAAATGGCAGAAGCAAAGAGTGAAATTAATCTAATTTTAATATCTGTATCAGGGGTGGCTGACCACCATTAATATATATAATATATTCTATAGTAGAACGAAACAAAGTGTGCTTTAGGCAATTGTACGATCATTCTCTTTCAAACTGGACCTGCTAGAAATAAATGGTAGAAGTTGCTTAGTGAAGAGTAAAAGTAGCGAATCACATGCAGCTCACGAGCCAGGGGTAAACCCCCCCAACACCCCCCTGATCCGATCACATGAGTCATGCTGGAAATACATTTTTGCAGACTTGTTGAATTAAAACAACTTTAGTTAACATAAGAATTTTTTTTTTTTTAACTTATCACCTCTGAGCTCTTTGATATATATGATAGATGAGCTTTCAAGGACATGCTTACAGCTGTGTGTTAATCACAAGATGGCAGATTTTTCGTCTTTAATCTGTCGTCCACATAGCCACTCACAGTGAGCCATTATGGAGGATTAGGCTGTACGTCCCACTGGAGCCACTGGTGGCCCAGCTTTAAAAACCACTTAAGGGTAACTTTAAAGGGTATGAGTGCAGAGCATGTGCTCACCAGCCCTGACCACTGGCTCATTGTAAAACCTCCATGTGATACTCGGCACATGACAAGTCATCTGAACAATCATGTCACAAAAAAGGCTCAATCTAAACTTAAGTGCTACTTTTTTTTTTTTTTTAACTTGTCCTTAAAATACTTAACAGCAGAGGTGGAATGGCCATCTGGCATACCGGGCATCGTCCCAGTGGGCTGGTCCAGTCTGCTACATTTCTTTCTTTGATGAGCGAGCGGAGCCAGACATTGTAACAGGTGGCCAAAAATGGTACAAAAGTGGCAAAAAAGAGTTAAAAGTGACTAAAATGGGCCAAAAGCAGTCAATAGTGGCCAAAAATAGGGCAAAAAAGAGGAACAGGTGGTATGTAATGGCAAAGAGTTGCTTAAATGACCAAAAAGAGGCAAAATGTAGGTAAAAACGAAAACAAGTGGTATTTTTTGGGGCAAAAGTTGTCTTATTTGGATGAAAAGTGGCCAAAATTTTTTAACAAAGGACAAAAATTGGATAAAAGTCTCAAAAACAACAAAAAATAGGAAAAAAGGGATTTTATTGGCAAAGGTAGCTAAAGCCTGAAAAAAGGTGTCAGAACTTTTTCAAAAGGGACGATAATGGGACAAAGGAAGTTGCAAAATGGCCAAAGGAAATAGGAGTTGACATTTTTCCCCCTTTTAAGGTTTTCTGGGGGAATAATAATTAAAAGTAGGAAATAAAGAGCCACATGTTGAGCATCACTGACTGAATAACAGCTTCTAAGTGGTGCCACTGATAATGTAGATAATGGATAGAAAATGCCAGGGCTGAGTTTTCATCCCAGTCCATCCCTGATTAACAGATAAAGATGATATCACCTGTTGATCATGACATCGCTTCTATAAGCTTCTTCCTACCTTTTGTGATCCAGAGGTGCTGCGTTTAAGAGAGGACCGTTTGAAGGTGCCGGCTGGCCCTTTGGGGTCCATGTTGAAGATTTAGAACGTGAGGATCCTTGGATCAGCCTCAGGTCAGAGATCAGCAGCATCAGCAGGAGACAAAGAGCTACGAGTTCCACCACAGAACCAAAGCATCCACACTCTAACTTTAGTGACCACACCATCAGTGTAGAATGGAGATGTTACTACTTCTCCCGTCTCTGCAGGTCTCTACCAACTGAGGAGACCAACATCCCTGTCAGGGATATAAATCACTCGATGACACACTTGACACATAGACCCTTTCCCTGTGCCGAGCATCCCGTAATCAGGCTTAAATCTGCCAGCTCTTATGAAGCGCGTCTAATGGATAGAGATTTCATAAATGGTTATTGAAGGTAAATCTACTTTGGCACACCATAACACCAAAAAAAGATGGCTTAGAGGGACTGTGCAAGCTGTGAGGCTAAAGTTAGCCGGCTAGGAGCCATCTTGTTCCACAAATTAGGCTCAGTGTGTCTGACAGGGAGGACGTCAAGATGTTTGCACACGTCAAAGTTGGAAAACACAAAACGTCTTCCTGTCTGAAGTATCAAGAAAATACTTGGATTGGATTCCACAGCTTTGATCCCACAAGTAGCGACTGGTTCTGCTTTAAGAATTATTATACCCAACTTGTTGCATTCAAGAAGTTTCTCCAAGACTTCCTCATAAATGTTTGAAAATGATCAACGGACATTGTGAAACAAAAAACTAAAAATGAAATGACCAGACAACAAATAAATCCATCACGTCATGGCCGACCGATCGGATTAAACGCAATGCAACGCACCAAAACAGCATTGAATGGAGGTTATTTTACCACTTTCTTGGTTTCAGATTGTGGTTTCTATCTATCAATGGTTTTCACTATACGTCACGTTCTGGGCAGTAACCCCGATGCGCGGCCATATTGGAGACACTCGTAGGTAAACACTGCGATGGATAAATGTCCGAAACCACAGAAAAGCTCCTTAAAGTATGTTGTATATGCAAAGCATACAGGGAAGGACTTGGTCCACAGAAAAAGACACAATATTTGGAAAAGTTAGGGTTTATTGGTGGTGCAGAGCCATACGAGTTGGCTTTCTCGTCTTGGATCAATGACGACCAGGAGAGTCTTCAGTCTATTACGTATCCTGATATGATCAACTACCTGGTTTTAACCCTAACACAATCTGGGTCATCCTTTGATAAAGATCAGACCTTTTACCTGGAATACAATGAGAAATACAGCATGTTTTAGCTCTACTTTTTAACAACTGTTGCTACTGTAGCAGGCTATTAAATGTGATTATATTATATAATAATGCCACATGCAGTAGCTTGATATGAATTATATTATTATCGTCACACTAGAAAATTAGTTGAAGGTATTGTGGACGATGTTTAGCTTCCAGGTGGATCATCAAGACTATTGGTCCTCCTAATTGTCAATCATGTTTATGAAAGGCCGTCGTACGTGCTCGTGCTCGTGCCCGGTGCGCACCGGGTCCTTTGAAAATGGATTTTCACTTACCGGTGGCGAGTCTGACATAGTGGGAAAAGTGCAAATCTTCTTTTGGTAGGTAAGCTTGTATGACCGATGCCGACTCCAACTTGTAAACAGAGCTATACACGAGGAAAACGGGGCTCGTGCACGCTCTCCCGCACACGTAGGCGTGTTGCGCATGCGCATCTTTTTTCAAAATGTGGAGAGGGCGTTTCTTTTTTAAACACCGTCCACAATACCTTTAAGAGCCGCTGCTATCAACAATGAACTTTCCTGACAAGAAATGGGCCGAACAAATTCAGATGTTGTCCAGATTTTTGCCTCGTAGATCTAGGTGTAACTTTTGTCAGTCTATAAAACGAAATGTTTTTCACGATTGGTACAGCCAAAAACACGGCAACAATTAAACATTTCCTTTCGTTTGACGTTCGGCATCTGCTTTTTTTACCTGCTGAGTACCTTCAATATGGCGACTTCTGGTTTGATGACGCACTGTGAAAAACCTCTATTATGTTGTTACCCACATGGCACATTTGGCATGTGACTGGTTTAGAGTTCATAAATGTAGCTATACTTAGAGCCTGATGCTTTTTGTTTTAATTTATTTTGAATTGAATTCATTGGTGTTATTTTATTTTTTAAATTTCACATTTTGACAAACCTTTTATTTTATTTAGATGTCTTTGTGGAAAATAAATGAAGTTCCAATTGTAACTAGTAACTTTAACTTTGACTTATATGTAATTGAGCTACTTTTTATTTACATTTATGTACAATTTCAATCAAGTAACAGTACTTCTACTTGAGTAGTAGATATATATATATATATATATATATATATATATACTCTTTACACCTCTAATTAAATTCTTATAATTCATGAAGAGTTGCACAGTTGAAAATGCAAATTTGAGCAAAATGAGACGTCACACTGACGCCCTCTGCTGGAAACAAAGTGGAAAACACTTTTTAAAACATCCTAAAATGAACCTTGTCTACACAGTCTGCATCATAAATAACAAAGAGGACTAAATAATCACTAATCACCTTCCATCTAAATGACTATAATAGTAATCATGAAGGTTAGCAGAACCTGAGAACAAATAAAAACAAAAATCCCACAGACACTATTGTGCAATTATTTCCATTTTCATAAACAGACATTGATAACACCATACCTGCTGTAGTGTTTACACTGGAAAAGAGGAATAACAATGTCTTGTTCCTTATTCCTTTTCCTCCTTTGCAGCCAGGAGACGCGTCTGCTTCTCACAACAGATAAACAATAAATTCTCCCTGTAAGCAGACACAAATAGGCTTTGTTATCTGTGGGTGGCTTTGCATTGGTTAGTGCAGGAGATTATAGCATGTTTGTCTCCATGATGAATAGTAGCAGAGCAGAGAGGTCATATTACAGTCATTTAACATCAGAAAACATGAATAGTACAAAGTGAATTTCCCTCCGAGTGGCAGGTCCAGAGGTATCAAGGGTTTATTAACTCTTTTTATACCCTCTTCTGTATATTTTTCCCCTTTCAACACATTTTTGGCACTTATAAACCCTTTTCACCACTTTTGCACCTAATGTTGCATATATTGTCACCTTTCACCCCTTTTCTATGGAGGAAGTGCAAAACACATTTACAAATGAGGGCAAAAAATTAAAAGCTGAAAACAAATTTACAAATTACTGCAACACTTTTACAAAAGGTAAAAAAAAAAAAAAACGAATTTACAAATGTGGAAACACACGTTCTGTATTTTTTTAAGATAATTATGTAAATTTGTTTTCAATATTGTAAATTTGCTGTGGTATTTGTAAAAGTATTTTGCTCAAAAATGTAAATGTGTTTGTAAACCGTACTTTTCACCACATTTTATGTTTATTTTTGTCAATTTAATCACATTCAAAATTTGTAATGCCCAATTATTTGCCAGCATAAACTAATTTTCCCAACATTTTTTAAGTTTCATTATCATTACTCACAATTTGCAACTCTTAACTAATTTTGGTGGTTTTTAAAATCCCATTTCACTACCTTTTCCACCATTTTTGGTCACTTTTAACCCCTTTTATTTCTGATTGAAACAGGGATAAGAGAGATGTATCAACACAAACACTAATGCCTGCTCTGGAGGGTATTCAATCTTTATTTGGACCGAATGATTCAATAACTTACCCACCCGGCAAAATCTAGTTGAAAAGCCATTGAAAAGACGTCTTTGCCACACGTCTAAACAACGTCAAAATTTGGTACAAAAGTGAAAGTCTTTTGCTGGTCGTAGTACTTCACTTAAGATACATTTTGATAGAATTTTGTAAATAATTAATCAATTGATTAAAAGTGTTGGATCTTAACTTCTCAAAATATAATACCTAATTGAGAAAACCTTTGTAGTCAACTCGAACCAGGGTCAGATTTGTATTTTTGGTTTATGTTTGTGGGCTGTTTAAAGTTGTTATAATAATTTTTTCTTATTATTTCTTTAAATAAATAAAAAGGTTAAAATTGTTGTGCTACTTACCCCAAATGAGAAGTCCTACTTCCAATGACTATTTTTGGGCCACACTTTGTGCTAAATCTGGACCAAGATGGACGATCCAATAACAACTATATTTCAACGATTATATTGGGGCTAAATTTGGACCATGTTTCACGGTCAAAAATCCCCCCAATTTCAACGATTAAATAAGGGTTACAAGTGGACTACATTGGATTGTCTAATAATAAAACCTAATTTCAATGACTACATTGGTACTAATTTGGACCTATTTTGACAGTCCAAAAAACCCCAATTTCAACGACTATTTTTGAGCTAAATCAAGGATAAGACGAACCGACCAGGTTAAGCAAAAAAAGAACGTCTAAATGGCATTGGGTATTTGTTGGGAACCAACCACACATCCTCTCTAGTTTTAAAGTCTTTACACTGGCTCTCGGTCAGCCTCAGAATAGACTTTAAAGTTCTGCTGCTGGTGTATAAATCTGTGAATGTGTTTGGTCCAGAATACATCAGTGAGATGTTAGTCAGGTATGAACCCAGCAGGTCTCTCAGATCTATGAACACAGGTCAGATAGTGGAGCCCAGAGCTCACAGTAAACATGGTGATGCTGCTTTTAGTTGTTATGCTGCAAAGAAGTGAAGTCAGCATCCAATGTGAACATTTTGAAATCAAAATTAAAGGCATTTTTTTATTCTCTACTGCGTATGATTGAGAGGGAGATTTTTGGTCATGTTGTTGTAGATGTGTTTGTTGATGATTTTAAATGATTTTTAATGTTCTTATTGATTTTAAGTTGTTGAATGTTTTCTGTTGCACTTTTTGATCATGTAAAGCACATTGAGTTGCCCCGTGTATGAAATGCGCTATACAGATCCATTTCCCTTGGCTTTTCTATCCCCAGCTGCACTAATACCAACAAAGAAGCAGAGCAGATGATGCATAAGCATGTGTGAACAGTTTATTTTGCAGTGTGTGACTTTTGTCTTCCTTCAAAACACAAAAAGTTCCTCCTGCAGGAATAAAACCCAATGAGCTGAGTTGCATCTCTGTGATTCTCACAGTGACTGTAGCAGGATGGTGAACTTAAATAACCCCGGCTTGGCTTCATGTAACAGCTGCAGTGCATCACAGTGGAGAACACGGTGTACCACACAAAGCCTTCACTGACACAACCTCAGACTGAGACTGAGGCACAGGTGCAAAGAAGAGGACATGTCTATGATTTCAGCCGCTAGATGGCGCTCTCATCTTCTGCTACAGCTGAAGCAGAACTTTCAACCATTGTTCCCAGAGTATCTGTGAGAGAGTCTTTGTTGTGCTCTGCTTGTTTCAGAGGATGTTCTCTATGGAGGTAGATCTGTGCCTTTAATATTGAATTTAAAATTAAAAAGAAAAAAAATTTAATTAAAAAAAGAAAAACTTCAATAAAAAAACCTTTTCAATCAAAAAAAATAATAAAATATTTGAGACCCAAATAATTGCATTTGAACACTTTTTATGATTGAAGTCATGTTTTTGGTATTTGTGCCATATTATGGGTAGTACATTTGTGTTTTTATCATTCATTAAGAAAATAAAACATTTAAATAAATAAAAAATATTTAATCAAAATAAACATTTTCAATCAAAGAAAAAAAGTGTTCACATGCAATCATTTGGGTCTCATATATTGTTTTGCATTTGAACACTTACATTTTTTTTTTAATTGAAAATATTTATTTTTTGTAATTTTTTCTTGAAAATGTTTTTTTTTTAAATTGAATAATAAAGACACAAGTCTACCTCCAGAGTTCTCCACATAGCAAAATAGGGTTGAAAAGACATTTCAACAAGGTTTTTGACACACAACTAAACAACGTCAATGTTTGGTAGAAAAATTCAAAGTTTAGTAAGTTAGTTATCTAATTAATTGATTAATTCAAAGTGTTATATCAAACCTTCCTAATATGTAATACCTAATTGTGAGAACCTTTGTAGTCAACTTGTACCATGGCCAGATTTGTGTTTTTGGTTTATGTTTGTGGGCTGTTGTGTTTGAAGTTGTTACAATACCATTTTCTTCTTATTTTTAAAAATAAACAAATAAAAGGGTTAAAATTGTTGAGCTACTTACCCTTAATCATAAGTCCTACTATTTTTGGGCCACACTTGGACCAAATGTGCTAAATGTGGACCAAGTTGGACAGCCCAATAACAACTCAATTTCAACGACTATATTGGGGCTAAATTTGGACCAATTTTGACGCTAATCCCCCCCCCCCCCGTTGTATGGTCCAATTCAACAAATATACTGGGGCTAAATTTGAACACATTTTGCCGCAATTTCGCACCCCAATTTCGGAAAGACCAGATTTAACCCCAAAAAGAACGTCTAAATGACGTTGGGTGTTTGGTGAGTCCTGTGCTGGATTCATCCAGCATTGACTTATTCGTCAGTGTATAAACAACTAAATGTCTATTGACATTGTTGCAGAGTTACTAGAAGCTTCTCTGCTGCTTTCCATTAGTCTCAATTTACTCTGAGTTGTTTGACTTGTTAATTTGTAAATGCCCTGTGTGACTAATTCAAACCCTGAAGACAGAAGGCCTGAAGCCAACAGCTGGAAAGCGGGTTAGGGTGAAACAACAAGCACATGTGTTTTTGATGGAGGAGGCGTTCTAGGAAAAGTACATGTTTCCCTTTAGTGTGTTTAACGTTGGAGTGGAAGCCTTTTGTTTCTCACCCACTCACACAGTGCAGGATGACTGGCTCTAACACACAAAGGGACATTAGCATCTTGGGGTTTTTTTTAATTTTTATTATCAGCGTGATCGACAACAACCACACAACGATTAACCTTGTGGGTTTTTCACTTGGTGAACCCCCAGTGTTTGGCCTGGTTGCTGCAGAAACTAACAACACCCTCACCTGAGACCTTCAGGTGTGTTTAGTCCCTCAGTGCAACAGAGACAAACACACCCAGCAGACAAAATGACACCGGGTTGGTTGTCAATGTAAGATTAGACTGAACACAGAATGGTGCACGTGTGCTGCTGACACTGAAGCTCTGGTCAGAAGATGGTGTTTAGTGGTTTCTAGATGGTGTCAGGGCTTGTTTCTTTTGCTCTATTTGTGTCTGTGACTAAGCTCCTCACTACATAGGAATAACACCAGAAAACAAAGGATTTCTTTGCTTTAAAGGGGCAGTATTATAAAAAAATAACTTTATAATAGTTTTTCTACAGAGTTGGATTTTTTCTGCCCTGTGACTCATAATGGTCCAATGACTACTCCTCTTGACAATCCTGGCTCCTCCTACCTTACATAAGAAAGTGAGCTCCTCCCTCTCCAACTATTTCACATAGAGGTCGACCGATATGGGATTTTTAAAGGCTGAGTAAGCGCTCACAATCAGTTTCACTTTTAGGAACTGTATTCCGACTCGTATTGCCTTTGATGTGATCTGATCATGTGTTTGAGACCCACAGCTGTAGGACAGAACAATGGACTATTGTCTTAAATGGACTATTCCTGTGGTCAGAAGAGGTGAGGAGGAGAAGGCAGTGACTGTGGTGGGGTTTGGTCAAAACATAACATGAATCAAGCAACAGAAGAGGTTTAACACCACGTATAAAACAGCTGTTTGAGAGCGCTCTGTTCGTAAGTTGATCATTTAAACTGTAAAAGCGGCGCTGTCTATGATAAGTGCTGTAAACGTACAGCCACAGAAGTGATCAGTCCTCTCTCTCCCCTGTCACCAGTGGAGTTTAGCTTGTGACATCACAAACTCAGAAAATTTGAAACGGAGCACTTTTCTCTGTGTTGTAAGACTTTTACAGATCACAAACAAAGGACTGGATGGTTTCATTTCACATTTTGGACACTGCCGATGGACACTCAAGTTATCGCATATGTGTTAAAAAAAACTGCAAATTTCGATTTTTCATGATATGTCTCCTTTTTAATGATTTACTGCTGCTGCTGCTGCTGTGATAAACACACGCTGAAGAAGTGTTTGTCGGACTCACAATCACAATAGCCGCTTAAATAGCCATGTATTTTACTGTAATGTGCAGTGTTTTGGCTGAAAATAATAACAAGACTGTGTGGATATACTGGATAGCAAAAGACAATCGCTATGATAATAAAGCTGTGGTGTGGAGTCTGCATCTACAGACACACAAAAACAGCCTGTTTTTAGAAGTGTCATTAGAGTGACTTTTCAGAGGGCTAAAACTCCGGAAAACAGGCGAGTTAAAATAAACTTAAAATAGAGGACACATGACTTGCTTTAAGATGTATTTGTCTTACATGGACCTGTTGTCAAACATCTCACATTTATTTCACAAATATCTTCCTCATGAAGAAACATTATTTGGGGAAGAGACTGCAGCCTTTTCTGAGTTTAGTTCTGAGAAACATCCTCAATTGAAATGTCACAAATTTTCCATCATTTTGTTGTAAATTCCTTTTCAAGTGTTTTGTTTTTCTCTCTTTTGTTCTGTTTTACATTTTGAAAGATGTTTGTTTATCCACTTCTGTTAATTTCCTCTCTTTTCGTCTTCCAGGCCTACTACTCTTTGATTCCTCCTTTTTCCATGTTCTCTGGTTTCATGCCACCAGCATAAATTAAGTATATATGGTTTTGGTTGCTTTTAAATTTCATTATAGTAGCAAACATCTTCAGTGACAGCACTGTAATACCTTTAAAATGTGCAGCTTTTGGTCCAAAGAGAAGAAAAATCCTCTTTATTCAAGAACAATGGTCGTGCTCATTATCCATCCATCCATCCATCTATTTTCCATTGTCTTTTTTTCAGAGTCGCGGGGGTCTGCTGGTGCCCATCTCCACCTCTCATTGAGCGTTAGGCGAGGGTGCACCCTGGACAGGGTGCCAGTCCATCGCAGGGTAACACATAGACACACCAAGACCACCACTCACACTCACATTCACAACTAATGGACAATTTAGAGACCAATCAACCTAACAGTCATGTTTTTGGATTGTGGGGTGAAGCCGGAGGACCTGGAGGAAACCCATGCAAGCACGGGGAGAACATGCAAAGTCGTGCATAACTCGCTCTGTATCAATCTGAATGAGATAAGCAGGTGTAGACAGGGGTAGACTGGGACAGATGGTCAGCCCTGGCATTTTGTGTCCAGGCCAGCCCACTATATTATCAGTGGATACCATGTAGAAGCTGTTATTAAAGGTATAGAGGATGATTTTAACAAAGTTTAAAAAAGAAACACCCTCTGCACATGCGCAACACTCTACCTGCTTCCAAGAGGGAATGCCTACGTGTGCGAGAGAGCGTGCACGAGCCCAGTTTTCCTTGTGCACAGCTCTGTTTACAAGTTGGAGTCGCATCGCTCATACAAGCCGCTGTTTCAGCTTACCTTGCACTTTTCCACTATGTCAAAAAACCTTAAAAGGGGGTCACTTTAACCCATTTTTACCTTTTTATTTTGACAATTTTGAAACTTCCTTTGTCCCATTCTTTTCAAAAAGTTCTGACACTTTTTTCAGACTTTAGCAACCTTTTGCCAATAAATACCCATTTTCCCTTATTATTTGTCCATTTTTGCAAGTTCTTTTTGACACTTTGTCCTTTCTTTAAGTTTTTGGCCACTTTTCATCCCAATGAGCTAACTTTTGCCCAATAAATACCACATCTTACCATTCCCCCCCATATTTTGCCTCTTTTTGTATCACATTTTTGCCCTTTAACACTATTGTTTGCCACATTTTGCTCATTAAAGCTACCCTTTTCCATTACATACCACCAGGTTCCTCTTTATTGGTCACTCGTGACTGCTTTGGGTCCATTTTAGTCACTTTACACTCTTTTTTTGCCATGTTTTTGCCACTTATGGACCATTTTTTGCCACCCGTTACCATATCTGCCTCCACTCGCTCATAAACCCCTCCCCAAAAACATAGCAGACCAGACCGACCTATTGGTATACCAGATGGCCAGTCCACCCCTAGGTATAGAACTTTCCCAGAGGTGGTTTCTTCCTTTGGTGTGACACTAGCTTTGTGTGTCTAAATCTTCACTCATACTGTTTTAAGATTCCATTGTTGCTGCTGTTCTTCTTTCCTTCTCTTGTTACTTGCTAACCACCAAAACACCATAAACTTATTTTCAATTGTCAACAACTATAGACAGGCATGAATAAAGTGAGGACTAATTCAGAAGTGCATACTGTTTAGTTTATGTGTGCAATGATAATAAAATCTGATCTAATCATCTGATCGTGTAGTGAGTGCAGCCTCTTTACTTTGCTGTCAGCATAAAATCGGTTTTAGGGAAGTAGACAGGAAGGAGGTGTGGCAGACTGAAGGTCTGCAAGTGTCTGACGTCTTTACTCTTCTTGTTGATTCATGCACACATGCACACACACACACACAAACGCACACAGACACACAAAGCTTGGCTCATTGGCAAGCTATCAGAAGGAAGCCGTTCCTAGAAACCCTGTCCCCCACCCTCCTGTAGAGAGGCATTCATGAATCCCCAAGACAGCAATGCTGCATATCTCTATTTTGCTGCTCGTTCAGCATATGCTGCATGACGAATGTTTAACACTGACCTGGGGCCCATGCAAAGGTTAACAAGGAATCCATATGTTGAAGTGAGGCTGTAAAACAACAACTTTCTCAAACTGCAGGAAGTTAGACCAATCACTGACTTGATTTCACAATCTGTCACCATGAACTGAACAGAAACCGTTTTCTTTTATCAGAAGATTAGTCTGAAAGTTTGTGTGTGACTGTATATTCCTGCGAAGACACTCATCATTGGCAGTCGTAGTGTTGAGTAATTGCTGCTTGGCTGCATCCAGAATGGCCTAAAATCTGACCAACCTGATGTGGGATTCATACGAAAAAGTTTATCTCCCTCATTATTTCCCTCATTCTCCAAATTCCTGCACCGGTGTTGAAGATACACAAACAGGAATCAGCAGCAAGACAGACAAGAAGAACTGGACTGCTGATCAACGTTTTTGCACCAGGAACTGAAGCCACATGACGCAGCTATCCTTACATCAGACCACAGTTTAAAGGTGTTGGATCCTAACAAACAAAAGCATGAATTTTCACTGTGCTCCTGTGATTACCTCCTCAACCAGAAGCCATGGGATTACTGAGCATTAGGGACCAAAAAGGGTGAATATTTTCTCTGCTTAATCTGAGCCACAGGCTGTTGTTGATGCTACAATATTCCAGTTTATACAACAGTTACAGCCAAGTCATTTGACCCCATGTGTTTACGGAATACTGTAAATAAGGAGGTGTCCAGTGTAGGACTGTGTGTGACGCTGAGAAGTCAACACTTCAAAACTTTAAGGAGAGTGAAAAAGAAAAGATCCAGGTTTATCGCTCTGGCCGTTTCCTGTGATGCTGCTACATATTTGCAGCGGACTGGACGCAGAGTCGGAGTCAACAGTGGTGGAATATATATATATATACCATATATGGATATAATAGGGATGTCAGTGGTTTCAATGATGCAGAATTCATTCATATCAGAATTTTGCTTTTCAGACTGTCTTTAACACATCGGATACAGATCGTATATGGTCAAAAAGATTGGATTTGGGTCACATTTGCCTGCAGTGTGAACGTAATGTGTGTGTTTGTGCTCTCAACTTATGGAACTATTTTATTAAATAAATAAACAGGCAAATCATAATCTTGTCACTTATTACTGTTGACTAATAAAATGCGCTTGTAGAACTGTTGTATAAAAGCTGTTGTGTGAAATATCAGCAGTGGTGTGATTATTTCTTCACAACAACATGACCTCCTGTGTGATATTGCTTTTATACAACAGCGCATTTTATCAGTTAACATATTGCTTAGTTAATCCACAAAAAACATTTTAATTATTTAAATGCACACAGCTGACTTTCTGACCTAAAGAGTTTTTTTTAAATGTTTCCTCAGGCCAATATGCAGCGCTTGACAGTATCAATGCTCCGAGTGGGGCTTCCCTCTTCAAATACTGACTATGTAAGTTTGGAGAGATGGACCGTCATTGGCCAGGTCATGTGACCTGGAGAATGCCTGGAGAACGTTTCACTTTACAGCAGTCACGTGACCACAGGCCCGGATATATTCATTGGGCGAAGACTTTTGCTAGTAATTTTCCGCCTGATCAACACCTGGTCATGGCCGAGGCAAAAAGTTTAAAACTGCTTCTGAGGAGGCTAAAAAGATGCCGCCGAGACCCACCAACAATGGCGGTGAGACGAGGGAGTGGGGGGGAGCAACACCGACGCGGCAAGGGGGGACAAGCGGCGGGCCTCCGGCGGTGGGGAAAGGAGGGTGGCAGCGGTGGCTGCTCCTCCAGCCGGGGCCCGTGCCCAGCCTTGCTTCGCACCCCAGCCCGACCAAACCAGCCCTTAGAGCCAATTCTTATCCCGAAGTTACAGGTCAACTACTGTCTGCATACACAATCAAAAGTAGGGATGTCCCGATACAACTTTTTCACTTCCGACATGATACCGATATTGCAGCCTTGCGTATCGGCCGATACCGATATTGATCGGATATGATATCAGCACAAATCATGCATACTTTTATTACTTATTTTGTAGTGTGGAATGTTAGAAAAGGCTTGATCATGTGATGTTACTCAAACAGAGAACAATAGTCAGCAACAGTAGGTTACTTTGTTGGAGTGTGAACCACAGTCACCTATGGATAGAAGTGCTGGAGCGGAAAATTTTATCGGAAAGCTTATATCGGTGATTTTAGATGCCGGCCGATAAAATCCGATATTTGTTTTCTGGCTGATATTGGACCGATATCCGATATCAATATCGGATCGGGACACCTCTAATCAAAAGACAAGGGAGGCTGGTCCGACTGACTGTTTGTTGATTTTTGCGACAGTGCTGCGGCAGTGGCCACTAGGGGCGCTTGATGTGAAAGTTACAGGTTTAGTTCCCCTAGTGGCCAAAAGTTACACAGTATGCCTTTAATCATATAGAAACTACGTTGACTTGCATGGGAGGTTTTGGCTTCTGAGTGTTTGTTAACAAAATAACTAGATCAAGATCAACAGTCGTGTTTATTGATCAACAATTATGGGTTATAGTAATATGTGAAATATCCTTCAAACCAGATGATGTACAGTATATAAAGCAGAAGTGTATACTGTCATTTAAAGGGCCGGTCACCTGTTTGTTTCGGGATTAGGTAAGTGATGGGTGAACTGATCAAGTGCTGAGATACACAGAGAGCTCTCAGTGATGGTGAACCAAAGACCTGACGTTAGTGACTGTGCACTAACAGAGAGGTTAAACAGGTCAAAGGTCATCTGATCACAGTGCTGACTACCAGCGGATGTGGAACGTTTTCTAACACTACTCTCTACACGTTCCGGCCATAATATTAGAACCACCAACAAAAGAAATGGTTTGCGTCTGTTTACGTCAGGATTACGTCAAAAGTGCTTCATGGATTTTGACAAAATTTCTACCAAATATATACCTTACTGCCATGGAAGATTCCAATAAATTTGGGATGTGATTCAGATCAATATACTGATTATGGGTGAGTTTAAGAAAAAATCTAAAAATTCCTATTTCTCATTATTGGCAAAATTTCATAACTTCATATCTGAGTTTGTAATTGACCGATCTTTATGAAATGTGACTCAGTCAATGTCGGGTTGGTTCTTCAATTACTCCACAGAGTTTCATACTGATCGGATGCGGATTGCGCATTTCAGGTAACTGTGAATATTTGGAGAAAAGGATATTAGGAATTTGGCAGAGGTTTGCGCTCTCTAAGTGCTCTTGTTTTCGTTGCATGAGACCTATTAGTTGGGGGGATATACAGTAGAAGGCAGTGAGTCAAACAGTTTGGTGCATTGCATTGTGGGATGTGGAGTCTCGTAGACAGATGCATAGAAGTATTTATACTTATTATTTTGTTTCTTCGCCAGACAAGAAGGCCAGTGATTCACTTTTGTTCTAGTTTGCTCCTCGTTTGCTTTTAGTCATAGATTTAATCATGAACGGTAGCTTTTGTTCACATTAAGTATTAGTTTTAATCTACACTCATCAAACGGTGATGAGTGTAGATTATTAGTCAGTGAAATCTTCATGGCTACGGTTGATAAATAATGACTATAATCACTGTGATTAGCTGTCTGCAGCTCACATGATGAAATTCTACAACATTGTTCATGTGCCTAAGTGACAAGAGGTCAGAGAACCTCTCATCTCCTCATTGATTCTCCATTCTGTTGCAGACCATTAAAGCTGGAGTCAAAGCTAGTAGACGAGCACCTGTCTAATCCTGCTGATCATAGCAGCGTTGTCATTATGTATGGGTCCTGGCCTGGGACTGTAATTAGAACTGCCTCAGACGATCTAAAACACAGATGGTAGTGGGGGACTAAAGCAAATAGTACGAAGGTAATCAGTTGGGGCTTCAAGAGCAGACAAATCTTTAAAGACCTAATCTGATCGTGTGAAAGCTCTATAGATGGAGACTGGACAAACTGGTCCTTCAGTCCACATGAGCAACTGGTGGCCCGGGGGCCACATGTGGCCCTGAGTCTAATTTTTTGCGGCCTCCAAAGCAAATCCCCAAAAATTGTAATACAAGAAGTTGGAAGGAATATGAAGCCCAACATAATACACGAAGTACACAAAAAAAATCCCAAATTACACAAAATGACTCATACAACATAAAATAACAACAAAGACAGACACAACAACCACTTAAACAAAATGATTACAAAAAACACACTAAACAATAGCAAGTTACAGAATATCGCTCCAAAGACACACAACAGGAAAATACAAAAAACAACATCAAAAATACAGAAAGTGACAGAAAAATAAACAAAATTACACCAAGAACATAAAAACAACAAAAACACACATTATGACTAAAAACTGATAAGACATTAAAACCACAGACAAAGACCAAAAAAAAGACAAAATCCTTATTCGCCCCTGTATTAATGCTCTAACTGGTCATTATTCTCAATGCTGACATGAATATTGATCATGTGGCCCTCGAATCAGATACAATCAGATGTTTGTGGCCCTCGTTGTGATAGAGTTAGGGTTACGGTTTTAGTGCATGTCATCTATATTGCTGCTGTTCTGTGTATGGGACTGTTGTCTAAAATGACTAATAAGTCATCTAATAAGAGCAGCACTGACAGCTAAACCATGTTTAACCTTTCAAGCCTCTTTTAACTGAGAAAACACACACATAATGAGACAAAAAAAATCACATTCAAATCCAGAGGCTAAAGCACTCAGTTATCATCACAAATCCATTAAGGTCCTCTCGTCTTGTCTGAAAATCCAACTCCTGACTCAAGGCTCAAACAAACACAAAACACTGCTCGGCGTGTATTTTCCACATTGACCCACATTAGATGTAACACCGACCTGCATTTCATGGTCTGGTGAAACAGAGCAGGGGAGATGGGACCAGCTTAGAGGACAGACTGGCAGATTAGCTACAAAAGTACCGACACCTTTAAAACACGTCCCAGAAAGAGTACAAGGACTACAGAGAAGCGCTATGGATTGTGGGAAATGTAGGATTTCACGTAAACTACTATGTGGCAGTGCACTCCCGGTGCTTTCAACTATGAAAGCACATTACGCGTGGAGTCCGCGGTGCCTACGTTCCGCCCGGCTATGTTTGGGCCTAAACTCTGGAGCCCCGTTTACACGACAACATTTTTGTTTTTCTTTCCAAAAAGTTCAACATTCCCACGGCAACGTTTTCAAAACAATCTCTGTTTACATGAGACCGCGGGAATCAAAAAAAGAACACAATGTAGTATACATGCCAGGCCAATAGATGGCAGTGTGATGTTGCAATGAACCAATATAAGTGCATGCGTACAGACACTTCCTCTGAACACAAGTAGGAGTAAATAAAACCCCATTGTGGGGACAACAGCTGCATACTTTAGACAGATAACCAAGCCGAGAGTGATTTTAGGATGTGTGATATTTTGTGGTTCTCAAGTGTCTCAAACTAATTTTACTTCTGGGACCACATACCAAGTGTGCCAGAGGAGAATATACAGATTTTTAGGGGTAAAATAGCAATGTCATCACTTTGGATTAACCAATTCCTCACAATATGTGCTGCATGATATTGAATTAGTGTGTGTCACCAACATGTTTTAAATGCCATTCTTTGCCCCTGGTTTTCGAACATACAGTATGTGTGTAATGTGTTAGCCTTGCTGATCGATCAGAAACCACAATGAAAAGGCAGGTAATGCGCGTTCCTCTAGTGGGGGGCGCTTATGAGCCCAACGACTCTTCTTCTACTGTAAAACCTCAGGATCTCCGTCTGTGGTTAGTCAAGTGCAGTGATATATTTATTTTTTAATCACTGACACTTTAACTCTGACAATAACTACAAAAATGTATCTTCAGCGGAAGATTCTTCTTTGAACTTTTCTTCCTTTAATGCTCTTAAATGTACTTTCACTCTTCTCATTTGGGCGTTTTATGGGAGAAAAGTCCTGGACTGGTGAGCATGTGTTTGCAGGTGTGTAGAAGCAATGTGATCACAGTGTGGAAAAGATTCAACTGGAAAAATATCAGAGCAACACAGATGACTGTGTGAGGTTGTGTTTTCTCTGTGCTGCATGCCATAGATACAGATTAGCAGCTGTGCGGTAGGAAAAGTGCTTTTGTTAAGTTTTCGGGCTGTCTGAGTTGTTTGACTCATGTTGACCTAAATACAACAAGTCTAAAGACAGCCAGCTGCATACAGGAGACTCCCAGTGAACATAGCAACAGAAAACCTGCTCCCTCCCTCGATCCCTCCCTCCTCTGTAGAATGATGCAGGCCAGGATCTGTGGTTGTAGCCTGACTTGGTTTCAGGATTGGGGGAAGGGAATGACTAAGTCAACATATGGCTCATTGTGCTGTGTGGACTTTTAGCTCATGAGCACTGACACTCATCAGTGCACAGAAGCTGCAAAACTAAAGCTGAGACATGCACGGTGCAGTGGATGCATCGTATCAGCAGGTTGACTGTAGCGTGCACGTGTGTAACACCTCCATGGAGTGGTTGGAAGGCAGTAGCAGCCCTGTTTAGTGGAGGATGGTGATTATTTCATAATCATGTTTGCTTTGCTGGCGAATGTGTTGCTGGCACAATTTGGCGATTCACTTGCATGTCTAGGAAAGCTAGTGCACCACAGTTTTAGTGACGCATGGGGAACTATTAATATCTCAGGAACGGGATGTTCCTGCTTCAGCATCGGGGTCATCTAAGGATAAAAAGCTGTGCGTCCCCCCGCAAGGAGGAGTAGTGGCAGCGACGGCACGACGCACGCAGGCACGCACAGGAGCTTTTAAGGGGGACGCTGCAACTTCCGCTCTCTCTTTCTCTCTGTGTGTGTGTTTTAACTCCCTCCTCACACTGCAATATTTTCCCGCGGTCAGGCTGATCCACGCGCCCAGCTTGAGGTTGTGTGCGGCTCCAGTATGTGTGTGTGGAGCCTCGCCCCAATTCGAACCCGCTGACTTTTGGTGCACACTCTGCTCCGTGTGGTAGAAACAGTCATGTGATGTAACAGGACCTCTTTGAAAATCCCATGTTTTCATATCCTGACCTGATTTTCTTTTGAACTCTCCCCAGTCTACAGCCACATAGAAATTAAAGGTGGAGCGCCAGTCTGTGAAATTACAGGGCTGTGGTGAGTCATAGCTGCTCCCAACTGCAAGAAAAGCAGCTCAACTAAACCGTAAAAACACAATAGTTAGATAACAGTTGGGGTTAGCATCGAGCAGGTAATGTAAAACACTATAAAAAGCAACATATGAACTCACTTTTACTGTAAGTCTTAGAGTTTCCTTTCTGGACAAAATCCGCCTCAAACTTTACCAGATGTCTCAGCACAAAAGCCAGATTCAGTGATGATCAATCAAATCAAATATTTAGGAGTAAGGGTGTCAGGTAGGGTGACCAGACGTCCCGATTTACCCATGACAGTCCTGGTTTTCAGAGTTCCGTCCCGTGTCCCGGTCAATTTCCTACAAACCATTGATTTGTCCCGGTTTTTCACATCAGTCCCGTTTATTGAGAAATTAACGTCTGTTGCCGCTGACAGAAAAGACCCTGAGAGCAGCAGTAGATTTTGCTTAAAAAACGTGATCTCTGTGGACTGTGAGATGTCAATCACAGCAGTTGCCATAGCAGCACTTGCAACATAAACCAATTCAAAAGCTCAAAAGTGGCATTGACATGATTACCTGTTCACTTCCTCTCATGCTTTCTCCTTCAACATGCCAAACAGAAGTTTTTTTTTTAATACATTTCATCAAAAGGGAAGAAAAAAATCAATGTAATTAATGTAACCTTTTTTCATTACAAATAAAAGTGTGCAAATTAAACTATTGTTGAAATGTATGTTAAATTACTGTCCCGATTAAAAATCTGGTCACTCGTAGTGTAAGGTGTAAGATATACACTCAACCAGCAATTCAAATCTAATCCCGATTAAAAAAAAAAAAAAATCAAAGATTGGGACGTAATTATACACTTAACTTCTTTCAATTTCAATACATAGAGATCATATTTTGGATTAAAAAAACAGATTAGTCAAAATACAGATTCCTATTGTTTTATTTTAAATTGTCAAGACTTTTTTTTTTTACTAATATATTTTCTTCTTATAACCTTCGTACAAACCGTTTCAACTGTTTGACACTGTGTGCGTATGTGTGTGTGTGCGCGTGTTGCGTGTTCAGGCTTAATTTCGATCGTTATACCACGGGTTGAGATGTTGCGCAGTCAATCAGGTGATGCGTTTCTATTAGCGCGAGAAAGATGCTGACTCACCTCACGCACATGGACGTGAATAGTGTCTGGCTGAAACAGGTTATTGCCTAAAGAGACATCGGCTTCTTTCGGGTCAGACGGGTTCGGGTCGTGTTCTGTCGAGCTTGGGTTGGGCTGAACCAGAGACAGTGATGTCTAAACAAGCATCACTAAAACAGTCCCAGCGCCCCCTATTGTTTAAGCAGAGTATTGAAGCACATACTATGCTGTATCCATTTTAATCACTTTTTATTTGCATCGATTTTTAACCGATTAAGGATATCTCCTTAACTTGTATATTTATGAAATTCACATGAAGAGTTCATTCATTTGTATATAATGCTGTATCACTATGAACTATTTTGCTGGTAGAATGTCTGACAAAATGTTAGACGACCTCTTGTCTGTATTTCATATGTTTCAAAAACATTTAAGACCAGAAGTATAGTATATCGCAAAAAACTTAAATGCTGGTTTGAATCTTGTAGTTTTAGAGTAAGCTTTCAAGAACTAATGGGAAAATAGTATAATCATGACAATGAATCACTGAAATATCCCAAAATTCAAAAACTTTAGCAATCTTTTGTGCAAAAGCTACAGGAAAGCCCAATTGGCTATTCACTTTTAACAATAATAATTCACATATTCAATCTCCAGGATAAATAAATGGTTGAAAGAAAATCAAATTATTATTCTTTGGGTCAAAAACACGTTTTAACTAAAATGCAGAAGTTTTGTTGCATTTTGGCTTTCCGTTTACATGGAAACGACGTTTCGGTGCTTGAAAACTGAACTTTTTAAAAAACGTCAGGGCTGTTAATCCCAGAAAATAATGTAGATTTTATTGAGTAATTCATATCGAGATATTTACAAATGTTGCCTTTTTGTGAAAAATCATTGAGATAAATGCACGTTTCATATCACCCAGCCCTATTTACCGTCATGATAGGTTTAGTATTTTCACTGTATCACATTTATGATGCTCAGAGCTATTCTTGAGTACGATGGCATTCAAGTGCTCAAGCTAAAAGGGTTTAGAAAAAGGATGCTCATTGTAAAGAACGGGCAGGGCAGTTAATGCACCATCCAGCTGAATAGTGTGTTTCACTGCCTGCAAGGCACATCCCCAGTTCTCCCGCCACTGCACTCACCAATCAATGCATTTTGAATAGGGCCACCTCTGACCAGCAAATGAGTGCAAAAGCAAAACTGTGTTCGCTTCACTTTGCCCTTTTGTGCCACATTGTGTCGAGTAGACAAAGCTCCCATACTGTGAGGCAACAATGACGGTGGTACGCAGTCATAGCTCTGCAAGGTCAGGGGAGTGACGTAGATCGGAGCCTGCGTTGGCAAACTCAACTCTTCATGTTTGATAGTCGACTCGTCCCTCCCACATCACAGCGCTGAGCCGTTGTCCTGTTTCTTCAAATGATGCCACATGAAACTCAACAAGTGCTGTGTGTGAAGTACGGCTGCAGTGTGTGTTCTTTGTGTTGGTGTGTAGTGTCGAGGAAGCAGCGCAGAGGTGGGGGAGGCGGGATTAACATAGTCGTGAAGAAGGCTGCCTCTGTTGTGTAGCTGAACAGTGAGCGCTTCAGGGAGAGGCAAAGGGGGGGGGGGGGGGGGGGGATGATAACCCCACTGAACTCTATCTTAAACAACACGTCCAAAACTTCTTTGAATGCACGGACAGCAAAGCTCGTGCAGCCATGGCCCCCAAGGTGTTCCAGACTATTGCCTGAGTGCTCATTAAACCAGTGGTTCTCAAACTTTATTGGCTTTAGGACCTCCTTTCTCTTACGTTTGAAACCAAGTACCCTGTTATACCCGACTTCTACATTTTGCTCAGAATTCTGTGAAAAAACAGCTATAAATCATATGATGGAATGAATGAGTGATAACACACATCTCCTTTTGTAAATAAGTGGAATGAAACAGTATTTAGTGCCTCCTAGATTTATTTCTATAGTTTTAGGCTATTGTCATCAGTTCGTTGTCTGTCTGTCTGTCTGTCTGTGTGTAGAGTGGTGTAGGCCATTCTCACACCAAAAGATTAGTGCTAGGTTGATTTTTGGTGAAAAAACAGCATTTTTGAAAAATTTGAAAAAAACTTTGTCATGTACTGATTTTAAAGAAGGAAAGGAGGCGGACCATTGATACCTTGTTGTAAGGTTTAATTCACTCAGGGCTCTTGATTAGTGGCAAAAATATTTATCTTTGTGTAATAAAATTCTATGCATAAACAGGTGAGTAATCATATTTAATAATGTTTTATTCCCCTCCTGGTATTATAAATGTAATGGATGAACCATTTCAAACTATAAATTCACTGAAGTGCTTAGCTTGGTCACAATAAATCAATGTAAATTATTGTTTGTGACAGTTAATGTTTTGAGGATTTTTCAAATGTCAGGCTGAGGGTTTTCAAGTGGAGACACGTTTATGTTTATCATTTACGGTCATTTCACTCCTGATGTGGGACCAGCACTGATCCTTGTATTTTCAGTTCGTGTTCTAATCAAGACTATTTTCTATCATCATTTTGTGTGGTTTTTTGTGTCATTTTGTGTGTCTTTGGTGTCATTTTGTGTGTTTTTTGTGTCATTTTGTGTGTTTTTGGTGTCATTTTGTGTGTTTTTTGTGTCATTTTGTGCGTTTTTGGTGTCATTTTGTGTTTTTGGTGTCATTTTGTGTTTTTGGTCTGTTCTTTTTATTATTCAGTATATTTTTCTCTTCTTTTGTGTGTTTTTGTTGTTGTTTTGATGTGTTGTTGGTAATATTTCACTCATTCTATCTTAGTGTGTGTGTGTATTTTGGTTGTTTCATATGTTTCCCGTGGTTTTTGTGTATTTTGTAGTGACTGTGTATTTGAATCTCATTTAGTGTCTCTGTTGTCGTTTTGTGTGTTGCTGGTAATAGTAAGTATTTTCCTCTCTTAGTGTGTATTTTTGGTGTCATTTTGTTGTCGTTTTTGTTATTCAGTATATTTTTCTCTTATTTGTTGTGTTTTTGTGGTCGTTTTGTGAGTTACTGGTAATATTTAGTATGATTATCAGTTTTTCCTAAAAAAATAAACATCATGAAACCCCATATTTTTAATGCTTTCATTTCTTAATTTTCCACTCTCTCTCCCTCAAATACCCCCTGTAGTGCCACTGTGTACTCCTACGGTTACAAGTACCCCCATTTGAGAAACACTGCATTAAGCCATCACCATCAGACATCACCCAAAGCTACCAGTTTGCTAAGTTTCCTGTTCCAACTCAATTGTTTTTGCTGAAAAAGCAAAAAAAAAAAAAAAAAAAAAAAGATTATCTAACCAAGCTGTCATGGATGACCTTTGTGAGGTTTTTAGAACAGTGCACTGAGTGCACATGCTTGAATTCTTCAGGTTAGCACTGCACTGCCTAATTGCATAGGTTCCCTACAGACTATCACAGGTATGCACGTACATGGATTTAAAAGACGTCTGCACAAGGTTCTCAAAGGACATGACTAAGCTCCGTATAACCTATAATCTTCCACACTTAAAGTAAATCTTCTTTCGGCACATACGTTTTAGCTATAGCTACTTGTAAATACGTTCTTTCAGGGACATGCTGAGTAATAAACCTCTTCCAGACAACAATTATGTGATCATAAAGATTGTAAAAATGAGGAAAAAACTGGCTGTGATGTAGCAGCACCTGGAAACGCTCATAAAAGAACATACTGTATGTAGCGGTTTCTGCTGATCTAAGCACAATTAAAACTACTGTATTATTTCTATACAGTGCTTTCTATAAATATACATTTATTAATCAAAGTAATAGAAGTAGTGGTATTCCTCAAGGACTTGTAGTATTGTTTATTCAAGCTCCTCTCCAAAATGATCAGTTACGTACTGCCTTGAGGCCTTCAGAAGCCTTCATTTTGGTGTTTTCAGTATAAAGAAAATCCATTGAAACTGTTTTACAGTTTGGATCCTAAAGGCCAGGATACACTGTGTGATTTTTTTCAATCGTTGCACTCAGCTCCAGCTCAAACTGTGCGACTCAGACGCAGAGCCCGAATGTGCGCAACTCACAAATCATGTTCTCACACTGTACGGACCGACACTCTGACACAATCTGACTGCTCACACTGTACGTTCATACACGACACGTCTTGTTTCCGGAAGTGCAACATACAAATTAGAAGAAGAAGAAGAAGAACTCTGAAGTGTCGCCATTAAAACAGACGAAGAAGAAAAACCTGGAAGTGGAGAGACACTCGCAAATCTCAGCAAAAAGAGCTTTAAAAAAGAAAAGTCAATCTTACAGCGGTCTTACGGTGTTCGCGCATGCGCAGTGTGAGAGTTTACGGTAAGCCGGTCCGTGGCACTGCTTCAACTGTGAGATACCCTCACGAGGAGTGACTGGATTTCAAACATGTTTGATTTCCTGATGACCATACGATTGTTGATCGGGAGCTGGTTGTGAGGTGTTCATCGCTTCTCATGACCCCATGTATACCACACGATGCATGACACACGATTTAGCAGAGACTCGCACGATCCCACAAAATAGTCGCACGAGTCGAAAATCGGCTCAAAATGGGCCAAAAATCACACAGTGTATGCCCGTCTTAAGGTGGAGCCACATGGGCCCACTTGCTGAAATAATAATACAAGTAGGGAAATGCCTTTATTGCAGATTATTTTTTGTTGTGTGCATTGTGGTGCAACCCACATACTCATCCCACCAATGTATGTTTTTTATAAATGTGGTACCATTTAAAAGGAAAATAAAAAGGCTCGGGGTGTGCGCAAAAAACTTTTTTACTTCCCGATACGATACCGATATTGCAGCCTGGGGTGTTGGTTTATACTGACACTGATCCAACATAATCATACTTTTTTTTTTTACTTTTAATTATTTTCATGTGAAATGTTAGAAAAGGTTTGATAGAGTGATATTGCCCAAACAGGATATGAGAAAACTTTTAAAATGTAACCTTTTGTAATTTTAGCCTTAAATATAATGTACAGTTCTGTTTTGTGCTCTGCGTGTTTTTAAAAGGCGGTTAATGAGAAACGCTGAAGTTCATCACGGGTAATCCTAAACCATCCAAGCAAACCGGTTCGGGATTAACGCAATCTGTTGCAGCATGTTGGAGCCGTAATTCAGGCGCCACTGCTTTCTTTTAGTTTTTGAATTATACGTTTTTCTACTTCATAGTGTATGTTATGTTTGAAATTTTCTCAAAAACCTTCATTTTTTTTTTAATAAAGCCAAATCATTGACTTGGGTTCAGAAATAAGAGAAAGAAGGGACTTGAGCCCAAAACGTTTGAGAACCACTGCTTTAGATTAAAGTTGTAGAGTGATTGTAATAGCTTCAATTATATCTACCAAAAGTCAACATGACCTGGATGACTGAGAACCAGCACAAACCAGTTGTAGAGTGGGAGCCGAGGTTGCATTATGGTGCCATCATCATGACACTAGTGCCTAAATACTAAACACAGGGGTCCGCGGACCCCAGGTAGCCCTCATGAACCATGTGAGGGGCCCTCAGGCGCTCTAGTCACCAATGAGCTCCATCTAAAATATGATTTACTTTACAGATTCAAACTCACAATGATAAATACAGATGACAGATGTTCTTAGTAGAGTTAAATACTGCTACACGTGATAACGTTTTAGTAAAAAATTAACCATCTTTAAATGTTTATTTTCACATTGTGACAAATGTTTGTAAATACTGCAGATTTGGCGTATGGGTTGTGGTATGTTATTTATAATAATATGATATAAATAAAATATTTTTTTTTTTAAACACAAGGTGGATTTTACAAATTTTACATGTTTTACGATTAGTTAAAAGTTGTTTGTTAGGCGCTAGTAAAATAGCAACATGAGGATTTTCTATTTAATGTAGAAAATGAAACAATTGAATCAATTAGGAGAAATAAAAACATTTCCAACCTTTTAAAGTGCCTGATAGCCTTCCTTATTATCGTATCGTCTAATTCAAGTGAACCCGTGAAAATGTATTTAACCTCTTTTCTAACTGGTAGACCTTCGGACTATACAGTACCTATGAAGTCGCTCAGAAAAGTTGGTGACCCCTGGTATAATACATGTAATACTATGTCAATGTTGAGAACATTTGATTCTGATTCACGTCCCGTGTCCTGGTCGATTTCCCCCAAACCATTGATTTGTTCCGTTTTTTCACGAGCTCAGTCCTGTTTGTCTAGTTTATTAAGAAATTGATGTCTGGTCTGATGCCACTGACAGAAAAAACCCTGAAAGCGCATTTTGCTTAAAAACGTGATCTCTTTTGACTGTGAGCTGTCAATCACAGCAGTTGCCATAGTAGCACTTGTAATATAAACCAATTAAAGAGCTCAAAAGTCTTCCACGCGTTTGCAACTCAATGCTGATTGATTGATGTCATGGCATTGACAATATTACTAATTTGCTTCCTCTCATGCGTTCTCCTTCAACATGCCAAACAAGTTTTTTTGAGTATTGAAAACAATTTTATGTTGACTTAAAATATTGTTTTTTTTTAAAAAAATTTTTTTTACTGATGAACACTTTAAAATTGGTTCAGGAGTTGCAATATTACATTTCATCAAAAAGGAAGAGATACAAAATGTAATTTATGCCACCTTTTTTAAATACAAATAAAAGCATCTTGAAAATCTGTTGTCTTCTTTGGTGAAATTAATCTCCCGGTTTTGAGTTTTAAAAATCTGTTCACCCTAATTTACAGCAGTTTGTCCATGACAGCAAACTATTTAAATCTGATTATCTCAGCCTTTGTTCAGCCTCGTGCTGAACGCTGCATGTCTCAGTGTCAAGGTAATGTTGTGACAGCCAAACACTGATAATAGGAACACAACCAGCGGATCCTGCTAGACAGCTGGTGTTCTGCACTTTGTCACGATATGATGCAGTTTGGACTTGTTTACTTGTTTCCCTTACACCTGACTGACTCATCTGCACTTTACGGGAACTACATATAACAACATTTCACTGACGGCGTCCTTTTGAAACCTGAGCACACGTGGGTCGATGCTTGAGGGGTGGGTGGGGTCTGTGCTCTCTGTTGACTCACACGTGTACTTCATTTACACGTTTGCTCTTCGACACCTGTGTGACTAATCCAGTGCTGGTCTTAATAGCTGAAAATGCAGCTTTTCTTGTCATCATTAGTCACGGAGTAGACTATGTCAATAACCATGAGTAAGTGTTGCAGAACAACACGGAGGCAGAACAGAAACCACAAAGAGTCATCGCTACTCAAACACACCAGCTTGTTTTCTCTCAGTCAACGTTACCCTTTTTAATAAATGACACCAGAAATCAGAAAACGCACAAAAACGAATTTAGTTTGTCATCCTGTCAGAAAACTTTTGATTGTTGTTCTTATGTTTGTTAGCTATAGAGTTAGATATTAAGTGCAGGTTAATGGGTGGTGACATAAAATGTTCCCTGTTTAACACTGTGTCAAAGTTTTTATTTGTCCAGTCCTTTAGTTTATGGATAAACACGTGTAGCACTCGAACACTTTGTCAAATTTATTGAAGCGTTTAGTGCTTCTTATCAGGTGTTAGCACATTACACTGTGTTTTTACCTGGTATCACCTGATGTTTATTGTAACCAGTGGTGGACTGGGACTTCATATCAGCCCTGGAATTTTCTGTCCAGACCAGTCCACTACATTATCAGACACCATATAGAAGCTGTTATTAAGTCAGTGATGCTCAACATGTGGCTATTATTATTCCCCCAGAAAACCATAAAAGGGGGAAACTTTTTACCAATTTCCTTTGGCCATTTTGCAACAACTGTACAACCATTTTTGCCCGTTTTTTAAAATCTCTGACACTTTTTTCAGACATTAGCTACAGTACCTTTTACAAATAAATGTCTTTTTTTTTTTTTTTTTTTACTATTTTTTGTCCATTTTTGTAAGTTTTTATTGACACTTTTACCCAATTTTTGTCCTTTCTTTTACCATTTATTGCCGCTTTTCATCCGATCAAGCTACCTTTTGCCCAGTGAATATCACTTGTTTCCGTTTAATCCTACATTTTGCCTCTTTTTGTTCCCCATTTTTGCCCTTTTTCACAATTGTTTGCCACATTTTGCCCATTTAAGCCACACTTTTCTATAACATACCAGCTGGTTCCTCTTAAATTGCCCATTTTTTGGCCACTTGTTACTGCTTTTGGTCAATTTCAGTCACTTCACACTCTTTTCTTCCCACGTTTTTGCCACTTTTGGACCATGACTGCCTCCATTTGTTCGTTCCAAAAAAAAAAAACAAAAACAAAAAAACTTAGCAAAGCAGACCGGCCTGCTTTGGGTCAACGGCCCACCGAGACGATGTCCAGTGTGCCAGATGACCAGTCCACCCCTGATTGTAAGCAATTTCTTACTTCAAGAGAATCCTTTTATGGATATGAATTTAAATCAAGTTGATAATATCAAGGTTACAGCATATTTTCTTAACGTAGCATAAAAGGAACAAATTCTGTCTACAGCTAATAGACTAAAGTTAGCTGCTATTATCTGACTCACAAAGAAGAAACCCTGCTAATGAGCTGCTGTAGTATTGTGATCACAATTCCAACCGTGACATGTTAAGGAATCATCAAATTACGGTGCCTGAGAAGTGCAAAAGACATTTACAAATACCACAACAATCTTACAATATTATCTAAAAAAAAAAAGCAGACAGACTCTATTGAATAAAACAGTTCTGTAGTGTGTGCTCTCATGTGTTACAGTGAGTAGACAGAGGTGTAGATTGTGCTTGTACCACTTTTTTATCCCAAGTTATTGAACTGATGAATCAGAATGTGTCAATGTCTTTCTGACTTTACTGAAGTCCGTGAAATTTCGCACACATTGTTTATAAACTCCAGTGACCATCCACAAGAAGAGAAAAAATTACCGTAACTGCCCATGTTGGAGTCCATAAAACGGGCAAAACATTATCTATCCCAGAAATAAGGTCAAAACTTTCCGAGTAAATAAGCAAAGCAGTGACTTTATAGTTTGCTGTACCTACACTTACAATGCACCATTGTAAATCTGTTTCAACAGTTGTAAAAAAGTTTTGCTATTTGTAATATTTTTGCTTATTATATAACATTGTTGTGGCATTTGTAAAAGTATCTAATTCATCTGGTAATAATAAAGAAAGTGCGTATTCGTACGGTTGCCGTACGGACAACTCCCGGTGCTATTGGTACGTTTACCGAAGTACACGTATGTAGCGTCTTAGGGTTAGGTTTAGAATTAGGGTTAGGTTATAACCCTATGTCGCAACAATTTTAAGGGTTAGGGTTAGTCACGTCACCTAAACTGGCCAATGAGGGGCGCTGCGTACGGATAGAATGTCAGTATATTGATACGAATAGCCACCGCCAATAATAAACCTTAAGAGCAGATCCAATTAGGTCTTGTAGGTTGTGAGACGAGTAGATGATTTATCAGGCCTTCTTCCATTGGTCTGTGGTCCAGTTCAACCATTCAAGTTTTCTTTTCAGTCGTAGTTGTGTGGGGTTAGCGTTAGTACACTGACCAGATTACCTAATTAGCAACAACCTGGGATACTTTGTTTATTGTGAAAATTCTTTAATAATATTTATTTATTTTTTTTCATTTTTGGTCCCTTAGGGAACTAGAGTTTAACTTTTTCAATTGGACAACAACCCAAAAAAGCAAAGTTAAGGCTACAGTTCTGAAGATAGAAAAAGCTAAAGGCTTGCTGCAATTACCGTATTTTTCGGACTATAAGGCGCACTTAAAATCCTTTAATTTTCTCAAAAATCGACAGCGCGCCTTATAATCAGGTGCGCCTTATGCATGAAATTAATTACTGTGCTTCAACATACTGAACTGAAAAAGTGAGTGTATTGTTCTGTATTTTATGTGTTAAACCTGAACAATGTTGAGAGTTATTGTTAATGAGTTGAATAAAGTTTGACTAATCTGACTATTTTATTTCGCTTAATGCGTCTTAATAATAATAATATTAATAAAAACAAACCAGTGAGCCTTATAGTCCGGTACGCCTTATGTATTAAAATAGACCCAGTCAGTTCCATTCATTGATAGTGCGCCTTATAATCCGGTGCGCCTTATAGTCTGAAAAATACGATACTCACCAGTTTTTTGGCACCACAGTGACGTTTCGGGCAGGCTAACACCTGAAATGGATTACTGAACGTAAAGATAATAACTGTGATATTAACTGTAATACGAACCTGCCTTTGCTATGTTTCTTTTACCTGTGAGGTAGTTTGAGAGGGAGGAGCTCACATTCTTATGTATGGTAGGAGGAGCCAGGATTGTGAGGAGGAGGAGTTTCCGCCTTATGACGCATAAGGGGTGGAAAATCCAAACTGTCCGTTTGGAGCTGACTTTTTACAAAACGTGGAATAACATGGGAGGGAGTAAATTGAACTTTTTCAACTTTAGCCATCTGAATGAGGTTAAAGGGATGTATATCACTGTAGTAAAACCATTATAAAGTGAATTTTTCATAATACTGCCCCTTTAATGGTCAGGCCGTCCTGTATTTACTGAGGATCTGAAACATTACAAACCAAAGTGAAGAGGCCACTGAAATGGCTGTTCCTGCCTGAGAACATTATGTCAGTGTCAGACAGTGTGTTGTTTGGAAACTGCACGAGGAGGGGTTGGTGTGAATATCTCAGAATGTACAAAAGGCCTCTTGAATCATCACATCGCTGCCTCAGCAACAGAGAGATATTTTAGTTTCCCTTTGAATCTTAACGGTATGATCACTTCTACAGCTGCTTGATGGCGTTGCTGATTGTGCTTTTCTGGAGCCTGACACTCACACAGCACTGAGAAGTAGTTTTGTGAAAGAGGAACTAGACTTACTTGCTTTTCTCTCATGAGAAAGGATCGCCGAAACACCACAAGGAACAGAAGAACGCAACGTTTTTGTGGGGAGAGAATATGTAAAATAATACAGCCAGATGGCCTTCTGAATGCCACATCCCCTTCGCTCACGCTGAACACTGGGAACTTTCTGGTGCAGGCTTTTGTGCAGAATGCTGAAAGTGTGCATTCATTCTCAGAGGAGAGCATCAGCTGCCGTAGGAAGGCAGGTCTAATCATGTACTAGTGGAGGGCATGTTTCTTTGTTTCTCTCCATAAAATGGGCTTTAATTACACTTGCTGGCCAACAAAGCATGGAAAAAAGCTGCAAAAGTGCAAGACCACAGCTGAGAATGTTCTTGGTTTTAACAAGTGACTTGAGAAAACAGTGGAAATTATCAATTGCAGCAACTGGTTTGTTTTCTGCTTGGATTTTCTAGCTCAGGGGTCACCAGGTAGCCCGCATAGACCATGTGATGGCCCCCCTTACTTTCCAGGATTCAAACTCACAAAGGTACATAAATACATATGATAGATGTGGTGCCTATTAGAGTTAATTACTGCTGCATGTGATAAAGTTTTAGTATTAAATTACCATCTTGAATTGTTTATTTTCACTGAAACATTGTGACAAATGTTTTCAAGTGTTGCAGATTTGGTGTACTGGTTGTAGTATGTTATATACAATATAATATAACATATTTTTAAAAACAGGTGGATTTTCAAAATATGACAATTGTTACGTTTTACAAATGTTATAAAATTAGCTAAAAGTGGTTTGTTAGTATAAGGATTAGTAAATAAAGTGTTGCATGTTGAAACTCAAACATTTCCTTCCTTTTTAAGTTAATGCTAGCCTTTATTATTATCTTACCATCTAGTTAAAGTGAAACCGTGAAAATGAAGCATTTAATAACCTATTTTTAAACTGGTAGCCCTTTGGACTATACAGTCCCTATGATGTACTCACAGTTTCAGAAAGGTTGTTGACCAGTGCTTTAGTTGATGATAATGTGCTATTTCTAACCTGGTTGGGTTCAAATACCTGCAAACTCATCTTAAAATGTCATTTCTGATGTAGATTAAAAGAAGCACCATTGGATAACTGAATGGAAAGCATCATCATATTTATAGGTTTTATTTTGTACCCTTTTGTTACACGTTTCTCGATTGGGGAAGAACTGAAGAAGTCGTCACCTGTAGCTGCTGACCTTGTTTCAGTTGGCAGGAACCACAAAGTTTCTCAGAGGATGTTTTTGAGTTATATTTGCACACTTGTGGAAAGGAAGCAACCATGCTTCGCTATCTGTCTTGAAAAACATCACGCACAAAAGAATCTCAATTTCCTCAAGCATGGCTTCAACCAATTGACTCAACAGTGCAAATAAAGCGGAACTTTACTTTTGTATAATAATGTGTGCTATTCTAATTTCCCTGTGTTATTTTTATGTATTTGCTTTATTCATTTGAATCTCTGATGCCCAGAAGGTTCACATCATTTTGTAGTTATTTTTGCTGTGTGATTCTTTTTTTTTAATTTGTATTGGCTCATGTTTTGCAACCATTCTATGCTCACACCCATTAGCAAAGAAAATGCAGAATTAGATACATAGGAGGTGGAGACAGCTGATAACGGGGACGCAACCCACCCAAAAATTAGAGTAAGACAGATATTTTATATAGATGGGTTTTTGTGCAACATATTGCCACACTATATCCATCCATCCAATTTCAGACTTGCTTTATCCTGTTTTTTGGGGTTGTGGGGGTCTGCCGGCTCACATGGGCACTGGGCGGGGGTACACCCTGGATAGGATGCCAGTCCATCGCAGGGCAACACACAGACAGACAAACCACTCACACACACATTCAGTCCTACGGGCAATATAGAGACTCAAATCACAGTCATGTCTTTGGATTGTGGGAGGAAGCTGGAATACCCGGAGGAAACCAACGCAACATGGGGAGAACATGCAAACTCCACACCAGGGCTTGGACCCAGGACCTTCGTGCTGTGAGACAGACATGCTAACCACGAAGCCTGCATGTGTATGCATGTGTGAACATATATGTATATATGTTTGATGTGCATGTATAAACTGTATATATAGGTAGGTGTGGATAAGTTTTACCTTCAACCTACACCAGAATGACTGATTAGTTGGACAGTTGTTTGTTCTATTTTTTGTTTTTTCTGTAGACTGCCAAAATATATTCAAATGTTGACAAACTGTAAAGTAACCTCGTCATAAGCATTATTTCTTTGACTTTAACGTTACCACCTGCTGCCATACCACATCCTGGTAAATTGAGTATTATTGTGATGCAATGAAAATTTTTTTGAAATTACATTTTATTGCAATTGAGTGAAGGAGAACTTACAAACAATACGACATTAATATCTGTTTATTCCAAAGCAGTCTTTTGCCCCTTGGTTGTTCGTGCACCTCGTATTGTTTGCACCTAAGAAACTTGTCTACTGTATATTACCAATATATTTAGTCCTAGAATGATTAAAATGCTGTTCCAAGTATAAATTAATCTTAAAATCCTAATTTGATTCCTTTCTCCTTTTTTTGTAAGTATTTTTCTCTTTATCTTTTGTATGCTTTCTCTGTTATTTTTGTGTATTTTTCTCTCATTTAGTGTGTCTTTGTTGTTGTTTTGTGAGTTGGTGGTAATAGTAAGTATCTTTCTCTCTTAGTGTGTGTATTTGGTGTCATTTTGTGTATTTTGTCATTTTCTGTTCTTTCCATTATTCAGTACTTTTCTCTCGTATTTTGTGTGCTTTTGTTGTCGTTTTGTGAGTTTCTGGTAATATTTAGTCCGATTATCATTTTTAACAAAAAAATAAACATTATGAGGCCACGTTTTTAATGCTTTCATTTGTTAATTTTCCACTCTCTCTTTCTCGCTCAAGTACCCCCTGTAGTGCCATCGCTTAGCCCCAGGGGTACATGTATCCCCATGAGGTTTATACTGCGCATCCTGTTTACATCTGTAAACAAATAGTCAATGCACGAACAAAGAAAATTGTCTGAGAAAAACAAAAACAGGTTTTGTATGTGGGTGGTGCATGGGACTACACTACACGTAGAAGCTGGTCTTTCTTAGAAAAATGTCTTTTTCGTGTAAATCAGACCTAGGAATAAACGCTAAGATGAAGGGTAGCCATCTGTTGCTCAGCTCTCTATTCTCTGGTTGCTTATGATGGCTATTTATGGCTCAGCTGTTTTATTGGGAATACGCTGTAAAAAAACCCTAAAATACTAGTGATATTGCATGAGGACAAATCATGGGTGTTGGCATGTGTGGTGTGTATGATGTGTATCATCTTATCCTATGAAGCTCTAATGTACAAACAGTCACAAGCCTCCCTTGCCATTGTCTGCACCTGATGCTATATCAATGGCCACGGTTACATGATGTCTTTTAATTCTGAATTACTTATTCCGAATTAAATTATTCGTAATTAAAGTGTTCTGCTTCGTGTTTACATGGAAATAGTAATTCCGAATTGAGGTTAACAATGAAAATGGGTTTATTCAGCTGTATTTAATTCCTCTTTAGGTCTGGGGGTTGGGAAGGGTTCTGATTGGACGGGGAGCAAACGTGATGTATCACGTCTATCTGGAAAAAACACACAAACCTTTTTTTTCGGCTACAACAGAGAAGACCACATGACAACTGTTTTCACTTTTATTTTGATTATAGTTTTGAAGCAACAACTGGACAATAACAAACTGTTTCACTTTAATTCACGGAGCAGGAGAAGATAAAGCAGCAGAGAAAGGAAAAAGAAATCCGTACTTTGGTCAATCAAAGCCAGCGGTTAATGCAACAGCTGTTCTACCTCCACTTTACAGGACGTTGAGTGAAAAATGAACTTTATAATGATCCGTGCATCATCAGTGAAGCTCTATGTGCTTCATGCCCTGATGAAGCCGTTCCTAGCAGCCACCTAATTCAGATTTAAGTTTAATTCGGAGTTAAAGCTTCCATTAGGAATTAAGTGTTTACAACAAGGGTGCCAGGGTGAAATTGGTCAGGGGGCCAGATTTTTTTTCAAGTGAGACCTCAGGGGGCCGAATTCCATTTTCAGCCTGAAAGACCAAACAGTGACTCAACATATGGATATGCTGCTTGAAATTATTCATAAAGACACAGAAGGCCTACACATGCCCACACACAGAAAATTGCATTGCCACCACAATAGCCTCACAATGAGGCCTACAATTACATACAGTATCAGCTTAAAGCAAGTTACCCTCTAAAAACGTAACATTGTCCTATCCATGCAAGTAGCCTACATTTATGATCTAGAAATGCAACAAAATAGACAAAACACATTTCCTATGAATAACACAAGTATAAACTGTAAATTACTTTAATCATATTTATTGAAGGCTTGCACACAAAAACATGCCAATGCATAATTAGGCCAATTAAAAGAAGGCCAGGTCAAGTAGACGAGTCACAGAAAGGAAGTGCCAGAATAAAGTAATCCAACAATAGGCCAAGTGACTGAATATCCAGTAGGAATTGGTAAAACAAAACGGTTCTTGAAAAAAATCGCCAAATATGACCAAATATCTTAAAACATTACATTGGTTCAATAGCAGATATCACATTAACTGTGCCAGTCATCACCAATACATTCCAACCCACATTTCCACACACCCATGCCTATGGCACGAGCCTACTGTACAGCCTACATCCGTCAACCCATTTTATTCCCTCCCACCCATATCAGACTTCAGCTACATTTTGCTTGTCAAAGCCAGACACGTTTTAATTTTCTCCAGCTTAGCTCAGCTGCAGCTGAGGCGGGCAGCAGCAACAGACCAATTGACGGATTCCACCAAAATTATAGGGGACAAATTATGCTATTTTTCACCCATCTCCATTTGTTCTAATGGAGCGTTCACACCAAATGTGTCGAAAGCGGCAGATTCATATTCACAATACATGGTGGACGCGCTTCTAGGGAGCGTCGGAGATCCCACTGTGCGGCGCGTTTTGAAGCTTTTTGCGCGGCCGATGCTTTTGGCGTGCGGCCGACGCTGGAGTTGGTTTTGCTGAACTTTTGGGGCAAATCACGGCACGTCGACCAATCAGGAGCATTCCCCAACCGTGACGTATTCAGAATAATGAGAAGAAAAAAAACACTAACCGGAGGCGGAGGCAGATGGACATGGGTTCTTCTGCTGGAATAGAGCGCCTGTAGTTGGTGTCCTGGTATTCAAGGTTTCACTTTAATTTGAGGGTAAGATAAGGTAGAAAATGTTGAGGTTTCAACATGAAACATTTTATACCTCCTAATTTTTGCAATTGTTTCATTTTCATTACATTTTATGGAAAATCCATCTTGCGTTTTAAAAAAATACATCATATATACTGTATAAATAATATATTATACATAAAACATACCACAACCCATCATACACCAGATCTGCAACACTTAAAACCATTTGCTACAATGTTTCAGTAAAAATGTAATCAGTTTTTATATGAAGCTCAATGATGACTAGAGCCCCTGGGGGTCCCTCACTTGGTCCATGAGGGTTGCCTGCAGGCATTGTGTTGGTGACCCCTGCTCTATAGTATGAATTCCTTTTTTAAGGGGAAATGCCAGACAGAAAAGCAAAGGTCTATAAAAAACTCTATTTCACTTAGATCAGCCTGTGCTGGGAAGACAAAGAGATGAAAATGACAAATCCAAGATGGTGGAGGTTGTATCTTAGGAGGTGAGATGATCTTTCAAAGTGCATCCTGATCTCATGGCAGGGGTAGACTGGCAATCTGGCATACAGGGCATCGTCCTGGTGGGTCGTCGACCCAAAGTGGGCCTTTTGCGAGCGAGTGGAGGCAGACGTGGTAACAGGTGCCCAAAAATGGTTCAAAAGTGGCGAAAATGAGGCAGGAAAAGAATGAAACGTGACTAAAATGGGCCAAAAGCTGTCAAGAGTGGCCAAAAAATGGGCAAATAAAGAGGAACCAGGTGGTATGTAATGAATAAGGGTAGTTGAAATGGGCAAAATGTGGCAAACAATAGTGAAAAAGGGTGAGGACGTGGAACAAAAAGAGGCCAAATGTAGGGGAAAAAATCAGAATCAGAAATGTTTTATTTGCCAAGTACAGTTAAGGAATTTGACTTGTCGGTGCAAAACAAGCCAGCAACAATAGTAATAATAATGATAAATATAAAGGAAACAAGTGGTATTTATTGGGCAAAAGTTAGCTTATTTGGATGAAAAGTATTGAGGTATATTTGTGTCTTTATTATTTAAATAAAAAAAAAAAAACAACTTTTCAATCAAAAATAAGTACTTTCAATCAAAGAATAAAAGTGTTCAAATGCAAAAAAATATTTGAGACCCAATTTTTTTTTTCTCTCTTTGATTGCAAAGTTTTTTTTGTATTATTGAATTCATCTTTTTTGTATTCAGGCAATGTTATGTCTAGTACATTTGTGTCTTAATAATTCATTCAAAAAAAAAAAATATTTCAATCAAAGAAAAAAAATTCAATCAAAATCAATATTTTCAATCAAAATTCAATTCAAGTTCAAATGCAATTATTTGGGTCTCAAATATTTTTTTTTCATATTTGAACACTTTTGTCTTTAATTGAAAATATTTATTTTTGATTGAAGTAAACCTTTTTTATTATTATTTAAAAGGTTTTTTTGATTGAAAATCCACCTCAATAGAAAAGTGGCCAAAGAAATGTAAGGCCACAAATTGGATAAAAGTGTCAAAAAGAACTCGCAAAAATAGACAAAAAATAGGAAAACATTTTTTATATCTATTGTCAAAAGGTAGCTAAAATCGGACAAAGGAAGTTGCAAAACGGCCAAATGAAATAGAGGGTTTTCACCGACGTCACGTTCTGGGCAGTGACCCGGATCCACGGCCATATTGACGGCACTTGGAGGTAAACACTGCGATGGATAAATGTCCGAAACCACAGAAAAGCTCCTGTTATGGATGCAAAGGCACACAGGGAAGGACTTGGAAAAGTTAGGGTTTATTGGTGGTGCAGATCTATACGAGTTGGTTCCCTCGTCTTGGATCAATGACGACCCGGAAAGTGTTCCGTCTATTGCTGATCCTGATATGGTCAACTACCTGGTTTTAACCCTAACACAATCTGGGTCATCCTTTGATAAAGGTCAGACCTTTTACCTGGAATACAATGAGAAATACAGCACATTTTAGCTCTACATTTTAACTGTGTTGCTACTGTAGCAGGCTATTAAATGTGATTATATTAAATAATAATGCCACATGCATTAGCTTGATATGAATTATATTATTATAATCACACTACAGAATTAGTTAAGAGCTGCTGCTATCAACAATTCACTTACCTGACAAGAAATGGGCCGAACAAATTTGGATGTTGTCCAGATTTCTGCCTCGTAGATCCTGGTTTAACTTCGCTAACCACATGCGCCTCCGTTCCTCTGATAACTTATGACATTGTTCTCTCTGATTTGTTATAACTTTTGGCAGTCTGTAAAACTCTAAATGTTTTTACGGTCTGACTGATTGGTACAGCCAAGAACACGGCAATAATTCACCGTTTCCTTTTGTTCGACGTTCGGGATCTGCTTTGTTTACCTGCTGTACCTCCAAAATGGCGACTTCCGGTTTGATGATGCACTATGAAAACCCTCTATTGGCAAAAGGTAGGTAAAATCGGAAAAGGGGGAAAAAATGGATAAAGGAAGTTGCAAAATGGCCAAAGGAAATATGTAAAAAGGGGTGAAAAAGTTCCCCCTTTTAAGATTTTCTGGGGGAAATAATAATTAAAATTAAGACATAAAGAGCCACATGTTGAGTATCACTGACTTAAAGGTTCACCCCTGGTTGTATCTCTGTGGGTGAGGGGATCTTTGCATCGTAAATGTCTTTACTCTGCTGCTGTGTGCATAGAGGCAACCTGTGGTGAAACTTTGAAGGAACTCGTGCTGCTCGGTGCATTTGGGGACACGAGGCACCCAATGAGCGCGCGCCGGCTCTGACGTTGCAACCGGCGGCCACGCCCCCAGCATGGATACACCGAGCTGCCGCACACACACACGCATCAGTGCTGACTGGAGTGTGCGGGCGCGCGTGTGTGTGTGTGTGTAGCCGCGATGGGAGTCACCGCCACCAACTTTATACACTTCCTGTTACCTGCGTCTTTGCAGTAAAACACGTTCCTCCACCGGCTGCTGCTGCTGCTTTGGATGATGTTGGTGATACTGGTGACATCATAAAGTCAGTTCTCTAATGAGAACTACCCTCCGCACCACACAAAGAGGACCACGGAACAAGTAGCTACTTTTGATTTGTTTTTTACATCATTTTATTCTCGTGCCTGGATGTCAGTGAGAAGCAGGGGGGGCTGTTTCAAAGACAGAATGGACCACTTTGCTGCAGAGTGCCTTGTTTCCATGTCCAGCCGTGCAGTTGTCCACGCTCCCAGAGGGAATAGAGAGATGAAACCAGAAAACCCGTCCAGCCCCAGGACCGGGGATGAGATCAAGGAGCCCCTGGTTAGAGAGAACTCCTCTCTGTTTGTGGTGGCCCGGATCCTGGCGGATTTCAACCAGCAGACCCCCAACGGGGGGGCCGAGCAGGCAAAAATAAAGGATGAGGACATGGATGATGGAAACTCTGCCACACCTACTGCCATCAACGATCCTTCGCTCAAACAAAGAGGAAAAAGATCGAGAGGTCGGACTGAGCTGGAGTCACCCCAGAAAAAGCACAAATGCCACTATTCAGGTTGTGAAAAAGTTTATGGCAAATCGTCCCACCTCAAAGCCCACCTAAGGACGCACACAGGTCAGTTCCACTGGGTGCGTGATGTGTGTTGTGTTTGGTTTCCACATGAATGAAGCATACAGTGTATTTTATGTTATATATGTTCAGATGCTTCTAGAGCCAAACAAACCTTCAGATCCACCTTAAGTTTTTTTTTTTTTTGTAATGCGCAACGTGGATGGTCCAGACTAGAAGTTTCTGTAAAGTTGTTTAAATCGTTTTTTTTTTTTTTTTTTTTTTTTTGCGTGTGAGGGGAGTAAAAAAAAGAAAAGAAAAAACAGTGCCACTCCCACTCAAGAAGTCCAAAAGCTTTGTCACTGCCCCCCCCCCCCCCCCCCCCCCCCCCCACCACCCGACAAACCCACGCACATAAAAACACATCTAGCGCTTAAAAACACTTGTCTGACTTTATAAATAGTCCACAGTAGCAGCATCACACAAAAATAAATAATACATCATAATGATCATATAATAAGGAGGTATAGTGTAGACAGGAAATAATGCATTGATGAGTGCAGACATGCTGAAAGTTGGGTGAGAATGATGAGAGATCAGCAGTGACCTTCCTGAAGGTTCCATTACCTCCATGTTTGCACTTTGCATTCCGCAGGATGGGATAAAGAAGAGAGGAGGGAGAGAAAGAAAGAAAGATGTAGATCTAGTCAAATTGGGGGGTTGATCGGGGCTGTGCAGTGAGTCTCCTGTCTGCCCAAAGCCCTTTGTTGTGATGTGCCACACCCCCACACAGACAGACTGCCAGCTGATCTGGCCAGCAACAGACTCAGCTAGTGGAGCCTCGACTCACACACACTCATCATCCTGCTGCAGGAACACAACCTCCATCACACAAACAATCTCTCTGTCCTTTAAAGGGAAAATATATTTGTATTATTTCCCCTTTTGTGTGGAACAAATGCATTCCCAAGTGTAAAATTGTCCCTGTCAGAATGCATATCCAAGCATGACCCACACGTGTCATAATCCCCTTTGTTAAAAAGTCCCACTCCTTTAATTAAAAGGTAGTTTGTGCAGGTCATGTGCGGTACTTCCCTGTCTGTCTGCATGTCTGTTGTCTGGCTTTGTGTCTGCTCAATTACATCACTGGCTTTGTCTTTTTGTATAGCAAAAACCACAATTAATTGTGAATCAGATCTTGCCATTAGACTTTAAGGCGCCACATACTTGTCATATATGATTGTTGTTTTGTTTTGTTGGAATGGGAATTGATGTTTTAGAGCAACGTGCATCAATCAGCTGCAGCAAACTGTGAGTGATGTGATAGGAATGCAGCAGTTGTTAAAAAGAACAATGATTTGAAAGATGTGGGGAAATACGTAGGTCTGCAGCAGTATTTAGAAAATAACTTCTTTCTTGTAATATTCTGTTCTGTACTCTCAGCTACATGTGTAGCTTCCTGTGCAGCTTTTATTGCTCACTCTTAGCCCTGCCCTTGTCTCTGTGTCCATTAAAGCCCTTCCTTATGCCGCCTTTTCAGTTTGGTTATGCTCCCTCGTCTGGCTCCATCTATTGGTTCGTGTCCCATAAATGTGGATAACGATGACTCCTTTAGTGAATTTGATTGGATGTGCTCAAAATGTGGGTCATCTAAGTTCATCCAGCTGCCCCAGTCAACCTTGCAGTTCTTTCAGAAAGCCAGACCATGGCAGTGTGCTTCCATACAGCCCTTACTAGCAGAGACTAGAGAGCATGGATCCAGCACGGTTAAAGTGTGCTGTCTAGTAGTGGAGAGGAACACGGCTTTAGGACCTCAAACAAAGAGCCAGGGACAAGATGTCCTTACTTGACTCGTGAAAGCAGCGTCATCATTCAAGCTTTTTCTTTTTTTCAATACTTGTGTCTGATTTACCCATTGTGTGAGCGGAAGATGTTTTATTAATGGAACAGCAGATAATAACCTTTAAATGATAACAGTGCTTTATTAAATACATTTAATTTTGAATGATTATCATGTAGTTATAGATTTCACATGTACACATTTTGAGCTGATTTAGAAAAGTCAGTTCATCAATTGTGATTTTGTCATTTGCATTAATAACAGTAGAAAAACCTGTCCCTTAGGATAAATTCTATAGGTTCCCAAACTGAGGTACGTGTACCCCTAGGGGTACTTGAACAGCTCTCAGGAGGTACCCAGAAACATTTGTCAGTTTATTTTTACCACTATAGTTTTTTTTTTTTTACATGCACACATACTTCCTCATCCTCATCCGTCAATAATAATTTGTGGTACAATTATTTAAGATACACCAAAAGATGAAGTTCAAATTATAAAACCAGCAAAACATCAGAAATAAATGAATAAAAAGGCCTAAATTATTGTTGGACAAGACACAGCAAAGAGTTTAGATGAGCCTGTAGACACAAATAAATGTGTAACATGAGCTAAGGTGTACTTGTGATGAGAAATAAAGACTAAGGGGTACATGGGGCAATAAAGTTTGGGGAAATACTGTTCTAGACATTTTTAACAGTTTCACCCATTATACTCTATTAAGTGTGATGGTTTGAATTTGCTGCAGTTTGTGGGTCTAAATTATAATAGTGCTCTATTAATTACATTTTATGTACATCATGTAGGTAGACTTCACATGTACAAAAATTGAGCTGATGTAGAAAAGTCAGTTATCAATTGTGAATTTGATTTTGTCATTTGCATTAACAGTAGTACAGAAACCTGTCCCATTAGGACAGTGGTTCTCAAACTGTTTTGGCTCGATTACTCCCTTTGTCCAGCTACATTTTGCTCAGAATAATGTGGAAAAAACTACTATAGAGCATAATGATGGAATAAAATAGTCTTAACACATTTTAAATAATCTAATTATGTACAGTAAATATGTGGAATGAAATAGTATTTAGTACCTCCTAAATAGGATTATTCCTACAGTTTTTATCATTTACTGTTCGTTTCTGTTCATGTTCCCATCAAGATCATTTCCATTATCATGATAATGATTATAATTCTTAACTAAAAATAAACAGCATAAAACCCCATATTTGTAATGCTTTTATTTGATAATTTTTCACTTATTCTCTCAAGTACCCCCAGTAGTGCCATCGTGTACCCCTAGGGGTACACGTACCCCCAATTGAGAAACACTGCCTTAGGATACCTGGTTTAGGTTTTTTTATTCTTGACATTTTTAACAGACACACTGAATTTAAATCACCCATTATACTCCATTCAGTGTGATGGTTTGAATTTGCTGCAGTTTGGGGGTCTAAGGTTACCAGACAGCTTTTGTCTGATCTGTTGTGGGAGGTGGGGGCTTTTTCTGGTGCCAATATGCTTCAGAAGAAGCAGTCATGTAACCCAGATGCACACACACACACACACACACACATATATAGGTGCTTTTAAATAGAGCACTTGGCAGACGTTTGGAAACCGCAGCACAAGGTTTTGAAGTTTTATTTGTGGGAAATTTTTGATTTTTGGGGGGCGTTTCTTTTCCATTTTCAACGAGAGCCACTGTTTAGGAGGCGTCTCACGGTCATGGAGTTCATGGTGTCCTGAACCCTCATCACTCTACTTTATTATGTCATGTAGGCGGTAAGGAGCACCCCCCCCCCCCACACCCCTCAGGGTTGGGTCTCACAAAAGCCTGTCTTGACATAGTGAGAGCTCTATTGGAGAACCTTTGGAATCACAGAGAGGAACCGGGTCAATATTCCTCCTGAAAGACAAAAAACTCTAACGACATATTTTACAGTTGGGTTGACGTTTTGTTTGAAGCTCTTTTGTGTTGTGCTGGGGTTCCTCTAATACTATGAGATGGTTGTAAAGCCTTTTACTGTCTAACCTTAAAAAATAAGTGGCACCACCTGGCAGCACTATCCCACTACCATGGAAGAACCATTTATCCATGCATACCTAGGGCTGGGCGATATGGACCAAAACTCATATCTCAATATTTTTTCTCAAAATGGTGATATACGATGTAAATCTCGATGTTTTCAACTCAAAGTCTGACCAGAAAGACAATTCTGGGTTAAATAAATGTACTGATGCAAAATGCCACACGGGCACATTTATTAACAAACCGCTGCACAATATGTTACTTTTTGCTTTTTCGCCTATAAAGGACAGCACGTGTGAGTGAGTTCTGTAATGTGGCTTGTTTAGGGGAAGGTCTGTGTTAGAACGCACTCAGAAATCCATTCAACTGTACTTTTCATGCTTTTATGAGAAGTAATGAAAGCAGTGAAACAAATATTTTAATACAAAATAAGCCATGAAGTAAAAATATGTCGCCTAAATAGAAAACTCAATATATCTTGAATCTCGATACAGCGTCCAGGCCTATACATACCATCTATTTTCAGTCCAATAACTGTAGTTAATGGCACTTTTAAAAAGTGAAATTACCCAAAATTCCACATGGGAAAATCCGCAGCAGTCGTCCCTGGATAAATACATTGCATCCCTGCCAGTGGTTTTTATATTTGGCTGCACTTCTACACAGAGTGCACTGTGTTCCTGTGTGGCTGGTGGCAATGATGAGGTAGCAGGGTGGAGATGGGGTTTTCCTGCTTTCAGTTAAGCCCATTCTTGGCTCAGTAATGGGTACAAACTCTTTTTAGGAAGAAAGAGTCAATGTGTCAAGCAGCCACACAGCAGGTTTTCTAGCAACGTGTTCAGGCAAGCTTGACTGGAATTACAAACTTTAAAGTGTTATGTTAACATGCAAATCATCCAACATGTTGCTTGAAACTGAAACAAGGAGATAATTTTTGAACACATAAATAAGAAAAGAAAAATAAGGTCACTAAATTTATACAGTACATGAAACCAGGGTTGGGGTCAATTATAATTTCATAATTTATATTAAATTAGAATTATAGTGTAGCTATAATTGTTATTTATAAAAATCTGTTGCTGTTGTAATCATAATTAAATTGTAATTGAGTTTAGATAATTTACTTTGTAATTGCCATGAAAATTCTATAAAAACTGTCAATTATAATTTCATGCAAAACTGGGGAACCATGTTACAGTCCTATGTACAGTTCTACACAATTATTAAAATATGTTTCATATCAAGCTTTCCCACATTTTACCATTTTAAAAAAATTTAGAAATTGAGGGCTATACTGACACAAAAAAGGCTCAGACGCCCACACCCAAATTATTTAAACTTATATTTTCATTGATTAGGAAGCCTTAGATGATATATATTTGTTTTAGTGTATTTTACAGCCGATTTAGGCCAAGTTATTAATAGAGATGCTAACACAAGAGGAAGGTTGACTTTCATTAGGTTATTTATTTCAAGTTCATTGGAAATGACTTACTGAGGATATGAAAATAATTGTAATTAAATTGTAATTGGAAAAAATGCTGGTAACTATAATCATAATTGAATTCTAATTGAACATGGGTAATTGAAAATATAATTGTAACTGGAAAATGTAATTCACTCCAACCCTGCATGAAAGCATTTTTATCGATATATACCTTTTTCAATATTAGTTTTGTGCTAAATGACTTTTAGCGCCAAGTTCTAACTGGACATAAAATTAAAGACAACTTGCTTGATTTAGCGTGTGTTTCATGTGACATGCATCACACCGTCATCGACTTGTCCAGGTCATTCAAATCTAAAACATGTGGTTGAGATGTGAAATGTCTCAAATCAAATCCTATGACAAGTCTAGGTTACTGAAATTAGCACAACATGAAAGACTTTTAGCATCCGTAAACATATTTAATTTTGGTACAGATGCTCTTAAACATGTTCTGGAATACAAGAGAACAGCAACAATACTCAAATACTACAGAAGCCATTTTCCTCAGCATAATAATGACATGTTGAAACATGACGTTTCATTGTTTTTTCTCCTGTCGTCTTTAACATTTAGCACAGATTGTTGGAAGTGTTGGAATAAATAAACACATTTAAAATCGACAAAAGAATCACTAATGCTGGGTCTGTGAGGCTCTGCCACTCCCTCACTAAAGATTTAACACAGTTGATGACAAAATACTGATGGAATACGAACCACCAGGGTCAGAAAGCACTGAGCCTGAATAGAGGCAAACATTTGGTGATGAGAAGGCGAAATGGAGGTGTTCGATGCGGAGCCGCTTTTAATCTTAAGGCGTATCTTTTTCAGCTGCATCTTTATCTTCAGGTTTTTTCTGCTCTTTGATGTTCTTGGAAGCAGCACAAAGTGGTTTACAACAATTGGTCATAATTTTGCTTGGCTCCTGATCAAAACACAGAGGCAAATTCCAATTATTGTAATTGTCTGAATTCAACTTAGTCACCATCATTGCAAACAAACAAAAACAAGTTGTCAGATCTAGGCTTAAACAATCATTTACTGTGTTATTATAATTAAAGTATTATAAGAGTAGATCAGCTGGATCTACTTCATCTTAGGGAAACTGTTACACTGTTTCATTAACTCTGTGTACAAGTTAAAGTTACAGTAGATATGGGGCGCCGATTGTAAAGTTGTGCATGCTAAAATAAACAGCAACATTCTGAAACATTTAGCAACAAACAACCAGATTTACAACAATAATTGTAAAAATACAATGTCCATGGTAAATCTAAATATTAAATGTTAAATCTAAGTCTAAATGTTACATTTAAACATAAATGTCAAATCTGAACGTTAAATCTAAATCTAAATGTCAAGGTAAATGTTTAATCTAAATGTTAAATCTAATTGTTATATCTAAACAGTGAACTTGCATATTAGCTAAATATTTAGTTTCACTCGTGACATTTGGATTTAACATTGAAAATTTAAATTTAGATTTAATATTTAAACTGAGAGTAAACATTTAGATTTAACATTGACACAACAAGAAAAAAATTACACATTTCACAAATATTGCTGTAAATCTGGTCAAAAATTCACGTTTTAACGTGGTTTGTTGCTAAATGTTGCAAAAAGTTGCTGTTAATTTTAGCATGCGCAACTTTACAATCGACATTCCACAGTTGTAACATGTTCGCAAACTTTATTCTAAGATGTTTAGCCCGTATTACTTCTTATGAAGGAAATCATTATCAGTGTAGTGCGTGTTCAATGGAAACAAAGTATAGGTTAATTCTTCTTGATCCTCAGGATGTAAATAAAATCGAGCCAACATCTTGCCTTAATCCTCTGCTGCATTGCACTGTGGACGATATCGCCAAGGCATGTGCTGGTGCTGGTGCACATGCAGTCCATATGTTGTCCTACATATGCTCATGTAAATCTGATAGCGGAGTATTTCTTCACTAATGCTGGAGTATAAATCTGATTTAACTGTGATTACGCAGGCGAGCATGCACATAGCGGGCAGTTATGGTAGTGAAAGGCCTCTGTCTGTCAGTCAACGGCCCAGAGGGCTCATGTATTCTTTAGTTAGCTCTAGAGAAGCTTCATAAAAGCTGCCCTGTTCATTCCTCTACAACCCCTCTCACTCAGCTCAGCCTGCAAAGCCATATAGGTGCTGCTAAAGCATGTGTTGTGAGGCCAAGCCTAAGCCATGTCTTCTGGTGTGGTGTTGATTACCATTGGCAGTAATAGAGGACTCCAGACCTGTGGAACGCTGTGTTATTATAACCTTACCTGATCAAAAAAACAAACCTTCACCACATTTCTCACGTGAGAGGAGGGTCTGCTGCACAAAGACAGTGTATATGCTGAAGCAGTGTGGGGGGTGGGGTTAGATACAGGATATTCACTGTCAATGCCCTCCATTGATGTAGGTCATTTATTCAGCTGCATCTGCAGCTAATCTGATTAACGCTTTGAAGGGCTGTGACCTTAGAAGCAGAACCCATTCCTGTCAGGGTCCCAGGCTGTGTTCACTGTGCACTGTTTCACAAGGATTACCAGATGAATGGCTTGCATTTCTGTTGAGTGTTAGAGGGAGTGTTCTTGCTCTGCTGTGTTTTCTTATTATGGTATAGAAGGTGTGTCCTGCTTCTCTGCATCATAAATCAAACTGTGGTAGACCACAACACTCTTGGGTGTGGCCCTCCAAGGCACATTAGTAGTATATTCTGGGGTCTTTAGCGAGAAAAGGTCTAGCCATTTTCTATAAAGACGGATAAATATCTCTCTCCCACATGCTGTCAGAGAATTGGGCATTTCATAGGGTTATAGTTGGGACTAATCCCAACCTTTATCTCCATTTATCTCAGTGTGGTGAACCCTCTCTGGCTCTGGCAGGGTTGTGTCCTCTTGTGTGATGCTGGATAGAGATGTTAAACTGAAATACACATTAAATTAAGACTATGGATTGAATGAAATCCATGTACTCTTCATTCTTTGGTTATACTGTTTTAAAACCAAATCAAAATAACAAGTAAACGGTGTGGTTATTTTGTTTTACTGACTTAAAGCCAAAACAGAAATACACAAAAATAAAAAATGAAATCTTGTTCTGTTTGTGTGATATTTGGATATTGAAGGGAAACTAGAACAAGAGCTTCATGTTTTAAGCTCACCACACAGACGGGGGTGGACATTTACTCCTGGACAAAAAAGGAGAAAAGCATAAATAACAACAACAAAAAAAGATGTTACGAAAAGCACACAAGTTATGTGATTATAGGAACCAGAGGTGGTGTAATGAATCTACTGGTGCTCCGTGTTTCTTGTGATCAACTTCTGTGTTGATGGCTGCTGTTTGTGGCTAGCAGTATTAAAACATGCAAAAAAAAACCCCAATTTTTTTTACTGCCCTCAAAAAAGCTGTAATTGTTTTTGTAAAAGTGTCAAATTGTAGACGCTATAACATCAATTGTTCCTCACACCAACCTCACAGTCGATAATCAGTCACCTGTTTATTTGGATATTATTTGGACTGTAACACCATAAAACAAAACATAAACGTCAGCAACTTTTTATGCGCTAAAGCATCCACAGACTGCATGAAAACATGAGTAGGACCAGAAAACTGCTGAAATAAATTCTAAACAGTCCTATTGTGTGTGGAGACCTTGTCCAGGATTTGTGGAGAGAAACCAGGTGCGGCGGACTTCAGTTCTCGCTCTGATTTCCCTGTAAATATCCAAATACCTCACAAAGAGAAGAGGATTGGTTTTTAAGACAAAAAAAACACTGCTTGTCTGGTTTTTGATTTTTCTATATTTCTGTTTTGGTTTTAAGTCAGTAAAACAAAATAACCACACTGTTTTTTTGTTATTTTGATCTGGTTTTTAAACAGAATAACCAAAGAACGAATGGTACACGGACTGAATGAACAGTCATTGTACATGGACCCTTTAAAAACTACAGGGGACTACTTGACATCAGGGTTGGAAAACAAAGCAGAATGCTTGCAACAGATCAGGACTGCTGGTTATCCTAGCATGCACTCAAGGCCAAAGGAGAGTGTCCATTCGGACTAATTGAAACAAATGTGATGAGTTGGTCAACCTATCTCTGTCTTTCCCTTAAACAGTTAAGGAGATGAAGTAATGCGCTGTTAAGTGTGTTCAGGAATCAGATGGTGACACTCCACCCAGCTTCCTCTCTCTGCATACAGTCAATAGCCCTGTGCAGTGAGTTACGGTCAGTACGTACTGCTCATCGGATTGCATTAGAGTAGTGCTTCTCCGGCTGGGAGGGGGAATGCCGTTATCATTCACAGACTGACATCTGCAGTACAGGCCCATGAATGAAACCAGGCTATTCAACATGGAGAAGGTCCCTCTCAATAAGACAAAAGACAACAATACAAGAAAATCGTGAGAGTCATGTTACAAAACAGACCATTACAGAGCCCTTGCTCCAATCTCTAGCGGGGGGTTCTGCAAAATATAAGCAATATTTCTAAATGTCGGCAAAGAATAATTGCGTTTAGAACATGTTTCCATTGAAGGTTGTTTTGAAGCCTCGTAATTCCCGTGAAATCTCACCCCAGACTTCGCTGAAGAAAGATACACGCTCAGAACCTTCTTAAAAAACAGCACAAATAATAAGTATGATGATAAGAAATGCCTCGGTCTCCTCTCATGTCCACACGTACCGCGCAATGTTTTCTAGGAGAGAAGTGGTCATGTGACCAGGTATGTTATGTTTTGTGACGTGTATTAGCGGAAAAAGTGTTTCCAATATCGAAACGTCTGAAATTCCTCCTCATGAAAGCCTAAAAACATTTTAGCAATATTTCAGTGTTTTTTCAAAATTCAGGCATTTCCATTACTAGTTTTTATTGCGCTATTTAGATTTTGCGCATTTCCAAGGGTAATGGCAACGGAGCTAATAAGACAAAGCAATAATACAAGAAAACCGTGCAAGTCAAATTAAAAAACAGACAATTACAGAGTCATTGCTCCAATCTCTAGCTGGGTTTCCATTATAGATTTTAGCAAAATAAAAATTATATTTCTAAATGTCCACAAAGTATAATTGCGCTTTGATCGTGTTTCCATTGAAGGTTGTTTTGGAGCCTCGTGACTGAAATTCCTCCTCATGAAAACGTAAAAACTTTTTAGCGATATTTGAATGTTTTTTCAAAATTCAGGCGTTTACCAGCTTTTATTGCGCAATTTAGATTTTGCGTATTTCCAGGAGTAATGGAAACACAGTTACAAATAAACCAGTGTCGATCCACTTATTTTCTTTCCAATATATCCTGTGCACATTGTTTTATAAACTTTATAAACAGAGGTACATTTCTGTATTTTATCCTGGCATCATGATAATTGTAATTAAATAGTTTAGCATGTTTAGAGTAGCCTGGTCTTTTCAGCTGGATTTTAAATTGACAGTCATTTTAGTATTAACCCAAATCATTGTTGTAGCCAACGAAGCTGCTTCCTGGTTGGCTATAACTTATAGTCTACATCCAAATTATAGGTGCTCAGCTCTGCCACTGAAGCTATAGTCTCCCTCTCATTTCATGAAGCCAAACTGGCTGTGCAATTAAACCTGAAGTGAAATGAGGTAGCTCCACTGCTAACAAGAGGAGACATTAGGTTAGAATCAAGCTTTAGTTTCCCATATCAAGTTATTTGTGTCGTAAGTCTTGCCGTCACATATCTGATATTGATTACACACAAAGCTAAAACCGCACCTAGTAGTCCCAGGTCATCTTTCAATCACAAGCTATTTTAATCAGCTTATCTGTACAATATTCAGAAGTAGGGACGTAACGATTAATCGCATGACAGTTAAAAATCGATTCATAGGTATCACGGTTCATATCGATACTCTGAAAATTGAATCGCAGAGGGCGCTATATATTTATCCCTTCTCTTGTCCAGCAGTGTACCCGGCGGGCGGAATCTGCTACTACTTTCTTTCTGGTCGCCTTAAACAAATTCAAAAATGATTCCTTACCCCTTTAGCACCGAAAGAATATCTGTAATATTACGTGAATATCTGTAAAAGTCACATTTTTCTATTAGCTCTGTCTGCTAACGCATAGCATCTCTTCTTCGCTGCAAGAATATCTGCATGCCAACCGACCACTGGGTTACCAGCGCCCTCTGCTGGTCCAAACAAATATCTAACATAAATACAGTGCAGACTGTTTTTTTTTTTTTTTTTATAAAGTCCAATTGCTAAGGCACAAAAAACATTTTTAGTTGCACTTTGAAAAAGAAAAAGAACCTTTATGCAGTTTTGCATTGTTTACTATAGAACCAGAATTTAAATTAATAGGCTTCTTCATTTGTATTATTCCTTTATTTATTTCATTCAAGATTTATTTTTAGTTAAATTGCATTGTTTTGAATAGTTTATCAAGGGATTCTTTTGACAATGAAAAATAAAAGGAAAATAGTACAGTATTTTCTAGTTTTTTTCTAAAAAAAAAAAATAAAGGAATATTTTATATTATATCATCATTTGTCTGAAGTCCCATTTTGTAAAATAAATCGTGAGAGAATCGTATCGTGATCCCAGTATCGTGAATCAAATCGTATCGGGAGTTGAGTGAATCGTTACATCCCTATTCAGAAGCAAACTACACATCAGCCCCCAGGATTTCTCTGCATTAGTTTTTCACAGACGCAGCAATTGGCAAATAAACCTTTTGAAAAGTCATCTTTAAACCTCACACAGGACGACTTAGTCACTTTTCATTATACTATTATATCTTCTTCAAGTATATCATTTTGTAATCATGGTGTTATTGTTAAAGCTTTTCTTTTTAATCGGATAAAGAACTGGTGTAGGCCTCAAACTCAAAGGTCTTTAAATTAAAAACCATTTGCTGGAAAAAAGATGGAAAAAGTGAAAATTGCTGTTCGAAAGTTTGTATTCATATCCACCTTTTTTTGGACATTGTATTGTGAGATGTGAAGTCCTGTAAATGGGTGCATAGAAGTGTTTATACTTAATTATTTCTGTGAATTCTTGTTTTCACCTCAGAAACTTGCCAAAGTGACTTCTCAACACATTTTTTATGTTTTCACAGACGGAATGATGTGTCAAAACGACGGCGGATGTTTATTTTCGATGTTTACACAGAAAGATCTGAATTCTCGCTGAGTGAGGAGATATCACTGGGAATACTGGGAACAAATTAGAACAAAAATGGTGTTAAGCGTATCCTCAGGTGGGGATGAAAACAGCTAAAAAAAAAACCTCTCCAGCAGTTTGAATTACCCACGAGCTAACTGCTAAATCTGCTGTCATACTAGCATGTGTTTTTAATTTTTGTAGCGTTAAACTTGATTTTCTAAGATAATAGGATCTTTAGGTGCATAAAACCCATGTTGTATTAATCTGGCTAATTGTGAAAAAGGCAAATGCTATATATTTCAGAGGAGATGCATTGCATTATAGTAGATTGGAAAGGTATTAAAGAAGACGTGGTTCCTTCTAATATTTAGTGAGGTTAGTTCTGTGAATTGCCTAAAACAGAAGTAGTCGGGTTTCTTCTGTTTAGCCACTGTACGTCGTAACTGCACATGTATTTGTAAAATTAGTAAATTTCATGTGATTATTGTTGGTGTCTTGTCTTTTTTTTGTGACACAGACACATACTTCGATCATAACAGACAGAAGAATCCTGTTTTACTGTTACAGTGACATAGCCTTTGATGGTTCCTTTGAAGTTTCACTTGACTTCCATGTAATCGTTTTAGCAAGATTAATTTTGTTTTCTTTTTCGATTACATGTTAAGTTGAGGTTTTGTTTATTCAGACAAACGTTTTTCAGGAAATTTTTTTATCTCCTGACATGTTTCACATTTTTCGACTGTTAACTGCCAGTCTTCGTCAGAGGAGTTCTGCTTATCGCCTTCGATGGTTCCTTTGAAGTGTCACTTGACTTCCATGTAATAGTTCCAGCGAGATTAATTTTGTTACTTCTTTTTAAATAGTATGTTAATTTAATGTTTTTTTTTTTACTCAGACGTAGTTTTTCAGGAAGTTTAGTCAACTGCCAGTCTTCATCAAAGGAGTTCTGCTGATGGCCTTTGATGCTTCCTTTGAGTTCCTGAACATTTTATGAAAAACCTTGTCTGAATAAACAAAACCTCAACTTAACATACTATTAAAAAATAATACAAAATGAATGAATGAAAACTGGCAGTTGACAGTCGAAACATGTCGGGAGATAAAAAATTTCCTGGAAAACCTTGTCTGAATAAACAAAACCCCAACTTAACATAGAATCCTGTTTTTCTTCTCTTTCAATCCCCATTTTTCAGTGTCCTCAATGTTTTCTTGTTTCTTGGCCAAACTTCATGAAACATTATCAGGTTTTTAGAATACATGGTGTATCCCATAGGAGCTGTGTGTTTTTGTTTTTAGCTCTGTGAAACCGATAGGTCCTGCTCTAGTTCTCACAGTGCGCTCCGACTACAGCTAAACATAAAGATGATCTGTGATATATCCACAGGTGGTGTGTGTTTCCTTGCGTGCCTGCCAGAACTATTTATTCTCCTACAGTGTGCTCAAGTGGAGGTTTCAGGTTTACACTGTGGGGCTTTTTTGTCGTGCTTGAGGACACACCAGTAATGTTATCTAGTTTTGGTTGAATTGCTTGAACCTCTTGTTGAATGTGCCGATTGAGTTAAGTTACTTCAATGCCAATCACTCCAGAAAGTATGGCTGGGCGATATATCAAGATTCAAGATATATCGAGTTTTCTATTTTGGCGATATAGAAAATTACAACATCGCTTATATCCATGTATTAATTTCTCATTGCTAATTTCTATTAAAATACTCATTTTAGGAGTTGATGCTTTCTCTACTTCTCACAATGCATGAAAAAAACAGTTAGATGATCACTGAGTCTAAACAAGCCACATTAAACAACTCACTCACACTTGCTGTCCCTTAGAGGAGAAAAAGACTATATTGTGCAGCTATATTTTTGTTGTTCTTTTGTGTATTTTTTCTCCTTTTTATTTAAGTTTTTTTTATGTATTTCTGCTGTCCCATTGTGCATTTTTTCTCTTCTTGTGTCCTTTTGTGTATTTTGTTCTTTTGCGCATTTCTCCATTTTTTTGTAGGTTTTCTTTGTGTTTTTTCTGTCGTTGTTTTACGTATTTTTGTTGTCCCATTGTGCGTTTGTTTCTCCTTGTCTGTATTTTGTTGTCCTGTTAAGTATTTGTGTTGTTCTTTTGTGTTTTCTCAGTTAATTTGCAGTTTTGTTTTAGTTTTGTGTATTTTTTGCTGTCATTTTGTGCATTTACTTTTGGCGGTCACTCGGTGCCCACTTTTGTGATGCACGCACAAGTTTTTTTTTTTTTTTTTACCATTCTTAAAGCACTGTGATGTTATTTTAGCCATGTGTGGCATTTTGCATCTGCAAATTTAACCCAGAATTTTCTTTCTGGTAAGACTTTATTTGATAAAATTATCGAAATTTACATCGTATGCTGTCATTTTGAGAAAAAAAATATCGAGATATGAATTTTAGTCCATATCGCCAAGCACTACCAGAAAGTGATTTGATCTTGGCTGGTTAAGTAGCTGCAGAGCACTGAATCCTATTTCTGCACAAACTCAAGTGGAGAGTGTCAGATATGAATGAGTGCTTGGTGGAGGGTGGGGAGTTAAGATCATGATGAGCTGTTTATTTACTAGCCCAGTAGTCATTGAGAACAGTTATATAACAAGAACACCTGTGACATAATCACATTGCTTTGGAGGAGGAGGAGGGGGGCACTTGTACTCAGTAGGTAGTTTGCACACGTGATGTGCTTACTTTATGGGTAACTGGGTCACTGTGTTCCCCTCCTCGCCCTCTTCAACCGACACGTTCTCAAACGCAAACCCACCCTGGAACTGGCGCGCTGCCTGTTTTAGGGGGATAGCCAATTGGAGGCCTCGGCCGTCAGCATGATGACAATGCTGAAACTAGTTGGTAAGAAAAGCCATGGGGGAGGAACAGCTCTGTTGGTTTGTTCTTTCACTGGAGTTGCTGAGTAATAGCATTCTATTCAAATGTTGCACAGTGAGACCCTCCTACCCCATTGGTTGGATAATAGCTGCTCAGGGTTGGGGTCATTTACATTTTTCAGTTACAATTACGTTTTCAACTATCCATGTTTGATTACAATTCAATTATGATTACAGTTACCAGGATTTTTTCCAATTACAATTAAATACAATATTTTTCTATCCTCAGAAAATCAATTACAATTGTGTTCTCAATTACTAAAGTTCAATTACAATTCATCACAATATAACCTAATAAAAGAACCTTCCTCTTGGAATAGCATTCTGTTAGCATCTCTTATGCTAACGGGTCCTAAATCAGCTGTAAAATACACTAAAAACAAACATCACCTAAATTCTTTGATTACCTTGTTAAGCTTCCTAATTCTGAAAATATAGATTTTAATATTTTTGGTGTGGGCGTCTGAGTCTTTTTTGCGTCTGTATACGCCTAGATTTATGTTTTTAAAATGGTAAAATGTGGGAAAGCTTGATATGAAACATATTTTAACAATTATTAACTGCATATGTGTAAAACTGTACATAGAACTGTAACATGGTTCCCCTGTTTAGTGTTAAATTATAATTGACATTTTTTATAGAATTTTCATGGCAATTAAAAAGTCTTAAAAATGAGCTGAACTCAATTACAATTTCATTACAATTACGACAGCAACAGATTTTTAAAATTACAATTGTAATTACGCCATGATACCCCGGCCCTGGCTGCAATCATCATCTCCTCCATTGTGGTCAGGAAACATTAGAGAGAGATCTAACAAAAATATTGGTGTTATGAAACACACACAGTGATGAAATTGGACCTCACATGCTTTTTTCTTTATTCAAGTGAATGTTTGAAAGACTCACACGAACCCGTAATCATGGAAATAACTGTCATTGGTGACTTAAGTAGATGTGGGATGGAGTTACCGTAATGTTAAAGAACCTTTGGATTTGTCTAATCTTTTTTAAAGCTCCTGTATTACCGCTAAACACAAAAGAAATGTGTGTGTGTATTTATTTATTTATGCCTGAACACCCTCCATTATTTATTTATTTAAAGAGTAACCTAACCCTGAGGTTTGGGCTGACGTGCGTCTAGACTGGAAACAAATTTTAAAAAATGCTTTGATTATGGGCGGGGCTCCTGGAGCAGTTAAGACACACCCAGTATATACTATAAAATATTCAAAGAACAATCTATATCAGTGGTTGTCAATTTTTTTTTTTTTTGGCTCAAGTCCCCCATTTCTCTTACTTTTGAATCAACTTTTCATAGGCTAAAACTCCAGAAAACAGGTGAGTTTGGGAAAATAAACCTCAAATACTATGTTGTTGGGGTTCTTAGAACAAATGGAAATGAATGAAAAATAGCATGAAACTGGACCATTAATCTGTTTTGTTCAGTGGGAACTTCAAATGTGTGCCGTGCCTCAAACCAGGGCTCTTACACATGCAGTTAGTAACATAGACTATATATAAACGAGATTAGTAATCTATGAATGGATAAGGCGAAGGCTTGAATCAGCACCTTATCAGCCAATCAGATGGAAGGCAGTGGGCATCATAGAGCTCAACAAGAGCTTGGCATGGCCCAGTCAATAAGACCCCCCCCTCCCCCCCCAAGCATACATCCCACTTTGACCTGACATCAAAACTGCACTAAGTTTGGTCTGGGTTGGTGAGTTTGTTGATAATGTATCACAGCACTTTGACAGGATATCTGAGCCTGGATCTCTTGTGTCAGGTTAAATATTGAAGTTGTTGGATATGTTTCTTGTGTCTCATGTGGCCAGCAGAGCTCGACCCAATGTCTTGGAAATTGTTAATTTCAAAGTTTACTTTAAATCAGGGGTCACCAACACGGTGCCCATGGGCACCAGGTAGCCCACATGGACCATGTGAGGGGCCCACTAGTCACCAGTGAGCTCCATCTAAAATCTGATTTACTTTCCAGGATTCAAACTCACAAAGACAAATACAGATGACAAACGTAGTTATTACTTAGTAGAGTTAAATACTGCTACATGTGATTACGTTTTAGTGTTAAATCAACCATCTTTGAATCTTTCTTTTCACTGAAACATTGTAACCAATGTTTTTAAGTGTTGCAGATTTGGTGTATGGGTTGTTATATATATATTTATACAGTGGGGAAAATAAGAATTTTATACACTGTTTTCCTACTTCTAAGTGTACCTACGATAAAAATTACAGACCTCTCCAGTTTTTGGAAGTGGGGAAACTTGCAAAATTGGCAGTATATCAAATACTTATTTTCCCCATTGTATATTTTTAAAACACAAGTTAGATTTTCATAAAATATGACATTATTATATTTTACAAATGTTACATGTAATACGATCAGTAAAATTGGAAGATGATACTTGTCTATGAAATGTAATGAAAATGAAACAATTGTTTCATGTGTGTGTTGCATGTTGAAACTTTACCATTTAGTATTTAAGAAGTGCTTTTTAAACTGGTTGCTCACAGTTTCAGAAAGGTTGGTGACCCTTGCTTTAAATGAATCAGGTGAGGACCAAAGTGTAACTCCTCTGTCTCTTTGTGGAGCTCAAAGCTGCTCATGTACTGTAAGTAACGTCAAACATGCCTGCTTCACAAAAACTGTGATTTAGAGCAAATGGATGCATTTCTTTATGGGCCGGCTTGACTTTAAACAAGAGGAAACACCCCAATAGTTTGTATAAGGGGAACCTGGTCTGTGTGAAACACATGTATGTGAATGTACACATCAGTCACTAAGAACAAGTAGGCCGCGTAGGCTCCTTCAGGACTGGTTGACTGAGCTCGGGTGGAGGCGTCAGAGGCAGGAACACCAACACCACTGTCTAGACTTGCTCCGTCTGTCTGCGTGCTGTATATTTGGGGTAGGAGGGACGGTGACTTGTAATGTTTTTGTTTTTGAGACCGACTGGCATCAAGTAACGCGAGTGTTTGGTGCTAAGCAGCTCTGTTTCCACTGTGGCCCCAGAGGTAAACCACTGATCACAGGAAACATTTGGCAGGCCTGTTCTCATTTGCCACCAATAAACAATCACTCATCACATCATTTCTTTGTAGTTAAATCTGTGATGTGGTGCACAATGATTCTGATTTACAGGAAACTATGAACATACGTGACCCCTCCCTTTGCTGGTTTTCTGTTGTACCTTGAGAGTGAATTTATATTTATGTATGACAAGATTGTTGGGCAGAAAGTACAGGAAATGGAAATAAATACCATAGAGCAGTGTTTCTCAAATGGGGGTACGCGATCGCAATACAGGGGATACTTACAAAACGACAACAAATTACTATGACTACAAAATACACAAAAATAACAGAGAAATGACAAACAATTAAACGACACCAAAAACACACACACAGAATAATTTGAATAATACCAACAAAACGCAAAAAAGACAACAAAACACACAAAATAAGATAAAAATATACTGAATAATTATAATACAAAGAGACAAACAACAAAACACAAAATGATGATAGAAATTATCTTGATGAGAACAATTTTTTTCACAGAATTCTGAGCAAAATGTTCTAGTCGGACTAAAGGGGGTACTTGCATTCAAAAGTTAGAGAAAGGGAACCACTGCCATAGAGCTTTACACATAGTATTAGATCCAGATTCCTACATAAGAATACAAGAAAACCATAGTGACATAGTGATATACTGTATGGTAACACCTGGCTTGGAGTAAATTGTGTTGAAGCCCACTTTTATTGCCTGATAAATAGGGTGTGGGTGTAATTGTGCATGTGTTGAGTCACAGATAGTTGCATGTTGGGAATTGGGGAGGGTAGCCATTGTAAGCATCTAGAGTTAAGATAATTACAGTGTGTCTGCTTCTCCACTTTAGAGGTGATTTAGCTTAAATCACACAGCTTTCCGTCTCAAATTTCTATATTTTAAGAAACTGCTCTGTTGGTTTGTAGTTTCCTTGCATTTATTATTTTTTCCCACAAATTGTTTTAATTTAATTGAGTGATCTTTGATCCTAGCTGAGTGATTTCTCTGATTATACACTGAGCAGCGACCATATCTACCTTTACAGTGCATACAGTGTCTTTAACTTTAGTGAGCTGGAATAGAGGTAATCAGAGAAGATTAAAGGATGGGCATTGTTATTTTGTTATGTATGCATGCTTTATTTACATACATGAGAATACTCTGCTGGAATTTGTGTTTTTGTTTAGTCTGCATTAGTCTGCAGACACTTTTCCACTCGCATTTCTGATTTGTATCTAAAATGTATCTCAGTGTTAGAATATTCTATGTGTTTTAATGTGAAATGTGTCCATTAGATCAGTGGTTCTCAAACTTTTTTGGCTCTTATACCCCCTCTCTCTTACTTTTAAATCCAAGAACCCCCCCCCTTTGTCCGACTACAACATTTTACTCAGAACTCTGTGTGAATGAATGAGTGATGACACACATTTTAAAGAATCTCATTTATTAAACAGTATTTAGTGCATCCTGAATAGATTTATTTCTATAGTTTTTCTCATTATCAGCAATAGTCAGTATTTTTCTCTTTTAGTGTGTGTGTTTTTGGTGTCATTTTGTTGTTGTTTGCCTGTTCGTTTGTGTTTTTGTTGTCGTTTTGTGAGTTGCTGGTATAAATATTTAGTATACTATAATTATAATTTTTTACTAAAAATAAACATTGTAAAACCATTGTAAAATGCTTTCATTTGTTAATTTTCCCCCTCTGTCTTTCTCAAGAACCCCCTGTAGTGCCATTGCGTACCCCTAGGGGTACACATACCCCCATTTGAGAAACACTGCATTAGAGCTCAGTATAGTCACTAATATTTTGTCCTGTTGGTGTTTTCCAGGAGAGCGACCCTTCCCCTGCACTTGGCCCGACTGCAGTAAGAAGTTTGCCCGCTCTGACGAGCTGGCGCGCCACTACCGAACCCACACGGGGGAGAAGAAGTTTGGCTGCCCGCTCTGCGACAAACGCTTCATGCGCAGCGACCACCTGATGAAGCACGCCCGTCGCCACTCGGATTTCCAGCCCAGCATGTTGAAAAGGCCCCACGGAGGCAGCACCACACGGCCAGGCTCGCTCAGTGACTACAGCCGCTCGGACGCGTCCAGCCCCACCCTGAGCCCCACCCTCAGCCCAGCCAACTCGCCTTAAACTGAAACCCAGTCACACCTTTTTTCTGCCTCCTAATCGCGAGGTTTCATTTGTAACCCTTGAGTTGCGCGTTCGTGGGCTAACCCTTCCCTTTGCTATTCCTGCGCTTGCTGTGGTGTACCATACTGTACATAACTGCTTATTGTAGTGCAATTACTGGTGTGATCCTAAAAAGAAGGTAATGCCTTACCCAGATGGCAATATCTATATAACGTACTACACACCTGTGGTTCTAGAACATCTGATCGTGACTAGTTGTTCGATGTTTGTTCACAGTTTTAGAAGAAAAGAAGAAAAAAAACAGACATCCAACATGACGAGTCCTATGGAAATGATTTTATTTAGATTGTGTTGTTTTTTCCTTGTTTTTTCAAACGGGTTAGGAAATGGGGGTACACACAAACACACACCTCAGGATTCAAGACAGTTGCTATTTCTATTGTACTTCAGTACTTGGTCACATTGACTGCACAATATACTCATCACTTTACTCTGAAATTCAACAGGGGTTGAATTTTACATCCTGCTCAGGGATGGCCTTGTTAGCTTGAAAGAATAAACACGGTGAAGAGAAACAAACAGTACATATAATGCAGCCTTACACGCCTCATAATTTGCACTCTTTGTTTTAGTTTGGTGGATTTAAGGAAACTCTCCCACATATGTTCATATGTCAAAGTGGAGTTTTAGTCTACCAAACAAAGTAGTCTACAACAAAACCCATCTCCTCTTTCACTGCATTGGTAATTGACTTCACACTGGGTTGAATACGCTCTGCAGTGAATGCCTGTGTGCAGTGTCAACTATAGAAGACCATTCTTTTGAGCGATTGATTGGACACCATTAAGTTTCAAAGCAGCTGTTGACGCTGAATGCTCTTGATATTGTAGTAACAAACTAAAAGAACTCAACAAGGTTAACTCTTCTCTCAAGCACATGAAACAGAACCAAAGACCAGAATGACTGAAAGCGTTCTCCTCAGTAGCACAGGTAGAGCTCACTTCCCTCCGCCCTCGTTTTCGTGGCTTCCCTGGAGGAAACAGCTGCACCCAAATGAACATATTCACAGCTTGTCAGAGGAGTGCAAACATGCCATTACTCCGGAAGTCTATTTTCATCTGACTCTACCTGTCTTGTAGCACCAAGTCAAACACAAATTCTAAAGGTTAACCTAGTCTGGGAGTTTGAGGTTAAATGTAGGCCAGTTCGCTGGGGCTGTGGAACACAATGTGGACTAAGCAGCTATCTGCTGTACATAGGCAACAGATGGCAGGTCCTGATAAAAGAAGAGAGCTTTATCACAAGCTGAACAGCAGAAAGGAGAAAACACCCTGTCGTGGGAGCCCCATTTCCTCCTTCCTCGCGCTGCAGAAACAGGTCGCGGGCTGTAAATAGTGAGTCCTCACTGATGCTAGCACAGGTAGAAAACCTGGAGAGTTTGATTTAATGATAAGAGCTCTCAAACAGCTGCTTTAAAACTGCTTCTTCTAAACTGGGTGGTTTCTCTGCCACATCCAAACATATCAGTAAAAACGTGGAGGTCACCAGCCTCACGTGGCGTGAGAAAGCTTACTTCTTGTGTTTTCTAAGCAGACGTGCCTCGATAAGGCACCGTAGACCCTCCATGGAAAACAAGCTCCACTATCTAAACTGCTGCAGCCCCTCCCGTCTGCCCTCACATCATGTTTTCTTTCAATTCCTTAAAGTTAAAAAGAATACTTTTCATTTAATTTCGCCTCATCCGACAGTTGTCAAACACTATAAATTGCATGTGTTCACCCAACGCTGCAAAACAACTGGCTTGATTCTGGTCAGTCTTCACTTTGACACCACATGCATGTTAACTTGCAGGTGTACATTTATGAATGGTGGACCTTGTCCCTGATTTTGTGCAGCAGCCATTTCTTTTTTTTTTCTTCTTTAAAGTGGTGATGAATCAGTTCTGTCAGAGAAACCATCCCTTATGTCGATCCAATGCAGTAGCTTCTTCAAAATAACAAAAAAAAAAAAAAAACAATCCCATGTGTTAAAAAAAAAAAGATACATCTGACACTCGGGATGCCACTCAAGAGAAAATATGGTTTTACATTTACATTTCTGTAAACAAAGAAGCAAAAAAATGTAAACTATTCATAAGCTAAATCTTCAAATTGCTGTTGAACAGCTTTTTCTATCCATGAATAATTTTTGTTCTTCACAGTTTAGACCTCAGTTTTATAGTGTAACGTTCACTTCTTAAAAAAAAACACACAAAAAAAAAACAATCTTAAGTCCTTCACCCTCAGGCAGATTTCATGAGTCGTTTCTTATTCCATAATCTGCACATTTTCCTCAGGGTCGATGTCTGCCAAGCAGATATGGGACAGTTTATGATTTTTGTTTTTGTCGTACTCATTGTTTGGTGTTTTCACTGCTGGTCGGTGTCCAAACACACTGGAAACACAGGAATGCGTCACAACAAGCCTGTCTTCATGACATCCTGCATCTCTGGTGCCGTTTCTCAGAGAAATGCCCCTTTAAACTCCTTTACAGGAACTACCTGTGTGACCATGACAACAGAAAACACGCCAGTCTGTCCAACCACCCATAGGCGTCCACGGGCAGCACATACAAAAGGTTTATTTCTCACTGTACCAAATATACTTGAATAGTTTTGAAAAAAAAGGCCATTGAACACAGTTTTGTAAGTGTCCAGATTTTTTGTACTTTGATTTGTGAAGTCATTGTAAATCCTCTGAGATAAAGGTTCATTTTCTGCTTTTTTGGGTCATTTCTTCTGATATTTTTGCATTGTTTCGGGTCATTTTCACAACTCATGGAATTCAGTCTTACCATAAAATGGACTTTTTTTGTAATTGCAGGACTTTTGTTGATGCCAGACTTTTTATGTATATTAATGAGGAACTATTAAGTCTCTGTTGATGTCAGTAGGCAGGTTTTTCAGTTGCCTGCAATCCAGTCCTCTGCACATGAAAGTAACGACTTAAGGCTGATGATTAGCGTGGGAGTATAAACGACACCTCCCCATCTTTATATGATCCTTTTTTTCATTACTTTGTAGAGTTTTTCCACAAAGACATCATCTTGTGTTATTTCTTTTGTTGTAATTTTGCATTTTTTCCCCCAAAAATCATACCTCTGAAATGATTCAATATTGTACCCTCATGTTTTCCAAACATCCATCATGTAGCTTACTTTGATGAGTAGCACAATTTTAATGCATTTATTTGTCCATACTTGAATGAATAAGTAAAGAAACAAATGTTTTTTTTTTTTTCAGTTAAAACACACAAAACACTGGGCTGAGTAAAAAAACTGTATTGTACGCTGATTTAATTATTTTAAATAGCAATTTAATTATCTTTGAAAAACAAATGCTACACGTGCATTACTAAACATTAGTGGAGGATTAAAAGGACATAAACAAAAAAAGAGGAAATAAAAGGTTTCTAATAACTGTTAATATTTTCTTCAAAATGATGAAAAGGAAAGGATCGCTGCCTCTTTTGTAAACAACTAACAGAGCTAAATATCACAGATTTTAGAGCGTTTGTTGTCATTACGTAGAAGCATGTGTGCCAAAAATGCAATACGCAAAATACAAACATGTATGGAGTTTTAAAAACGCACATTAAAAAAAAAAAAACTATACGATTTAATCAGCGCTTCTCAAACTGGCTGGTGTGGGTACAAGGTACAACAGCTGAGACCCCGCCCCCTTCTTTTTAAACCTCGCCTCCTGGGTCACTGTATGTTTTGGTCACTGAATTTTTCATCCAGAAAAGGACAGCAGGGAAAATATAGAGTTTATTCATATATTTTGGCGCCAGAAAAACAGCAGCGTCCACATATATGTGATCTTATTTTGAAAAGATCAACTTCCAATCTCACCATAATGGAAAACGAGCATTTTTTTTGTTTCTGTTCTGTTTTTGAGTTTTGGAGACAAATTCATCAATCAACCAATTTTTAAATGTTTGTTTATCCCTTCTTGACCCTGATGCCTTGAATTTCAATTTTAGTTTTTCAAATTGAAACCAAAAATCAAATAACCAATTTTTTTTGTTTCTCAATTGCCTTTTCTGAATGGAAAAGTTAAGTCCAAAACATACACTGACCCTCCTGCTACTTTAAATTAAGGGAGAGAAAGAGAACATATGTTTTTATAGAAGTACAGTTTTATAAACATTTGGAGAAAAAAAGATAAATTGTAAGAAGAATACCCATGTAGACAGGAAGTGTATACCCATGTAGACAGGAAGTGTGTTGGGGGTCTTGGTCTGTGTCTTTCTCTCTATGTTTGGGGGGCGGGGCAGAGATGAAGTTTTAGAATCCCTGCAGTAACTAAACTTGTACAGTTTTCTACAGTGACATGTCTTTATGTTGTGTACAGGATTTAATGAAGTGACTGCATATTTGATATGCTAAAACGTTCTAAGTTAAGTATTTTCTTTTCTACTTAATGGAAACATTTTGGATTGTGTGCTTTGTTTCAGTTATTTAATTTGTACTTGTGTTTGCTGTTCTGTACTCAGCAGTGTATAAATGCTCTTTTTATATATCTAAATATACTTAAACAGTCTTAATGGTAATGGGCACCCAATCATTCCAAAGGATCCGCTATAAATGTGCTGCTTCACACCAATCCAATGTTTGTCTGTGGGTGAATAACAGATGTGTGTGTTATTGGTGAGGTTTTACGCACACACACAAGTTGTGCGTGAGGTACATTTTCTCATCATCCCTGATTATTGTTCCTCCTCTGTTTGTTTTTTTAATTGTTTTCTTTTAGTTTCGGCAGTTGAATGAAGGTACAGAGTGCGTCGTCCCTTGCGTCGAGGCCTGAGGTTTTCGAACGTGGGGTTTTTTTTTTAGGAAGCAGCCATAAACATTTAGAGTGGTTCTTGATTGTTGTTACTTAAGGCTTTAAGGGAGAAAAATGAATGTGGTCATTTTGGATCTGACACTGTTTGGTTCAACTTTCTGTGCAGATCAATGGATGTTGCACTTCACTTGGACCTTTCTTTTTTCCTTACATTTTTTTTTTTTTGACTTTCTTGTTTTAAGGGTATTTAAAATGAGCAAAAATTGTTTACCTATTAAAACATAGACTTTAAAAAAAATTGACTGAGCATTAGTAAAATAGAGCATAGCAGAACATACTATTCACCTATGGGGCGCCGATTGTAAGGTTGCAAATAAATTAAAAGCATATAATTTGCATATTAGATAATTATTTAGTTTCACCTGTGACATTTAGATTTAAGATTTAGATTTAACATTTAGATTTTGATTTAACATTTAAGATTAGCATTTAGATTAAACATTTAGGTTTTGATTTAACATTTAAGATTAGCATTTAGATTCAAGATTTAGATTTAACGTTTAGATTTTGATTAAACATTTAGATTTTGATTTAACATTTAAGATTAGCATTTTGATTTAACATTTAAGATTAGCATTTTGATTTAACATGTAGATTTTGATTTAATATTTAAGATTAGCATTTTGATTCAACATTTAGATTTTGATTTAACATTTAAGATTAGCATTTAGATACTTTAGCGTGATGTTTTTCTAAATGTTACAAAAAGTTGCTGTTTATTTTAGCATGTGCAGGTTTACAATCGGCGCCCCATACTCAGCTGCTGGAATCTAATCTGCTTCACAGAGTTTACATTGGTTGCTGCCCTTAAAGGATTAGTGTGTTACAGGTCATGCAGTTGATGACCTCCTTTTTCATTACGTGAGAGCTTCTTACCAACCCGATTGTCTTTATTGTTCTTTCTCAGTGTAGCGTTGCTCTCCTGAAATGTTTCCCTTCACCATCAGTTGCCTGTTGTAGTGACTCCATTGGTGCAGCTCTCCCTCTCAGCACCAGTATAATCTATCCTGTAAATAACTCGACTCAGCTATGGCCAGTGCATTCTACAATGACCTCACTAACTTTCAGGTGGCATTTTTTCCCTCACAAACCAAAATCACTACGTTCAAAGTATTACAGTTGTACAGTTCTCTGGACTCTCCTCACATACAATGTGCTGGTCTTAGCTGCTCTGCTGTACCTTTTTTATGGCATTATTTTTTACATGTTAGACAATATATTGTGACCATGTCCTATGCAAATATGAAAAATAACAGATTGTCAAATAATGTATGTTGTCATAACTTGTATGCATGACATAGTGAAGTTTACATTTGGAAATAAATTCATAAAACAATCTGCTATTATGGTTTGTTTGATCAACTATTTATTTTGGTTTCCTTTCTTAATAAAAGCTAAAATTCAATATTGATACATAGATACAAAGACATAGGTTTGTTTGTCACATACATACATACATATATACTACTACTGAATAGTAGTTTATAACATGTAGTGTGCACAGGGGTGAAAGAAAGAAGGTAAATAATAGTAAATGAGCATTTAACGACAACCTAATGCTATATAAACACAGCCACAAAAACAAAGTTAGCTCGCTAACGTACCTCTGACGAAATGGTCGCTACAGACATCAGCAGACTCTGCTCCTCCCGACCGCAGACGTAGGTTTAAAATCCACTTTTTACGCCGTTGTTCTGTGAGCTTTTTACATTTCTCTATAATATCTCTTTTCTTTTCCTCCATTAGAACGATTGGAGCAGCGGTAAACTAAACAAAACACGGGCATTTTTGATTATTTCAGACGGAAGATTCTCAAGCTACTTCACTTCCTGCCCACCTTTTGAATTTAGCGCTCTATATCTATAGCTCTATACTCTCTGGCTCTCGCGATGCAGCAGCGCGAGTGACGTCACGTGTGTGTGTGGGGTGTGTGTAACAGCCCGCGTTTATTAAATTAATTTACTAAAACCATGATAAAGCTGTTATTAGGTCAGTGATGCCCAACATGTGGCTCTTTATGTCTTCATTTCAATTATTACTCACCCAGAATACCTTAAAAGGGGGACATTTTTTTAAACCCTTTCACCTTTTTCTTTGGCTATTTTGTAACTTCCTCTGTCTCATTTTTGCACATTTACCAAACAATTTAACACTTTTTTTTTTCTCTTTTCCAGATTTTAGCTTTCCTTTGGCAAAAAATGTCCCAATTTTTTTCCATTTTTTTTTTTTAAAGTTCTTTGTGACACTTTTATCCAAATCTTGTTGATTCTTTAAACAATTTTTGAAACTTTTCATCCAAATAAGACACATTTACCCAATAAATACCACATTTTTCTTTTTTCCCCTACATTTTGCCTGTTTTTGTGCCACATTTTTGCCCTTTTTCACTATTGTTTGCCTCATTTTGCTCATCTAAGCTACGTTTTGCCATTACATACCACCTGTTTCCTTTTTTTTTTGTTTATTTTTTTGGCCACTCTTGACTGCTTTTGGCCTATTTTAGTCACTTTTCACTGTTTTCTTACCCCCTGTTATTCATTCTTCGTCACTTTACTCTTGTGGCTTTTTGTTGTAGCAAACTACTACAAGTACTACTAGTGAAATAAGTATAAGGATAAATAGGTGTGATAGATCACACATGTAAAACTACATGCCACGGTGTAGTAAATAGAGATCAGATTTAAGGTTCACAAACTTGCTCAACATCCCACAGCGATGGACCAGGTGAGATTCAAACCGATGACCCTCCGATTACAAGCCCGTTTCCTTATGGAGGGATTTTGTGCTACTTGTAATACAATCTAATTGTGCTCTAGCTAACCAAAATTGATCACATGTTCACAAAATGTAAGCACTTGTACAGCTTAACTATGGCTGATATCAGTGATATCAACCATATGCTCATACAGCTTGCCATACATATGTATACAACACATATTTGACTGTGACTCATGCTATAATCACAGTTGGATTCATATTAGCTAACCTGACCTAGTTTATTAATCCTAGATTGTGTCCATCATGGGTGAGACTTTTCCCACCTTGTGTCTTCTTCCCAAAAACAACACAATTTTACATGAAGTCTTTAGGCTGACTTTTGGTACCAAACTGATGATAAAGAACCCCCCAGAAATGTAATTGATTATGATTCAAAATGACCCATAAACACAATGACTGTGGAAATGTTTGTGACGTGTGTGTGTTGCTGCCGGACGGAGGAACACTGGGTGTGTTCATGTGTGCGTGTGCTCGTTGTAGTAACGACGTGTGATTAGTGCCGCAGCAGTCACTGACAGTTGTGCCATCACGTCCTATATTTTGTCCCTGTTCCTATGTTTTCCAAAGGAAATCCTAAAACAAACCCCCCAGAAACATAATTAATAGTAATTCAAAATAACCCATAATCACACGATCCCACAACCTGCGCTAATGTGCTACATAAACCCAGCTGATGCCGCTCCGTCTCACACCTGTCAGCGCTAAGAGGCGTCATGTCACCAGTAACTTACCGGTAAGGATGTATAATGTGTGGAGATATCAGAATATATGAGCATGTGAAACATAGAGCAGTCAGGTGTGCAGCCATCACTGACCATGTGAACAGTTTGAGGAAGAGAGAGAAGTGAAATAAATGAATGATGTGGGAGAAATATGGAAGGGAGTGAGGAAATGTTTGTGTGCTGGGTCTGAAAATGGATGGATGCATGGATGGATGGATGGATGCATGGATGGATGGATGGATGGATGCATGGATGGATGGATGGATGGATGGATGGATGGATGGATGGATGCATGGATGGATGGATGGATGCATGGATGCATGGATGCATGGATGGATGCATGGATGGATGGATGGATGGATGGATGCATGGATGGATGGATGGATGGATGGATGCATGGATGCATGGATGGATGCATGGATGGATGGATGGATGCATGGATGCATGGATGGATGCATGGATGGATATTTGTGTGTGTGCTGCCAGCTGGAGCGCTGGGCTGTGGGTGCGTGCCTGTTGCCGCGACGATAGTGTGATTGCTGTGTTCCGCCGCTGTCCTGTCACTGATGGAGTTGCTCCATCACAATTGCGCTTCAACGTAAAGTCCTATATCTGGTCCTGGTTTGCTTTCTCACATGGTTAAAAACTGCACCATGCTTAGCTTGAGGGGAACCGAGACCCACATTTCATAGAGGACCAGAGTTCACTTGTTTGCTCCGCACCAGACTTCGAGTGAGCGTTCACATTCCACAAAAATACCGGACTGTCCTAAGTATGGTGCGGATCAAAGACGTATGTGTGAAAGTACCCTTAGTGGTGCAAAATGATCAACTTTTACCTGAACTTTCAAATACTTTGTGAGGCTTCATTTTCAATTATTTCTTTATTCATCAACTCTGGCAGTCTTCAAGTACAGGACTGGTCTTATTGCTTGATAAATAAACAATCAAACATTTAAAATGCTCAGTGATATGTGTGTGTTTTTCCCGAACATTGCAAAATTGAAACAAGTTTCACTGCAGAGTCACAAAATGTCCATTCTCAAGTATTGGTGTTTGTGTGAGTGAGGTTCTCGCCTTAAACAAGATGTTTTATTCTTCTCTCTCCGTGATGCGTTCTTTCCATTTTACTGGTTTAAATGAAGGCAAAGCACGAGCACATCTCTGCTTTCTCCCTGCAAACAGGATGTGGGGGAGGAAGAGGAGGAGGAGGAGGAGGAGGAAGAGGAGGTTTGGCTGAGACTGATTTATCTTCACGGTCACACTTTTTTTTAATCATCGACACGTGAGCACAGCTTTCAGGTGAAATTTGGTACACCTCACGAATGCAATTAAATTGAATTTGGGGTGTTATTGAGATTAAAAATAAAAAGGAATGGATGGTGGTGCTGGTCACTGATTGGTACAGTCGCTCAAATCCACAGGTGTAAAGAGTACTGACATGTCATACACAAGTAGAAGTACTGTAACTTAATTGAAATTGTACTCAAGTACAAGTAAAAGTATGTCATACATAAAAAACTCAAGCACAAGTAAAAAGTAGCTCAATTAAATAGTTCTCAAAGTAAAAGGGCACTACAAATGAAAAATAGCCTTCTGGCTAATTCTGGCTTTTTTTAACCATGTTTGTTCATGGTTTATATGAAATTGTACTGTCCCCTTTCAAATAAACCAATAAAACATTTTTTTTAAAAAAGTAACTGGTTACTTTCACCCCCCAACATTTATTTTTGGTAAAATATCTTGCCACGGTTCCCTTACATAAAGTAAACATCAAATTTTGCACAATTGGAACTTAATTTATTTTCCACGAAGGCATCTGTATGAAATAAAATGTTGGTCATAATGTACAATTTATTTATTTTTTAATACAATAACATCAATGAATTCAATTCATAATTAAAATATTTTTTCATGTTCTAAGTATAGATACATTCTGAACTCTAAAACTGAGAAAATAACCTCCATTCAATGCTGTTTTTTTTTTTTTTTTTTACTTGTCTGCACATGCTGTCAAAGGTCAACACTACAAGAAGTGCAATATTTTCATAGACAGCAATGCATTTTATTTTTAATTTTTTTGTTATTGCAATTAAATAAATTGCATTATTTTATTGCATAATTGTGACCATCACCAGCCCTCCCTAAGGAAGGGTAAGAAACACTTTATTAAAGGGAGAATATAAACAGAAAGGGCAGTGTTACACCTAGGTGAGAGGGTGGGAGGGGGAAGAGAGCAGGGAGGAGCGATTCAAGGAAGAGAAATGGAAGGGTGGGGAAGAGTTGATTACTGTAAAGTGAGATGTGAAGTTGTAGGCATGAGGCTTAACTATAATGGTGGTGGCTGTGGGCCGAGGGAAGGAGTGAGTGATACCTGAAACAGGTATTTGGGATCAACGTGTCTAAAGTTAAGCCCACTACAAGTTTTATCCCACAGTCCAAGGCATGCTAGTGCATCGTAGACCGATGTATGTGCCAGAAACTGCCGCTGCAAACCCAAGCGCTGCCCCGGACTCGAGGACGCAGCCAGAATAGCAGAAAGAGCGGGGGCCAGCGAGCCCAGGCAACCCCCCCTGCCGAGCAGGACCCCAGACGCCCCCAAGACACCAAGACAAGAGGCAGCCACCGCCCCCCACATACACACCCGAGAAAGCACCTAGAAGTCGAGGAGCTGGCGCACTCCGCCACTGCCCCCAACCCCAAGTCCCCCCACCCCACTTTTTGTAGATTCACAATGTCCGTTGATCGTTTTAAAACTAAAAATAATAATTTACTCAGTAACAGTTGGGTGTAGAAATGCAAAAAATTACTTTACTTCTTTTAAAACATACTTAAGTACAAGTAAAATTACTGATTTAGAAATATACTCTAAAAAGTATTCATAAAAGCAACTCAATTACAGTAATGTGAGTTATTGTAATTCATTACTTTCACTGTTCAAATCATAGGAGGCCGTGGGAGAGGGTGTGTTTTTTCTTTTTTTTTTTCTTTAGGTGAGCGGGGATTGTCGACTTTGTGAGTCACAAAAAGAAGCAGTGTGTGTGTGTGTGTGTGTGTGTGTGTGTGTGTGTGTGTGTGTGTGTGTCTTCCTTCCTGTCAGCTCCCCAGAAGGCCCATGTGATGCCTCCCACACTATAAATGCAAGGGTTTGGGCCTGTGTATGGGGGTTTTCTGAGCAGGTGGGATGAGCTCAGTGATTGGCTGCTGGCACAGGCTGAGAAGAACAACACTGAGCTATGGATGGAAGGAAGAAGAGGAGGAGTGGGGGGGAGGAGAAGGAGGAGGAAGAGGAGGAGGAAGAAGAGGAGGAGGAGGAGGAGGAGGAAGAGGAGGAGGAGGAGGAGAAGGAGGAGGAGGAAGAGGAGGAGGAGGAAGAGGAAGAGGAGGGGGAGGAGGAGTAGGAGGAGGAAGAGGAGGAGGAGGAAGAGGAGGAGGAGGAGGAGGAGGAAGAGGAGGAGGAAGATTTGAGGATAACTTCACTGCAGCAGAAACATCAAAGGCTCGAGGCAATGATACAACCAGGAAACAACTGTGCAAAAACACATTTGAATATTCAATGAATGCACACAGAGACGGCTGCTTACCATAAAATCAATATTCATAAACTATTGTTTTCAGTTACAGCCTCTAATGGGTTTCTAATAAGCCTTTTCACACTCTCGGAAATCTCGCTCTCGATCAGTGCGCGCATGCTTTCAATGGTCGAGAGTTATAAACTTGGCCTTGGCTGACAGCGAGTCGGACAGATTGAGATCATTTTTCCCGTTTGATTCCTTGAACGATTTGTTGCGTAAACGTGGTTTCGGTCTCCAATGTAGAAAAGCCGAGTTAGCTGCTAATGCTAATGCTGCACACAAGCTTAAAATTCAGGTTTTTCCTTGACTTTTCAAACTGTTTCACTTATCAACCTGTTTGGTGTCCATTTTGTGTACTTCAACTTTGTAAATTGAATTAAAATAATAGCTGAATAAAAATAATCGTGGACCTCGTAAATGTATCTTTTCAAAGTGAAAACTCACACTGTCCTTTTCACATGGAATTATTGCTTGTCCCATCAATAATAATAATAATACATTTTATTTATTTAAAAAAAAACTCAAATACACTTTGCAGTTGTTAAAACAACTACACAAGTTAGAAAAAGAAACTAACAATGATTAAGGTAAATACAGAAAATAAAGCAGAGGAGGTCTGTCACTTTGATACTGTTTCTCTCATCAGTTTGCTTGGATACGTGCAATTCCGCTCGCTGGAGACCCAGGTAATCAGTGACCAGGGGTCACCTGTGTGGAAGTGAGGGGACTGCCCTTGCTTCCATACTGCTGCTGAGCTGCTAAAAAGTGCTCGGATCAAGTGGCATCAGCAGAAAACCTTGTTCACCTCCTCGATTCCAAATATGTGTAATAGCATTAAAATAAACTCTATTAAAACACTAAAGATCTCTGGAATAACATTACAAATGCTGTTAAGTTGGAAATATTAACAGACCAACCAAGATTGTTTAGGGTTTATCTCTCTCTCTCTCCAGGCCAAGCATATGCAGTTCCAGAGTGTGAAAAGGCTTACTTATGTGGGGACGAATCTTCAAATAAAATACTTCAAATGCATGGAGAGAATTAGTCAACACTAAGGCCATGTTGTCAGTGTTGGTCAAGTGACTTAGAAATAGTAATTAACCTCCGCCGAGCGCAAAGCGCAGAGCGTGAGGTTATGTTTTACCCTGCGTTTGTCTATCTGTATGTTAACAAGATCATTTGAAAAGTTATGAATGAATGTGGGAGTCATTCTTTGGTTATTCTGTTTTAAAACCAAATCAAAATTAAAAAAAGGTATGGTTATTTTGTTTTACTGACTTAAAAACAAAACAGAAAAAAACTGGAGTTTTGTTTTATGGTGTTACAGTCCAAATAGTATCTAAAATAAACAGTTGACTGACTATGGACTGTGAGGGAAAATCGATGTTAGAACTTCTGCAATTTGACACTTTTGCAAAAACAATTACACAGCTTTTTTGAGGGCAGTAAAAAACATTTATTTTACACGTTATAATACCGCTAGCCAGTAACAGCAGCCGTCAACACACGGCAGTTGATCACAAGAAACAAGGTGGACCAGTAGATTCATTACACTACCTCTGGTTCTTCTAAGGCAGTGGCTATCTGTACAGTTGCCGTATCAATATACCGACATTCTATCTGTACGCAGCGCCCCTCATTGGCCAGTTTAGGTCACGTGACTAAGACTAAACTTAACCGTAAATCTAACCCTAACCTTAACCTCAAAAATTGTTGCGATATAGGGTTATAACCTAACGCTACGTACGTGTTCTTCGGTAAACGTACCAATAGCACCGGGGGTTGTCCCGTACGAATAGACACTTTCTTCTTTATACATTTTTTGTGTTGATTTATTAATGTATTAATAACGTTTCAATTCACCACTTCTTCAGTAATGTGACTTATTGCTCCTTTTTTGTCCAGGAGTAAAAGTCCGTCTGTGGGTCCGCTCTGTGTGGTGAGACGAAAACATGAAGCTCTTGTTATAGTTTCCCGTAAATATCCAAACATCTCACGAACAAAACAAGATTTAATTTTAAAATAGAAAAACGCTGCTTATCAGGTTTTTGATTTTCCTGTATTTCTGTTTTGGTTTTAAGTCAGTAAAACAAAAAAAAACACACTTTTTATTTGTTATTTTGATTTTGGTTTTAAAACGGAATAACCAAAGAACAAAGGATACACGTGGTGCAGCTCATCAGCATCCACTATCCACACAGCTTCGAGGTGACATTTGAGAGTATGTAGTTTATTCCACACATGACAGCCCGCGGGCCCTTTTCCTCACTCCCACTCCACCAACAACCTACGGCCTGCTGCTGCTCCACGGACAAAAACACACACTCAAAGAGTCGCCACTAGGAAGAAAAGCCTAAAAAAACAAGAATCTCTCGTTGCAACTTTCCAGTTAAAATAAAGTCACCGTTTCTGCCTGTGTTTCTATTTTTTCTGTTTTTCTATAAATATGTGATTCATGGTTCAAACTAAAGCCTGAAACTATAACAACTATGTGTAGAGCACATAAAAATGGTACATTTACATTTACACTAGAATAGTCAAAGTACGCTGTTAGCCACACTTCACTGTTTTTGCACACGCACATGGTGCCAATGCACACTACGTGTCATATGTGCACGTTTAAGTGCACGTGAACAACGTTTTGCAGCTGTTTTAACTTCACAAAATTCTATGGCCATAAAAGCAAGCGTTCATCTTCTGCATCCACTTACATCGCACATTTATTCTCAGAGGTGAAAGAAACTCACAGTCAGGAGTTTTACTTGTACTAAGAAGTAAAGTAATCCATTACATTCTACACCCAACCGTTATTGAGTAAATTACAACTGATTTTGTTAGAAAATGATCAACAGACATTGTGAAACTACAAAAAATGAAATGACCAGACAACAATCATAGCCAACCAATCAGATTAAATGTAATGCACAGCATCAACACAGTATGGAATGGTGGGTATTTTCTCAGTTATAGAGTTTATAAATTTAGCTATTCTTCTTTTATTTTGCATTGAATTCATTGGTGTTATTTTATCAAAAGATAAATAAATAATTTTTCATACAGAACTTCCAAATGTGGTAGATTTGGTCTCATACTCTTTAGGTTTCTACATGAGATGTTTACTGTATACAAGGGAACCGTGGCAAGATTTATTATTAAAAATAAACGTGGATGGTGAAAGTAACTTTTACTTTGAGTACTATTCAATTTGGCTACTTTTTTTTTTAATTGTACGTAAGTATTTTATGTATGACTTACTTGTACTTGCACTTGAGTACAATTTCAATTAAGTAACAGTACATCTACTTGAGTAGGATCTATCAGTACTCTTTACACCTCTGTTTATTCTCTACTTTGAGTCATTTGGAGATTCCATTTACGGTACCCAGCGTTAAGATTTTTCAACCAAGGTAGGAAAAAGGCCATGTAAACATATGCATCTGTTTAGAGTAACTAAAAAGAATTCAGTTTGATTCACAAATTTAATTTATGTACACAAAGATCAAATATTTAAAGGAGCATAGAGCAGGATCTAGAAATCAGACTCCATCGTGACACCACGGTGGTTAGTGTAACTGAAGCGGGAGCGCGCATCAAATGTTTATTACCGTAGCAAAGCTGACACTAGAGGATGGATACCCAACCGAACCCTGAGGCACCGGACGGGTCGGGTTCAGACAGATATTGAGAACTGGTGGTCGTGTTCGGTCACATGGTATCGTTTGCACGCAGCGTTCTTCCTTTCCTGCTGCAGCTGCTGTAGCCCTGAAGAATGGAGCTTTAACTGTAACAGTGAGAGCTGGATCCACGGATCAGGGAGGAAGGACAATCATAAAGGAATACAGCATTGAAAAATTCCTTTTTCTGCACAATAACATGGATTATCTTTATCTTTGATACATAGATTATTTAAATAGATCCGATGGGTCTCTTGCGTGCGCTGCGTCCCTGTTTGTGTTTCCTGTGTGCTGATTTGATGTTGACATTAACAGTTGTTTGTTAATGCTTTCCACTAAAACAAACGTAAATATGTCATTTCATTGAAGAAAAACAGGTTTTCACTGTTGGGTCGGACGAGAAAATGCGACCCAATCCACACTCCAACTGTGCCACAGTTATTTATTTACTCGCCGTTAATGTGACTGTTTACTACAAGACCTGTGCACATGCCTCTGCGTACATCTATGGAATCAAACAGTAGTTTAGTCCACCCTGCTTGTCGTCTTTCAGTCTCCAAGCCGTCTTCTTCTTGTTTTTATTCCTTATTTGCAGCAGTGGGCGGTCTCTCCAAGCCGTTGAGAACGCCCACCAGCGCAGAAATGCGCGGGAAATTTGCGCCCAGAACAGCAGTACAAAATGTATCACACAATCTGCTCAAGGCAATAAAGAGAAATGTGTGTGGGCTCGTTCTCTTTGGTTTAGAACACTTCATCAACCACTGGCATTAAAAGATTAATGTTTATTTTTTCACAAATCCTGCTTTAAAGTCTGTTTAATTCCCCATGAGGTACAGTAGGATCATTAGTATTATAGCTGTCAGTACTTATTCACGTTAATGTGTTGGAAAACGTTCTCATTTGGAAACATTTTGTAACTAACTTGTTCACACAAGCCAATCATACTGGTATGTATGCTGCTGCCTTTAGCACATTTTTTTTTTTTTTTTTTTAAATCTGTGCCTAAAATAGTGATTTGCGGAAGTAGAAAAGACAAAGTTCCCAACAGCCAGAGTGAAGTCATTATAATTAGTAACAGCTTTTACCGTCCAAGAGCCTGTGTTTCCTGCACGTAAAGATTAAATTAGGCTGTAATTACAGCACTTTCATAGCAGTGATGGCAGATAAATCTCTCTGAATCTGCTCTGAGTCACAATGCATGGTAGTTTGTGTACCATTCCACTTAATACAGGGGCTTAAGCCCTCCTGCAAAAGACCCTCAGCCCGTCTCTATGCATTGTCTGCAGAACAGGACTCGCTGAAAGCTGCTTTTTTTGCAGCTTGGTGTCAGTCATCCTGCGTCTGTAGGAGTGTCTGTCTCTGAAGAAGCACTTTGAGCTCTCTGCCTGCTAATCTGCTCTACTTGGCAGCACTTAGAAAAGTCTCCATTTTGAGGAAAAGTTTTCCCCGTTGGGTTTATTCTGAGTTTAGATGACTGCAGTGATGAAGAAAAATATAGAATTCACCTTTTTCACTGTAAGGTGTGAGTCTGAGACACTCAAAAACATGAGTGTCTCCAGTGTCCCATGACCAGGGTTGGGGTCAATTATAATCGTAATCACGTAATTGATAAGTAATTACACTAATGACGTAATTATAATAAAATCTGTTGCTGCCGTAATTGTAAATAAATTGTTATTAAGTTTAGATGATTCACTTTGTAATTGGAGTTGCCATGAAGATTCTATAAAAATGGTCAATTACGGTATAATTACATGCAAAACTGGGGAACCATGTTACAGTTCTATGTACAGTTCTACACATATGTAGTTAACTATTATTAAAATATGTTTCATATCAAGCTTTCCCACATTTTACTGTTTAAAAAAAATTAATCTAGGGGTATACTGACAGAAAAAAGGCTCAAATGCTCACACCAAAAATAATAAAACCTATATTTTCATTATTTAGGAAGCCTGACAAGGTAACCAATAGATAGGAAATAAATTAGATGATAGATATTTATTTTTAGTGTATTTTACGGCTAATTTAGGACCTGTTATCATAAGAGATGCTAACAGCAAGCTAACGCAAGAGGATTAGGTTAGGTAACCATTATTAGGTTATTTATTTCAGGCTCAGTAATTGTGATTAATTGTAATTGAACTTTTGCAATTGAGAATTTAATTGTAATTGACTTTCTCAGGATAAACGAGAAAAAAAAAAAGTAATTTAATTGTAATTGGGCAAAAGTGCTAAAATGGGCAAAAAGCAGTCAAGAGAGGCCAAAAAATTGGCAAATAAAGACGAACCAGGTATTATGTAATGACAAAGTGTAGCTGAAATGGTCAAAACGTGGCAAACAATAGTGAAAAAGGGCAAAAATGTGGAACAAAAAGGGGCAAAATATAGGGAATAAAAGAAGTGGTATTTATTGGGCCAAAGTTAGCTCATTGGGATGAAAAGCGACCAAAGAAATTATAGAAAGAACAAAAACTTGATGGAAAAAAGAACTTGCAAAAATAGGAAAAAAGGGATATTTATTAGCAAAGGGTTGCTAAAGTCAAAAGGGGCAAAAATTGGACAAAAGAAGTTGAAAAATGGAAATAGTTAAAAAAAAAGGTTCAAAGTTTCCCCCTTTTAAGGTTTTCTGGGGGAATAATAAGTCAAATTAAGACATAAAGAGCCACATGTTGAGCATCATTGACCTAATAACAGCTTCTACATGGTGTCTGAAAGGTTGCACTCACATTGAAGGGAATCATAGACTTCTAAGACATAGACCTAGCAATGCCATCTTTACTCTTTGGCTCTTTGAGTGTTCTTTGCAGGAACAGAAATATCACACACAATACACCATGTTTGTAACAATAAACTATTTTTTTTTTTATTATTTACATCTGTACCTAATGTGCAAATTAATAATTTAAAGTAGTGTAAAACTCTTAAAGGAATACAAAACAATATCTTACAGTCCTACTATGGTGAAGAGTCCATGAACTTCTCACATAGAACAAAGAGGAGCAACATTGCAGAGAGAGAGAGAGAGAGAGAGAGAGAGAGAGAGAGAGAGAGAGACAAAAGCAAACAGAGGGAGCAGTGGACATCCTTGGCCAGGACACAGTTAAGGACAGCATGGTACATTATCCAAGCATCACCAGAACAAACAGTAACAAACAGTAATACAAACACTGCATTGTTACAGTAGTCGAATGAGCAGAAAAGCACTTGGAGGCCCAGGGTTGTGAAAAACAAACCCACTGATTGGTTAAAGCACTGATGATCACAAAGGCTTGAGGTGCTCGTAGCAGCAGGTGCTTCTTCTAACGGCCTCTAGATATGGAAGAAGAACAATCTGACACGGGACAAGGTGACACATCTAGACAACAGGTCACCACGTAGTGCTAATAGCATGACTGCACATTGAGTGTGCATGTGTGTGTGTGTGTGTGACTGTGCAGGGGAGGGAAAGAGACGATAACACTCGGACAAATACACACTGACCAGCTCTGACTTCCCCACGTTGTAGAGTGGCTGACAGGCAGCGCACACACAGAAACACACACTGCATATTTGAGTAGCACTCCATCCTATGCACATCGTTTGGTGTTTGGCACTAGAAACTTTGGGAACATTTGAGATGTAACCTTTTACAAAATCTTAAAAAAAAAAAAAAGCCAGTTTGGCAGTGTTTGTAAACTGACAGGTTGAAGGAGGTTGTTTAAGGCGGGCATACACTGTGATTTTAGCTCCATTTTGAGCCGATTTTTCACTCGTGCATCTATTTTTGGGATCGGGCCGAGTCTCGGCTAAATCGTATGTCGCGCATGGTGTAAAATACATGATGTAGTATACATGGCAGGGTTGGGGTCAATTACCTTTTTCAGTTACAATTCCGTTTTCAATTACCCATGTTCAATTACAATTACAGTGACCAGCATTTTTTTTACAATTAAATTACAATTATTTTTTATCCTCAAAAAGTCAGTCAGAATTACATTCTCAATTACTAAAGTTCAATTAAAATGAATCACAATTACTGAATCTGAAAAAAATAACCTAATAAAAGTCATCCTTCCTCTTGTGTTTGCTTTCTGTTAGCATCTATATTAATAACAGGTCCTAAATCAGCTGTAAAATACACAAAAAACAAATACATATCATCTAATTTCTTTCCCATCTATTGGTTACCTTATTAAACTTCCTAATCAATGAAAATATAGGTTTTAATATTTTTGGTGTGGGCGTCTGAGCATTTTTTTCAGTCAGTATACGCCTTGATTAAATGTTTTTAAAATGGTAATAATTATTAACTACATATGTGTAGAACTGTACATAGAACTGTCACATGGTTCCCCAGTTTTGTGTTAAGTTACAATTTTCATAGAATTTTCATGGCAATTACAAATACAAAGTCAATTATTTGAACTCAATTACAATTCAACAATTACGACAGCAACAGGTTTTGAAAATTACGGCGTAATTGTAATGATCAATTACACGATTACAATTAGAATTGACCCCAACCCTGGTGTAGTATACATACTATAGTATACACGGTATAGTATACATGGTGTAGTATACATACTGTAGTATACATACTGTAGTATACATAATATAGTATACACGGTATAGCATACATATTGTAGTATACATGGTGTAGTATACATGGTGTAGTATACATACTGTAGTATACATGGTGTAGTATACATACTGTAGTATACATACTGTAGTATACATACTGTAGTATACATACTGTAGTATACATAATATAGTATACACGGTATAGCATACATATTGTAGTATACATGGTGTAGTATACATGGTGTAGTATACATACTATAGTATACATGGTGTAGTATACATGGTGTAGTATACATACTATAGTATACATGGTCTAGTATACATGGTGTAGTATACATGGTGTAGTATACATACTATAGTATACATACTATAGTATACATGGTGTAGTATGCATAGGGTCACGAGAAGCGATTAACACCACATGACCAGCTCCCGATCAGTAATCGTATGTCGTATGTAAATCAAACAGTCGCTCCTCGTGAGGCAACACTGTAGGACGGCTGTAGAACTGACGGACCGTACTGCCCACGTCTGTCCAGTCAGTTCCTGGTCCATCGCATCGCAGCCTTTTCTGTTTCGAAGCTCTTTTTGCTCAAATTTGAGAGTGTCTATCCTCTTCCAGGTTCTTCTTCTTCTTCTTCTGTTTTAATGGTGACGCTTCAGAGTTCTTCTTCTTCTTTATACGTTGCATTTCCGGAAACAAGAACCCAACGTGTCGTGTGTGGACGTACAGTGTGAGCATTCAGGTCTGTTGGTCTGTATAGTGTGAGAACATGAATTGAGTCGAATAATTTGAGCTGGAGCTGAGTACAACGATTGGAAAAATCACACAGTGCCTGCCCGCCTTTAGGATCAACTAGAACGAAACTATTACTCGAGTCTTATTCTGACAGAGTAAACTTTTGAACAAATGGGCACACGACTTTTAAATATCCCCCTATTCCAAGGTTTCCATCTATATCTTTACATATTTATTTGTTTTGTGGCTCAAATTGTTTACAAAAGCACGTTGACAACCGCTTACAATGTACGAGACACTGGTAACCTACAGTAACTCTAGTATTAGTGCATAGACAAAAGGTGGGAGAAAGTGTTGCAAAACAAATCACCAATTTATTGCTTTAAAGTCTAATAGTGAATCCCCCATTAACATTTTGATTGCAAAACAACTATAAATTTGGAGATTAAGCAGAGGTATTGCATTTAAACTGATTAGAAGAGCAAAAATGTTCCTTCCTGAAGAGATGCAAGTCTTTTGTACTTTGAAAAATAAAAACTTTTCTTCACATACAGGAAGTTACATTACACTGAGTGAGATGACTTTTACTCTAAAACAAGTAAAAGACTAAATTAAAATAAACAGAAGTAATTAAAAAAAAAAAGGTAACATTATCTGGCCAAAGTTGCTCACTGTTGGAAGTTCTGCTTTCCCCATCATAAAGTAACAAACTTTACCAACAAGGGCAGGGCAATGGGGTCACACAGACAATCCTTAACAAAATAAGAAAATCATTTGTTTTCATGTAACCCTATAAGTCGAGTGCAGATGATGCTGTTGAAGCAGCAGTGATGGCTATACAGGCCTCTGCACTTTACTCTCCCTCTCCCTGCGTTTCAGCTCCTCTCTGTAGCAGTACGAGCAGTAGTTGTCAGTTTCCGGCCGGCCGTAAAAGGAGCAATTCTCCCTCTTGCAGCGGCGCTGCTGAAAGCAGTACAAAGGACTCCCAGAGCTCCGCCCTTTAGTCTTGTCCTGGTTGAGCCAGGTGTGAGATGAGTTGTCCTCATCGGCAAACTCTAGGCAGTCCTGAATGTCTCCCGCATTGAACCCATTGGTGTAGGTGTGGGACTTGTGTTCCCCGGGCATGTTGTAGGAGAGGGTGTTCATAGTGTTGACGGTGCGAACCCCCGACAGACGAGCAGGGCTGTAGCTCTGGGAGGAGAGTGTGCGGTTCTGCTGTGGATAGGTGGCACATGTCTTGAGGGTGCCCACTATCGGCTTATAGGGCTCATCCTGGAAGATGGAGGATTGCATGTTGACATCTTGTAAGTGGATTACACTGTGCCTTTGGATGGGCGGAGTCTGGCTGTAGTGGGCAGACACAGGAACGGGCCCGGGTCTCTTAGCACCAATACTGGGGGAGGAGTAAGGCGCGGGGGTCGGGCCCGGGTGTGGGACATGGTGTGAGGTGGTGGGTGGGGTGAGAGGAGGGACCGAAGGAGGGATGAGTGGAGTGGCAGGGATGGGGCTGTTTCTGCCTTGCATCTTGACACTGAGTGGAGGTGGGGGGGCACTGTTGTAGGAGTGTGTGTGATGAGGCAGGATGGGAGAGCAGCTCTCCGGGGGCGAGCTGTCTGACCGCTCCCTCTGGAAGACACTCTCATGCTCCAGCTTCTTGGTGGGGGCCTCGTTGGAAGGGAGGGGCTTCTTCTCTACCTCCTTCCTCTTTTGCTCCTGCTCCTGGCTGAAACGCTCCTGAGCGTTGGTTATGTAGTAGCTAATCATCTCCTCGTGAAACTGGTGCCGATGGCTGGTGAGCAGCAGACCTGCAAAAATAAACTTGCGCTCGCCTTGCATGGCAGCCCGTAGGATGTTGAGGCTCAGCTTGACATCAGTGCTGTATTTCCAGTTCTCCAGGCTTTTGTCTCCTGAGACTTTCCCCAAACTGTCCAGTCTTTCAGTGGGAGACGAACTGGAGGGTCTGTCCGTAGGCGAGGGACTGATTGCTTTCTCTGAAGAGGTGGAGCTGGTTGAATGTCCCGATTCTTCCTTGCTTCCCTTGGTTGCCTTGGCCTCCTTCTTTTTCACCTTTTCTCCCCCGTTCTCACCTCCACGACCTGAGCCGGAGTTGGATTTGTTCATTTTGCCATGTACGAGGCCACCAAACCCTCCCATGTTCTTCTTCAGCTTAATCCCCAGAGTTTTGCTGAAGCTTCCCAGTTTGTTGGCGACAGAGTCTGCGCGGGTCTTGTCTTTATCTTTTCGCTGCTTTTCTTTGTCTTTTTCTTTGCTCGGCTTTCCTGTGTTCACATTAGAGTTGCTTCCGACAGACTCACGGTCGGAGTCCATTGACTCTGCTAGAGACTGGACGTCCTCACCTGCAGAGGCCGTTGGAGACTCTGGCTGAGCCAGGGGAGCCTGCACAAAGACAAGTACAGAAGAAGACATAATGGCCACGGTTACATGATGTTTTTTAATTTAGAATTATTCGAAATTTACTGCTTTGTATTTACTTAGAAATAGTAATTCCGAATTGATGTTTACATGGTAAACATGTTTATTCAGCTTTATTCAATTCCGCTTTAGGTCTAGGGTTTGGGAAGGGTTCTGATTGGACAGGGGGGGAACGTGACGTATCACGTCTATCAGGAAAAAACACACAACAAACCTTTTCTTTTCGGCTACAACATAGAAGACCACATAATAAGAACTGTTTTCACTTTTATTTTGACTGTAGTTGGACAACAACATATGGTTTCACTTTGGTCCACTGAGAAGGAGATAGGAACTAATCGCCGGTGCATAAAGCCCAGGAAAACTCAGGAAAACAGTAACCAGGAATAAATATTGGCTCTCTGGTAAAAATAGTAGCTCTAACAGGTACAATGATAAACTTGGTGATATTACAGCCTGTGAATGCAGTATGGAAGCGCATTTACTCCGTCTACGGGTTTTAGTATCACCCGTCCAATGAAGTCTGTTCCGTTTGCTGATGTCCATGTGAATGTCCACATATTTATGCTTCTGTCCATCCACTCTTTTCATTATACCCATATCTTCTAAGGCTCTTATTAAACAAATAGTCTCGGCTCTAGTCCAGGCGGATATCTTGGATTACGTCGTCACCAGCGCATCATCGTGACTAGCCGAGCATACGCAGAACGACCGGAATTAACTTAAAGCAGAATTAAACGTTTACAAGATAGAGGATTATATTTAATTTGGAATTAAACAGCCACCTTTTTGGATTTAAGTTAAATTCGGAATTGCTTTTGCATTCGGAATTAAGTGTTTACATTGTCAGTTTAATGAGGATTTAACTTTTATTCTGAATTGGAAACACCCTCGGCATCTGGAATAGGAGCCTCTCCACGAATAAAATTAAGCACAACCAACATTGCAATGGGCATACACAGACACGTGACATAGGCGACCTTACCCTTGTTTCTGATGGAATTCGGATCCATGTTACATTCATGTAGTTGTGCAGCAGGTTGAGTTTGGCCTCCAAAGACAGGATGAGGCTGTTCCAACACAAGAGTATGATTAATAAGATAAAGGTAAAACACTGATAAACTAGAGAAACTGGTAATGCAAACACCTGAATTTCGAAAAAACACTAATGTATTGCAAAAACGTCTTTACGCTTTCATGAGGAGCAATTTCAGAAATGTGTCGCTAAAGCGCTATGGAAACACTTTTTCTGCAAAAACACGTCACAGAACGTGACTCTCTCTGAGAAAACACAGCGCGGTACGTGTGGAGAGAATAACAGACAGAGACATTTCTAAGCATTATACTTTAAAATTATAACTGCCCCAGTAGAAACAATAAAGGAATACGGAGTTAACATGAGGTTTGGAGCGTCCTTCTGCAGCGAAGTCTGCGGTGAGATTTCACGGGAGATACGAGGCTCCAAAACAACCTTCAATAGAAAAACGATCAAAGCGCAATTATACTGTACCCGATTGACATTTAGAAATATCGCTTTTATTTTCCAAAAATATGTGATAATAGACTAATATCTTTACTTTTCTTACATCAACTAATAACTAAAACTCTGAAATTTATTATTCAGACAAAATTGACCATTTTATTTGGCATATGCATGGTAAAGATTGAATGAATCACCCAAAGTGTACCAAATACAAATTATTGCATTAATGTCTTTTAAGTTGTTGCTGCTTTCGCTCGGCCTTTCCTGTGAAACCTAACCAAAGACTGACAGAACTCACGATTTGTCATTTTCCTGCTATCTCTCTGACCAGAGCACAGACTGAATATTTAGAGCTATCAGAACGATAGCGCTGCCTTGGCTTGCAGTGTTGACCCTTTCTCTCACCCTACATGTGCAGTCGCTGCCTCGGTGTACGATGTTGATAAGCATCACCCAGAGATTGGAGATTCAAGACTTACTTGGCAAGCTTGGTATTATCGTTGTCATCCCTCCCCCACTCCCAGTCCCGGCCAGGGTCCACGGCAAAATGGAGTACCAGCAGCTTGTGCTCCGAGTCAGTCAGGGGGATAACAGCTGGAAGAGACAAAGAACCAAAATATAAGTGCAGTTGGTGGTGCAGTTTCAGCAGCAACGTGCCTACAATATATTTTTTATGGCCACTAGGCAAACACAATTTTTCACAGGGCTATTATGGTGCTTGAGCTAAGTGATAGCATGATAAATAACCTGACATAGATTATCCAACATGCATGTCAGCAGAAGCAGCCTGGGGGCCTGTTCCATCTGTCATTGTTCTTAAAACTATTCCAGTTTAGCAAATCCAATCACACGTATCTGAAATGCTCTTGGTACCATTATGTGACTACTGCTTGCAAACCAATGTTTCAAAGGGCAGTATTATGAAAAATTCACTTTATAATGGTTTTGCTACAGTGATATACATCCCTTCAGCCTCATTCAGAGGGACACAGTTGAAAGACTTCTGTTTTCTCCCTCCCTTGTTATTCCACATTTTGTCAAAAGTCAGCTCCAAATGAGCAAAGTTGGATTTTTGTTTGCAAAGACTCCTCCTCCTGACAATCCTGGCTCCTCCTACCCTACATATGAACGTGAGCTCCTCCCTCTCAAGCTACATCACAGGTAAAACAAACACGGCGAAGGCAGGGTAGCACCCGCCGTTGAACAACGAACAAATATAATTTACTATAACCTTATCAGAGCCTCTCAAGACCCAGTGGCTAGATTTGATCTTTGTTGGTCATGCAGCAAATCAGGATCAGAAACATTTTTATTCGCCACGTACAGTTTAAAAACAGTCCAAAAATGTAACTTGGTAGTTGGTGCGAAGAACAGAAAAAGAACCATAAAGGCCCAAAAACCAGCCTATAGAGCATAATGATGGAAATAATGAGTGATAACACATATTTTAAAGAACCTCATTGTAAATAAGAATAATGAAACAGTATTTATTATTATTATTATTTACAGTGCCTCCTGAATGAATATATTTCTGTAGTTTTTATGATTTTTGGTCATCGCCCACCTGGGGTGGGACCAAGACTGACCCATGTATTTTCAGTTCATGTTCTAATCAAGATCATTTTTATCATCATTATTATGATTATCATTTTTAACTAAAAAATAAATAAACATCATAAAACCCCATATTTGTAATGTTTTCATTTGTTAATTTTCCACTTTCTCTCTTTCAGGTATATATATATATATAGAGAGAGAGATATCTTTTTTTCTTATCTTATCTTCTTTTTTGTACTTCTTTTGATTTAACAGTACAAATCACATCATACAAGTATTTAGTTTTATTCATAGACTACAGTTAAACATGTCAAAAGTCTCATTTACAATTTTCCCACATTTCTGAGATATATATTTTATAGCTTATTTTGTATTAAATTACTCGTTTTAGGAGTCGCTGCTTTCGTTACTTCTCAGAACAGAATGAAAAGTACAGTTAGATGGATTTCTTTTTTTTTTTTTTTTAAAAAAAAAAAAAAAGTTAGATGGATTTCTGAGTGCATCCTAACCCAGACACACATGCTGAGAAAAAGCCAAAAGTGGCACTTATTGTGCAGCTGTTTGTTGATAAATGTACCTGTGTGGCATTTTTCATCAGTAAATTTAACCCAGAATTGTGTTTTTGGAAAGACTTTATTGAGTTAAAATATTGAGATTTAAAACTTCTATCACTACTTTGAGATAAAATATCAAGATATGAGTTTTGATCCATATCGCCCAGCCCTACACTGCTCTACAGGATGATGTGTATGGTGAGACGCTACCATGAGAGCAGCGACACAGGCTGTTCAAGCTGAGGATAAGCTAACATTCACTCACAGCCACAGATGGAAGTTGCAGGCTCTCCCTGTTGCATCAAATTGTTAGTTGCCAAAAGGCCGCTCTACGCTGCAGGCGGCTCAGAGACCCAGATACGAGCTGCACCTTCTCCCCCTGATATCCTACTGACACTGCACAGACAATTGTTTGGATGTCTGTTATTTTTGTGTTTCTTTTGGGGTTTGAAATGGACAGAAGAAGTAAAACAGCTAAAAATGTGTCTGTATTTTTTTTTTTACGTTGCACATCAATAAACATGAGCAAGTAAATACGCAGTATAATAGCAAGAGCTCATTTGGAAAATCATAGCCAACACACTACAATAATAAACTATAAATGTAGTAGCAGAAGGTTATATGGCTGATTTCAGACCAGAAACATTTCCGGTGTCATGTACTGAGTTCGCATTGTACTGAGATTGTACTTGCGCATACTGTATATGCTACCGGAAAATGAATTTTTGCTTAAAAAAAAATAAATATTTTTGTTATTTTTGTTTTCAAAGTGAACGGACACGTGTTTAATTGATTGGGTTAGTTAGGGTTATAATCTCAGTACGGAGGTAAACTCAGTATGTGACACCGGGTTGACAATTTAGATGTTAAAGTGCATTAAGAGAGCATTTTCATTTCTGTAAGTTTTTCCTGTTTTGCTGACATTTGCTTAAAGCAGAACTAAATGACTTGTGCTTAGCGCTCCCCCTAAAGGTCCCTTTTGGTTATGTCCTTTGCTCTCCCAAGACGGTAGCACCCGATCACTGAAAAATCCTACAAAAGTACAGCAAGTCTACAAAAGTGACACTAAGGGTGCTTTCACTCATATAGTCCCATGTGACCATGTGAACAGTATGAGGAAGAGACAAGTAAAATAAATGAATGATGTGAGAGTAATACGGAAGGGAGTGTGGAAATGTGTGTGATGTGTTTGTTTGTGTGCTGACAAAGCGGCTCTGAAATTGGATGGATGGATATTTGTGTGTGTGCTGCCTGATGTAGCGCTGGGTTGCGAGTGTGTGTGCGTGTCTGTTGCGCAATCACACACGCTGTCGTGGCGCCACAACGACAGCATCAGGTTTACATACAAGGTTCCATCTTCTCTTATCTTTGGTGGAACACAGGGTAAATCTAGGATTTATCTATTAAATGGTTTAAAGAGATCATAATGTATTGTTTGTGGGTGGACTGGCCACAGCCTGATGTTGACAGTTTGCTTTAGTTATGGACAACCTCATCAAGGTTTTGCATTGCACAATTAGTCATAATATTTGGTATTGATCAAAATGTTGAGGTTTACAGTCAGAACTTATAAGGTTGCATTAGTAAAGTTAAAGGATGACACTTCTTTCACAACAATCCTGTCTGTAAGTTGCAAACCAGTTTGTACTGCAACATTGTACTGCATTGGAGGCATATAGCACAAACGTTTCCACTTACAAAAGCCAACTGTGAACAGACATTTTTCATCTGGATTGAGTACTACCAAGTATGAACCACATGTCTGCAAAGAAATAAATTGAAATCATCTAAGTCATAAAGTGTTAATCATGGGGTTACTCATGGAACTAGGTGAGCAAAGTCAGACTGTTAACTATTTGGGACCGTTTGTCTTTGAGACTGATATTGTTTAAGACAGTTTCTCAAATGGGGGTACGCGACGGCACTACAGGGGGTACTTGAGAGAGAGAGTGGAAAAGTAACAAATGAAAGCATAAAACATGTGGGGTTTTATGATGTTTATTTTTAGTTAAAAATGATAATGACAACAAAAACACACAAAATAACATAAAAATATACTGAATAATAAAAAGAACAAACAACAACAAAATACACACACTAAGAGAGAAAAGTACTTACTATTACCAGCAACACACAAAACAACAAAGACACACTAAATGAGAGAAAAACATACAAGATCACTAAAAAAAATACACAACAATAACAGAGAAACGTACAAAACGACCTAGGAAACAACCAAACCAAAAACACACACACTGAGAGAGAATAATTTAAATAATACCAACAACACACAAAAATGACAACAAAAACACACAAAATAGGAGAAATATATACTGAATAATAAAAAGAACAGACAAACAACAACAAAACACACAAAACTACACTAAAAATGCACAAAATGGTGATAGAAATGATCTTGATTAGAACAGGAACTGAAAATACAAAGGTCAGTCTTGGCCGTACATTAGGCGGAAAATGACCGTAAATGACAAAAACTGAAGAAATACATTTACTCAGGAGGCACTAAATACTGTTTCATTCACTTATTTACAAAATGAGATTTTAGTCCGTGTAAAGGAGAAATAAATTTGTGTTACGAGTTTGTCACCACAGAAACATGTGTCATTGACCACTGAGCCAAATTTGAAAGATGAAAAAAATCACTAGGTCTCAAAATCATGGAAAAACAAGTACTTCTCTCTGCTCTGAAACACTGGGGGCGTGTCAGTTGGAAGTGCTAAAACCACGCCCATGCGTGGGAAGGGCACCGTCTCCCTCCGTGTATTAACCCTAACCCTATGGGAGAGAGCAGCGTGAAAGACCAAAAAACAGGAAAAATCCAAAAATGCTTGGATCGGGACAAGCGGAAAGGTTTTCTCTGCCCGAGTCTGAATATGTGCATCTCTCCGGGGTAGAGTAAAAACTGTGTCACCTGAAGGCGAAAAAAAAGTGCACATTTCATTGAAAATGTGGCACCAACGGACGTATTTTATTTCTCCGTGTTTGAATATGTGGTTTGTTTTCAGCTAGGGTTCAAATTGCACCCGCTGGAGGCCACGGAAGTTTGGTGTGCTTCAGCAGCAGGGTCGGGTTTATGCCAATGATGGCTCCGTTACGTAACGCGGCCATGATTTCCGACCCGCCCATTAAATCCTGAACACACTTTGAAACACAGTGTGTGAAGCCGAGCTCCACAATTACATTATAAATGGTTGAATGGATTTTTACATGTTTTAAGGAATACAATTATGACCTATTTAAAGTGTTTAGAATAAAATGGCTGAATTTGCTTTACATGGACTTTAAAATGTGTTTTTTCTTAATTACTCATTCATTCCAGCATTATATTCTATATTGGTTGTTTTTACACAGAAAAAAAAATTATGTAGTCGGACATAAGGGGGTAGTTGGATTCAAAATCTAGAGAAAAGGGGGTAAAAGAGTTTGAGAACCACTGGTATAAAACATGTAATGCATTCAGTCAGTGTGTTGTGTTAAATGTGAGAAATAGTGATGAACAATATAGTGATAAAATATAATACATCTACTTAGACATAAAAAGCAGTGGCTTGGTTTTTAAAAAAACAGCAAAAAAAAAAACAAAAGTTTTTTTTCTTAAGAACCACCTCAGAAGAATCCATTCATAATCATAAACACACAAAAAGGGGAAAAAAGCAACAGTGATGTGGTTTCAACTAAATTCTCACTTGGGGGTCACACAGCAGGCAATGATGGGGAGTGGAGGGGTTTTTTTTTCTGCTCCCACGATACACTGTCAGCTTTTCTCACCATTCTAAAACACTGTGGGCCTGGTTAAAAGCTTGTGTTGGTAAATTTCATATTTGTGTTTTTCTGTCTGAGGCTGCATGAAGAGACTCTGCATGTGTCATTTGTGGCAATGCATGGAGGCTCCTGACTGCTGGTTGATTTATATTCTAGATTCCAACATTGTTATGCTGTTTTTCATTTCTATTCACGCAACCCCTATGACAATTTGTGTACCCCTGGGGTAACCTAGGTTACAAAACATGAAATAATGTGGCTTTTGCCATCCTTGGTCGGGAAGGGGCAAAATCTATTTATTATTCTATTCATTATTTTTATTTATTTGTCTTTCTGTGCGTACCCTGCTTTAGTAAATCACGCCTAACAGATGAACACAGCACATGCAATCCATTAGCGTGCACAATAAATCTCACATTCTTTTTTTGGTATCTTAGCAAATGTGACTCTGTGTGTGCTTTGCTATTGTTCCTTTCTGAGCCAGGTCCAGACTTAGAGCCTCAACGCTGCCAATTGAGCTCCAGGTGATTAAAGTGTGCTGTAATGTATTTACTATCCCCATGGTTGGCAGCCTTGTTCTATCGTCCTTAAATGACCAATTCTCATAGCTTGTGCAGGAATGACATCATAGTGCTTTGTGGTATGCAAGCTGTGTACTCAGCAGCGGAGATGCTTGCCAGACTTTGCTCAGTTGGCAAATAGATTTAAGGGGGGGGGTACATGCTGGAAAAGGAGGAGAAAGTTAGAGCATGAGCAGTGAGGGAAAAAAAGCTGATGGACACCAGTTTAATGACCTTTCCAAGCACTTGTCAATCCCATTGACTGCACATAAACAACTTTACTTTGCTGAGTGTAAGAGCAGGATTTCCCTTCATCAGGATGTTTGTTGTACTTTTCATATGAAATGAGTTTGAATGATCAATAACCTACCAATTGTGTTCAATTAAGATTGTTCTGTCAAATTTACTGACACGTCACAATGCACTTTCCCTTAAACAGATTCAATATAGTAGCTATAATGTTGATTTTACAAGCCTTTATTTCTAAAATTTTAAACCAGAAATGCTCTCCCTCCCTCCCTCCAATAAAACAAGGAGCATCTTCCCATCCCACATTATCTCCTTCCAAAAGATATTAACTGTTTTCCACAATAGTAGAATGCAGTATTTTCCTGAATTAACGATGCTGCAACTTAACATTGTGTTAAAATTGTACGATCAAATCCGACAGAGTTTGGACATTTTAAGTAAGAGGCGTTTGCACCTCTGTGAAAAGGTTGTAATATGTTGACAATGACACACACAGGCATAATCAATCAGAAAAATGTCTGACATTTACTGATGCCGTGTGAAGAACAGCCACCAGGGTGGTGTGAAGTGAATATATATATGTATATGTATGTATGTATACATGATGCATAGCCATCCACAGACGCAAACAATATTTACTATCGGTGAAGAAGGTCAAGCTAATGTTCGAGTTAGAAAAATTATTAATTACATTGCATTGAAATGACCATTGGTTATAAATCTTATGCTTAGAGGCTTTTGCATATTGTGTCAACACACCTTATAAAAAACTAGAGAATTAGTTCTTGATGGTGGAAATTAGAGGCTGTTAAATGTTTTAATATGCTTCTCATTAAACTTTAGAGCCCTTCAGAGGATAAAACAACCCATTTCATTCACAACAGGTTAATGCTTCCCATTGGGACCCAAGAACAATTTGTCCTGCCTGAGAAAAAGTGAAATTGACTTCCCGACTCCTGGTCTTTGCACAGCTGCAGATTTAACTAACCCGATGTATAGAAACAACCCTGGTTCAGAGGTGGACTGGCCATCTGGCATACCAGGCATCGTCCTGGTGGGCCGTCGACCCAAAGTGGGCCGGTCCGGTCATGGTGACAGGGGGCCAAAAGTGGCAAAAACGTGGCAAGAAAAGAGTCAAAAGTTACTAAATTGGGCCAAAATCAGTCAAGAGTGACCAAAAGATGGGCAAAAAAGATCAACTAGGTGATTTGTAATGGAAGAAAAGGTCAAAATGTGGCAAAAAATAGTGAGAAACGGCAAAAATGTGAAACAAAAAGAGGCAAAAAGTATTATTTATGGGGCAAAAGTTAGCTTATTTGGATGAAAAGTGGCCAAAAAAAAAAAGACAAAAATTAGAAAAGTGTCAATAGGTAAAAAGGGGTTAAAATGTTTACCCCTTTTAAGGTTTTCTGGGGGAATAATAACTAAAATGAAGACATAAAGAGCCACATGTTGAGCATCACTGACTTAATAGCGGCTTCTAGATGGTGTCTGTAGTGAGCTGGTCAGGACAGAAAATACCAGGGCTAAATTTTGGTCCCAGTCCACCCCTGCCCTGATTCAACTTCTTATGTCTGTCACACCTTGAGTGATTCATAAAGTCCCAATGAATGCCTTTTTAGTGTCGTTTAATCGGTTGATTTATTCAACTGGAAGTATTTCATAAAAAAAGATGCAAAGCAGTGCTGTCAAGTAGGTGGTCTTTGTGTAAAAGACCACTTCTGTAGGTGTTCAGATGGGGTTTTTTTTTTTTAGACGAAAGGAAAGCCAAAGAAAACCTGTCAGTGTTTTGGTATCAAAGCATGAGCTTGAAATAGTTCCAAAGTTTTCCAAAGGGTCAGTCTTTCTTGAACCACAGAAGCACAAACAAGCTGATGAAAGACAGTGCTAGTCATTATCGCACAGCAGGTGTGCCACAGTGGGCTGCTACAAAGCAAACACGGGAACTAGACGCCCACTTCACCTGAATACCTTTCTCAGGAAAACCCACTCCTGGGAGGTGCTCCAGAAAATTCTTAAACTACATTTCAATAAAAATATTTCTATGTCCTGAGCAATATTTTCTGCCTTCAGTCACCAAAGTGCTTCCATCTCTCACCATCAGTGAGAGCTGGAAGCACTAATGCTGATTGAGGAGCATTATTGAGCATTGATGCTCAATCAGAGCATTAATGCTCAATCAGAATTGAGCAATAATTCTCACTTCTGATTGCACAGATCCAATTTTTTGTTTGGCAGTTCACATTAACATTTAACCTCAGCCCAGCCACTTTTCTCCAAAAATCACATACCAATAACAAAATAACAAATAGTTTTTCTAAGCTTCTACGTAACCTACATAGCAAATTTTTGTTCAGATTGAAGTAGGACCCTTAGTGGTTACGGATGATCTGAAACTCTGGAAATATATGATACTGAGTGACAATAAATCATGTTTTAAATACAGAAAACTGGAGTGCGCCCAAAAAAAACAACCTGGAGATTTACATCAAATATAAAGCCAATTCTCAGTAGGAAAGGCTAAAAAAGCAGAAATAAATGAACTAATGTAAGGCAACTTTGGTGATAACAATAAACAATAGGACGAAGATACACGTTTTTGTACAAAAAGTTCAGGCGTAAAACTGTGCTAAAGTTTTCCACAAGTTTGTAACTGTAAGATGTCAGTGAAATTAATTTCAATCATTGTTAGTCTGTGTGATTTAATTCTTTATTTACAACATTTAGACATGTGTGAGTCACGGAAGCTAGAGCTGCCCCCGCCGGCGGGTCCGTTGGGGTTGAAGAGTACATTTAGTAGCATGAACTTTTTTACTTTTACTCAAGTTTGGGTTTTGTTAGTTTATTCCTTATTATTATGCATTTTATATTTTGATAGCGCTATGAGATGACCTTTGTTGTAAACTGCGCTACAGAAATAAAAATTGATTGATTGATTGAAGTAAGGGAGCAACTTCAATACTTTTACCAGAGTCATTTTTTATTCAAGTATTTAGAATTTTACTTGAGTACTGAAGACTAGCACTTTTGCCACCTCTGTCTGTATCTGATTGGGCCACTTTTACCTGCAGTGTGAACGTAGCCAAAAATGCTCAGACTTGGTGTGATTTAGTCTCAGGTCATAAGAAAGCACGGTGCCATAATTTGCCAGTATTGTCGTCTGTCACCTGAACACACAATCAAGACCAACTTCTCCTTTACTTCACACTATTCCAAGGGAAGTGAGAGGTTTCGTCCACCTTAAGAGTCCACACAGTGTTCTGAGTGTCCGCAGAGAGAGTTGGTTTATTGGGGCCCCACCGGCCAGGGACGCTGCCTGTGTGTGGAATTGTGGTGAAGGCTTAGCAGAGGCTACTCTGTCCTAATTAGTGGTAAGATTAGTTTTGTCAGTCTGAGTCCCAGCCTGTCTGTCTGACATCTGATCAGCAAACACCACTCCTTGCACTTCACAAATCATAAAAAAACAACAGCTCTTCCTGTAAAATCAAGTTCCACATTAATAGACAATCCCTGCCATGAAACTGGAGCCGTCAGGTGACACACAAATGCACGTGGTTAGGCGTGCGAGAGCTTTCTTGGAGAGAAACTGCAGATAAAATGTGCCCCGATCCTATGGCAGGACACAGTGTACCAGACTGAAAAAGTACAGCCATGCGGTGCTGTTGTGATGAAGCTGCTGCAGGTGCTGCGGTCAAATGCACCCTCTGGTGGACGAGAGGAGAACCTGCAAACCTCCACAGAGAACAGACAGTACCAGACTCAGGAACATTGTGCGACAGTCAGTGCAAACCTTTGCACTTATCTTCATGTGATCATGTATTGTTTTTTTTAAATAGGGCTAACCTCGGCATACTCAAAAAGAACTTGATGTTTCTTAAATATGCCTCGTAACATCAATGTACAATTTGGGATATATCAGTGGTTATCCTATGTAAGATTTGAGAATTATTTTTATAACAAAGAAAATAAATCTGAAATCAGAAGTGACTCAAATCAATTTCCTTTATTGTGCATTATATAATGAAAAATCTCAAATATACCTAAAAAAAACATTTAGGCTTACAAGTCAGTAAATAATAAGTACATGAAAATAATAACTGAAAATCTGCAGCGCTGTCGTCCCAATGTGGACTATGAGAAATTTGTTCTGTCTGTTGCCTAAAAAAACAAAAACAAAACAAAACTCAGATTTATAGTAAATACAGTGCATCCTATTTGAGTCTTTTGATCAGATAACATTAAAAAAATAAGCATTTATTCATATAATGAATTGTAATGTACCATAATTGTGTCAAAACTATTCAGAATGTTAAATTCAAATTAAATTGAAAAACCTTTTTGTCAGATTTTTTATTTTCACAAGATTTCAGATTTTTTCAAAGACTGTGGCTCTACAAGCTAAAGCCTTGTTACATTGTAAAGTAAAAAAAAAAAAAACACAACAGAAAAACCGCAGCTGCTTCCAACAAAGATTTAGTGTATAAAGTAGGGATGGACAAGTGCCTACAGCAGCAAAACATGTTTTTTTTTTTTTAGAAAGAGGATGTGTTCTCATGAATTGTTATGGTCTGTTGCTGCAGCGGAATTAAAGGGAACAAGTTGAAGTCAGGTCAGTAATTATGTCAGTCTGTTTGTCTACCACGGCTTTAAACTGACTTAATATCAAGGTTAGTGTTTATACAAAAGGAATAGGATCTTATGTTATCAGATAGAGACCGTTTTCAGTTTAGATAATTGCCATGAAGAATCATAAAAAAATGTCAATTATAATTTAACACAAAACTGGGGAACCATGTTACAGTTCTATGTACAGTCCTACACATATGTAGTTATTAATTATTAAAATATGTTCCATTACAAACTTTCCCACATTTTACCATTTTAACAACATTGAAATCGAGGGGTATACTGACACAAAAAAGGTTCCGACGCCCACACCAAAAATTTTAAAAACCTTTATTTTCATTGATTAGGAAGCCTAACAAGGTAACCAATAGATGGGAAAGAAATTAGATGATAGATTTTTGTTTTTAGTGTATTTTACAGCTGATTTACGACCCGTTATCATAAGAGATGCTAACAGAAAGCTAACACAAGATGAAGATGAACTTTTATTAGATTATTTATTTTAGGCTCTGTGATTTTTGATTAATTGTAATTTCTGAGGATACAAAAATAATTGTAATTGAACTTTAGTAATTGGTAATAATGCTGGTCACTGTTATCGTTACTGAATTGTAATTGAACATTATATTTAATTGGAAGATATAATTGACCCCAACCCTGAGTGTGGCCACACCACTTACCAATACGCTCCACAATAACCATATTATTAGTTCCTGGGACGATGGCTGTTGTGTTCACTACCTCTATATTGGCCACTTCCTGGTTTCTGCTGCAAAAAGGCCAGTTTTAATAATGGATCACAGGTAACTGGACAGACGTCTCCTTTATTATTCTCCCCATGCAGGACAGGTAGAACACTTTCCTCCCTCACTATTCATTAGCTGAGTCCAAAGTAAGTGCTGCCCAATTGTTGCATAACGTAGGGTGCTTTCACATATATAGTCCTGTGGACTCGGTGCAGTTCATGTGGTGGTCTGCTTTCACACTACTAACTATTTGCCGAGCGCACCAAACTTTCTAAACAACGTCACGTGGGACAAACGGTCACTCGCCTGTTGGACAGAATACTTCCGCCTAAAGACAAAAACAACACTTCAGTCAGAAAAATGCATTTTCCAAAAGAAATCTGAAATCAAACTCCCCAGAAACATCATTAATAATGATTCAAAATAACCCATAATCACACTGGGTGTGGAAATGTTTGTGACACACGAGCGCTGAGTGTGTGTGTGCTTGTTGCCGTGACAACAGTTTGTGTGATTGCTGTGTGCCGCTGCCGAGTCATTGACGGAGTTGCACCATCATGTCCTATATTTTCCAAAGGTAATCCTAAAACAAACACCCTGGAAACGTAATTAATAATAGGGTATGTAGTGAAAGCACCCTAAGCCTCCATATTTTGGATTCTTCGAGAAAACATTTTCATTTTTTTTTTTTTTTCAACTTTGTCTGCACATGCTGTCAAAGGTCAACACAACAAGAAGTGCAATCTTTTTAAAGACTGCAATGCATCTTTTGTTATTGTAATTAAATAAATACATTTATTTTATTGCATAACTGTGCCCATCATCAGCCCTCCCTAAGGAAAGTTAAGAAACACTTTATTAAAGGGAGAATATAAAAAGAGAGGGCAGTGTTACACTTAAGTGGGAGGGAAGGGAACAGGGAAGAGGGAGTTAGGGTAGGAAATAGAAGGGGTGGAGAAGAGACGACTGTTTTATGATGAGAATAAGATGTGATGTTATAGTTGTGTAATCAGTATAATTGCCATTTTAAAAATATGTTGCCGTTGTAATCGTAATTAAATTGTAATTGGGTTCAGATAATTTATTTTGTAATTTTCATGAAAATTCTATAAAAAATATAATTTAATGCTGAACTGGGGAACCATGTTACAGTTCTATGTACAGTTCTACTTATGCAATTAAACAATTATTAAAATATGTTACATATCAAGCTTTCCCACATTTTACCATTCAAAAATTATATTAAAACCTATATTTTCATTGATTAGGAAGCGTAACAAGGTAACCAATAGATAGGAAAGAAAGTAGATATTTATTTTACTGCTGATTTAGGACCCGTTAGCATTATTGATGCTAACAGAAAGCGAACACAAGAGGAAGGTTAACGTTTATTAGGTTATTTATTTCAGGCTCATTAATTGTAATTGAGAACGTAATTGTAACACACACACACACAGAGACACGCACACACACACACACACACACACACACACACACACACACACACACACACACACACACACACACACACACACACACACACAGACACAACATTCTTGCTTTTATAGATAGATTGGTAAAAAAGCTGTAATCGTAAATTAATTTTAATTGAACATGGGTAACTGAAAACGTAATCGTAACTGAAAAACTTAATTAACCCCAACCCTGGTGCCCATACATTTGGACCTACTACATCGTTATCAATGGGGATAGATATTTCTTCCAAGCAGAAAACTGCCAACATCTGGCAAAGAAGATATTTGGCACATGGTGGAGGTTTTTTCTCGTTATACTCGATAAACAACTTTACATTTGTATGTCAACAGTTTCAGCCACAGCTTTAGTGTGTCACGGCATGAGAACTGTGTGAGTGTGAAGGAGTGATTCCCTTTATTTGATATGGACATCACAATTACATTAGTAACACAGATGTATTGTTTTGAGTGTGTTAGCACATGTGCTAATTTACAACACTGCTTTCAAAAAATTTCTTGATTATGGGCGTTACTCCTGACACAGTAAGACATGCCAGTCAACGCTGGCAGTAACAAACCACTGCCTGCTCAACTACTATACAGTATATAATACACAGCTCACAAACATGAACACACAGACCCACCTCCACACAGACAATATAATACTTACAAGCAGTCCCTGATCTACTCTAGCCATGAGCCTCAGAACATTGCCTCACACACGCACAGACACAGGTTCGCGCACACGCAGAGACAGACGGGGATACACACACTATGTGTCTGTACACACACACATAGCTTGATGAACCCTCTGATTAGCGCAGAATCTGCTCTTTATAGAAGCACAGAGTCAAAAGCATCACCGCTACAGTGGCTGTTTCACACACGAAACATTAGACTTCCTCATTAAAACTGTCAATCACTGCTCACTGAGGGTTGTGATTGGAGGAAACCCTCCTCCCTCCTCCCAGCTGTTTTAGGAAGGGCGGGGCCAACAGTGAAAGTTGATGATGCAGGGGAATCTAAAGAATCTGTTTCAACCAATAGCAAAATTCAATTGTAATAGCCGGTGTTCAACCCTTAGAGGGCAGTCACTCTGAAACTACTCTTGAGTTTACTTTTCCAGGTTTTTGTGTGTTTACTTATGTTCTCACCTTGCTCCCGCTGCTGGTCTCTCTGCTCCATGGACACCAGTGCAGAGAAGTGAGCCTGGTCGTAGGCCAGGACCAGAGGGGAGCAGTGGCAGCGGCTCGGAGGAACCTCCAGCGGCAGGTAGAGTCCTCCAAACGGGATGGGAGCAAACGCTGAAATTGAGTTCAAACACATCAATCAAGTGTCATTACTTAACAGATTAGTTTCAAAGTAGCATCTAATGAGATCATTTACTGAGAATGTTAGTGTCCTACCCTCTCCTCCTGAGTCTCTAAGCATGGTATCCGCCACCACTACGATAGGCCTGCGCAACACGTGGGCCAGCACAAACACATGGAACTCCTCCAGACTCTCATAGACGGGATCTTCTGAGTTATCTACCCTGAAAGGAGAAGCAGGCGAGTCTCACGTTTCTAGTCCGTGTAAAGCAGAAATACATTTGTGTTATGAGTTTGTCACACAACAGAAACATGTCATTGACCACTGAGCCAAATTTGAAAGACGAAAAAAATCGCTGAATAAATAAAATTCGGTCTCAAAATCATGGAAAAACAAGCACTTCTCTCTGCTCTGAAATGCTGGGGGCGTGTCAGTTAGAGGCGCTGGAACCACGCCCACGCGCGGGAAGGACGCCGCCTACGTGTGCCGTGTCTATGGAAGAGAGCAGTGTGAAAGCGGCTCCAGCGTCAATAGTGCTCCAAAAGTGCTCAGAATGGGCCAAACGGGGTGTCAGTGGAAAAGACTGCTCCGCCCGAGTCCGAATATGTGAATCCCTCCTGGGTAGAGTCAGAACTGCTCATTTCATGGAAAATGTGGCACCAGCGGATGTGTTTTATCCCCCCCCCCACAGACATTTGAAAGAGTTTGTGAAGCCTAGCTCCACAGTTAAATCATAAATGGTTGAATGGCTTTTTGCATGTTTTAAGGAATACATTTATGACCTATTTAATGTGTTTAGAAGAAAATGACTGAAGTTGCTTTACACGGACTTTAAGCTACTTTCTGCCTTTGTAAGCATCTGCAACTGTCTGTGGTGCTCATGAGCCTCAGTAATCTAACCCAATCATTCTGGATTTGTTCAGCATTAAAGTAAACAAGGTCCATATTTTCAAATAAAAGCGATGCAGGCAGAGGGAAAGAGAAACCAAGCAGAGGGAATTCAGTTGTCTGTTCACTTTAACAAATAGCCATTTAATATGTAAATTAAACTCATCTAATTATCTCAGACTGGGACCATCAAACATCGCTAACCTAATTATTGTATTACAGTCTTAGAGCAATAAACTAGATGAGGAAATGACTAAATCATTGACCTTAACCCTTTAACACCTACCGCGTCGCTGGCGACACATCCTGGTATGCGCACATTAAAATGACCGTAACTCGCTCTATTGGAAAAACTATTTGTTTTTCTTCATTCTCATATTACACTGATAGAACATGTAATAAATTGTAACAAACTGCCAAATGTTGGAAGTCTAAAGTGTCATGTACTGACCATTTTATAGACAAAAACAGGCAGAGATGTTAATAATACAGGTGTTAAAGGGTTAAAGGTATTTCTTCAGCAAGATCTTGATGCTAATGACAGATGTTTTTGTGACAGTTAAACTACCTGGAATGTATTTTTTTTAAAAAAAATATCAAATACTTACAAGTTAGATATAAAATAAACTAACTATAATAACATCCAGCCTTGATGGCATTTTAATGTTATATTGAAGTACAAACCAACAATAGCAGAGCTTGAGGCAATAACAAGGAATGAAATCCGACTCTGTTCGACAAGTAGCAAGAAAACAAAGCTCTGCTTAGTTTCTTCTATGGGTTTGGACTCAAAGGGTGTTTTATTGTTTTATTATTATGCATTGATCCATTTTTTTAATTCACACCCTGAACAGAGTTACAGTCTAATGCAGGGCCAACAGAAAGACATGGACCACAAACCCAATGAGCCAAACATACAAAGTATGGTTTGAAAGAAGAATATAACCTCATGAAAACATGTAAACTCCACATTGAAACACTGATGTGTTTGGTATTGTCAAAACAGTTTATTTAAAGAACTAGTACAGTGCCCGTCAGAAGTATGCATTTATGTGGGAGTATAAATAGAGTTGTCAATTATGGCCAAACGAGTGTGTGTTTGAAGGTTCGGTGTAAAAGAAGTGTAAATACTCTGTACTCTGTCGTGTTATAAAGTGGTATATTTGCCGGTGCAAAATGTGGGTGAAATTTTCCTGGTTTAATTCTATGGGACATGTGCATGATAAATGTGTTTGTTTATATTTTATTATATTTTTTTGTTTGGTGTATTTTTCTGTAATGAATTATGTGTGTTTGTGTTACATTCTGTTGTGTTTTTGTACATAAATGTTTGCTGTTTTTTTTTTTTTTTAATTTTAAAATTTTTTGTAATGAATGTTTTTTGGATTCATGTATATTTTTGAATCTTTCTGTTGTGTTTTTGTGCATTTTTTGTATAATTGTTGTTTTTGTTGCCATTGTAGTGTGATTCAGGAGTCATTTTGTGTAATTTTTGTGTAAATATTTAGTTTTGTGTATTTTTTGTATAAAAACACGGGCACCGTGTTGGTGACCCTTGCTCTAGAATTCACTTGCCTGATCTGCTCTAGACTTCATTTGCGTGTTCACACCGGCCCACACAAATTAAACTCTACGAGCAAACAACCCTAGAGCGGACACAAAGATCCAGGAATCACCTGTGTTTGATCAGATATTTTTTTTCCAACACAGAGCATCTCTCTGGTAGCCTATGGGACGGTCTCTATGTCTATTTCAGTCAACAACAGAAGCCACAAGCTTTCCATGCGTAGGAGGAAAACAGAGTTAGTTTCCAATCTGCCTCTTTAAACCACTTTCACTTTTATTTATACAACTGTAGCTGAAGCTAAAGGTAACCCGGAGCAAGAAGAGGCAAGTTCCAGAAGTAATGATTTATACTGACAGCCAGGAGATGGGTCCACATGTTGGGTTCATAAATAAATGATATTCAATTACAAATATGGTGTAATTGGGGCCCGAGCACAAGGGTGCGTAGGACCCTATTGTAATGCAACTCTTTTTTATCATTATTCTTCTTACAAAAAAGAGATCGCATTTTTGGGGACCGAAACACGTTCAAAAACTCATGAAAATTTTAACGCATATTAGGACTGGCAAAAAATCTGATATTTTGGGGGAATTGAACATGTGAATGGCAAAATGACTCAATGACGCCCCCTTGAAAATTGTATTTGCTCCCAGCTGGCACTGATGACATCATCACTGTGAAACTTCTGCAATATTCTGACAACATCACTCTCTACAGTGATGATGTCAGAATTCCACAGTGTACTGAAGAACTATTACTTCAGTACACTGAGGATTTCCCTGATCTGGATAATTACTGTTATTTCTTTCTACCACAAACACACATTCCCAAAGATTACACAATGTAACGCTATTGTCTCATGATCCTTTTTATACCCACACAGAAAAAATAAAGCACCTCCAACACCACAAGAGGACCCGGAAACAGACCCCATCAGTGAGCCAGACAACTAAAACTGATTAATTTTTACACTTGTTCATAGTTTCTATTTTTTTTTTTTAACTAATTCTTACCTATTCAATAAATATCTTCTCACATATCAACTGTCTATTTCTATTAATACACATTATGCAATTGTCCCTTCACTTACTTTAACCTCTGTAATGTGCACATCTTAAAAGCTACATTTTTGGCCCCTATTGAAATTACCAACCTTAATTTCATCCCTATAAGTTCCTCCTGTTTCAGTCACATCACTCAATAAATGCGTCACAATGAGGAAAAACATGTATACGTCACTATTTTTTATCCTAAGTGCCTCTATGTCATCACTGTAGAGGTAGGACTGATGACATCATCACTGTAGAGGAAGGACTGATGACATCATCACTGTAGAGGTAGGACCATCGGAATTTGTAAAGCATTTATTGATGAAATAATTTATTAACGGTATAATTGCAGTCCAAACAAACCTGACGTTGCACACCCTTCAACCAAGCAGCAGCCATGTTGAAAGTCTCAGCTCTGTCTGATAAAAATAATAACTTTAATTTTAATTAAATTAATTAAAAATGCTGGTCACCGTAATCATAATTTAGTTGTAATTAAACATGGACAGTTGAAAATGTAATTGATCCCAACCCTGTTTATAAGACTGCATTTAAATATTGTTCCTCCTCGAACCATATCGTGGGTGTTGTTCTCCCCTGTGCTCATACTCATATAGAAGCAGTATTACATGGTTACCAACTGTTTTAGTTTTTGAAGTGCCAAATGGAAGCTGCTGAAACAAAAGATGGTGCCACAGCACATTTAGC